>NC_090056.1:17662447-18005329 GCF_038355195.1 Osmerus mordax | reverse complement strand
CATACAGTACGATATTCTTTCAACCATCTGAGCAGGCAATCATCTGGAGTTTAACGGACACAAACCCATCCGGGCCATCAAGTCATTTTAAGTGTATCCATTTTGACGTCATTCCTGGTACAATTTTCCCTCCTGTGGATTCTGGATTCAAGAACATATACAGTCTTTTCGACAAGGACAGACTGTAAACTCCATAGGGAGGAAGATGCCTCTGTTGGATGGTGGAGCAGTGAGGCTAAGTGATGTAGTACCATATGGATGCTAGCCTTATGCAGATCTATTTATCTCCTGTTGTGTATGGAAGCAACATGTCCCACCCTCTGTTCGTCACAGCCTCAGTGCAGTTAAAGAGGGGGAATGAGGAAGAGAACACTCTTAACTGTTTGGCTGAATGGCTGGACTGCAACAGGGTTTTGTTCATCTTGATTCACAATGACACCACTGGAAACTGTTGGTATGTTCAAATTCCCCAAACACTTCCTGTCAATACAACACACGCGTCACATGGAGAGCTTAGGAGGCACTGTCTGTCGGACTTACATCACCTGCTTGTGTGTGTGTGTGTGTGCACACGTGTATGTGTATCTGCCTCCTCACTGTGAAATAAAAATGGTTGTCATGATTTTTCATTGATTTGACACATACAGTACTATCCCTCTCATTAAACCCCATCGACCTCTGTAGGAGCTTAAAGCCGAATAAACATATCACTACAAGTTCACAGCTGTATCTTCAAGCTATAGTGTATGATTTGTTTTTAATTACATAGATATATTTATATTGGGAAATGTATGTCATATAATTAAATTCAGTGAATGTGTCCATTAATGTGTAACATTGGATTCATTAAACTGTTGTTTCAAAGTTATTGCTTAAAATTTGCATATATTTTGAGATGACATGGCATAATGTGGTATGAGTACCATTTGCTAAAAACAGTTGCTTATATTTGATATGATGTATACATTGAATTCACTGTATTTTTATGTTTCAAAGATAACATTGTGCTAACATGAGAGAGACTTGCCATTTCAGGAATAGTGAGACTGCTCCAGGCAGTGTTGTACATGAATCACAGAAGAATCAGCTGGTGTTTATGCCAGAAATGTATCTATGTTAATATATGTGTTATTTTTGTTCTAAAAATATGATAAAAGAAAAAGCTGACATCTCTGGGGTTCATATTATTGCCTTTGAGAATTATGTGGGCCAGTGTGTGAGTGAATGAGCGACTGGGGGAGAGTACCTTCTTTGTATAGCCTACAGTATGTGCATATTTGTGGCGGATTGAGTGACTAAGGAGTGTGCGCGTGCATACGTGGGTACGTGCGCGTGTGCGCGTGCATGCACGTGCATGTGGTTGTAGTTGCATTATTCTTACAGCATAGATTTGGAAAGAAGACTACCATCAGCTGTCCACATTAACTTTGACTTTCTGCCAAGTTGTACCTCTGTAATTTTCCTCCACTCTTTGCTTTAAATCCAACACAAATAAAAAGTCAATTTGATTTTAGATTGTGCTTTATTATTTAAATCAAGACTTTTTGTGGAAATAAATACTTGAAACATGTACGTGGCAGTCTCGCACTTTCCCCAGAGAAGATAAGCGGCAATCAAGGATACTCAAGAAGAAAATGGGTAAAGGACTGACTGAATTATTCCATTATCTTTGTGTATGGTCATAATTGCCTGCAAGGCACACTTTGATTGCTACTTTCGAACATGGTAGGCTACAGTTTGAAAGCCAAATCTTTAACGTCAAATCTCCCTCTTATTTAATGGCTGTATCAGGCTAGTTGTATTTTTACATCCCTGGGTTTTGGATACCAAGAAAGATCAAGATATAAACTGCCCTCAATGGGGTTGGTTTGGGGAATTAGCTCTATTGTGTTTAGTTTCCGAGCCCTGAATCGTATGATGAAGTTCACCCAGGCACACCCAATGAGGCACAAACATTCTCACAGGGCTTGATTTTCGAAACAGCATCGTTGAACACCACCGCAGCATAGCAAATTAGCATTAATGTCTGCATAAAAGTCCATTTGATGACCCATTACCTTAGCATCGCGCTAATGAGACGCCAATGATGACTCACTGGAGACTTTAACTAGCTCATCGTTATCACAGGCACAGGGACAACGCAACAGGGGGGCTTGTGGGGCAGAAGGACCTCGTCTTCGACTTTATCTATCGGCCTAGTAAGGTCTGCTTCAGCACTGCCAATGCGAAGCTATTTTCTACACTATTTTGTTCCCACTCCCCTCTGCCTCAGTTAGCCTAATCAGAATTTGGGTGCTAAACCAACTTAGAACTTGTTCCATTGACAGAACTAGCTATAGCTATATATATATATATATATATATATATATATATATATATATATATATATATACTACCATTGACTGATAGAAACAATCCCTGGAGACCCAATTTGCAATATAAGCGAATTCATAGAGAGCACAATGAAAAGATTAAATTAAGTGTTAAACACGGCGCAATTAGCTTAAGTGAACATCCTTCACATAGACCGTTCCAAAACCAAACAAGCGTATTTTTTCTTCGACCAAAACAAAAGGAAAGTGTTTCACTATAAATGACTTGAGGGCTGAGCCTCTTCAACACGATCACTGAGCCTTTGTGTGTCTGCCCGTGTAGCAGAGAGGCTGTGAATAGCACTGGGAGATAAAGGTGTAAAACGGTCGTTTTGCTAGAGCGACAAGGCTAATTTATCATTCTCTAGGGGTCAGCCGACGCTCCCTGGGTTGTGAATTTTAATGGTGTTTTTTATGAGTCTTAATAAAGTCTATTTTGCCAGAAGCGTTTATGTAAGGGAGCACAACATCCTTCACTCCCTCATTTACTGAGTCAAGAGAGGCTGGGGCCAAATTTAGCCAGGTTCGCTGTCATTTTACAAATATTGAGAGGACACAGACGCGCACTGTACAGGATGTAGTAGACCCATGCAACATGTTCTCTGCCCATTCCCAATAATTAGAGTAGGCTAGCCTTTCTGGAAGAAGCAATGAACAGCATTCTAAATACAGCGCTGATAGGCCTAATTACTTCAGAAGTGTCTTTCATGTTTTGTGTTCACTCATTTCGTAACTCTATAGAGTTGGGTGTCAGCTTAACACCTGTAAATGTTTTCAGATTCCTGTCAATAGAACAACGTTACTACAGTGGTTTTAGGCTGTAATGCTTAGAAGATTCGATTCGCCTGCTTTAAGGTATAGTATAAGTACGATTTTTTTCAATATAAATAGAAAGGTTTTCTTCCCCTATTAACATGTTGTGCAAGCTAATGAGACTCTGAGTGAGACACTGACAGTTTAGTGCCTGTGAAATGTCAATTTCTAATTACTGGACCTGCATGTTAGTTTCCAGCCAATTCTATTCTAGCAATCTTATTCAGTCAATTGACATTGACAGGGCAGGCTTTTCTATTGGCCTATTTTGTGAAACCACTGTCAATCAAAGTTTGACTGATTATCAAACTCTTGCTGGACCAAAGCGAATTGAGGGCGCAGTTTCTCATGTTAATTTGTTTGATATTATTCCCAGATGCATCTTTAAACCCATTTGGCAGATGTGCCTATAACTTTGTACATGTCATATTCAGCCTATCTGTTGAATATGTTTATTTGTAGGCTAATGTTTCAATAAGTCCCCCCACTGCCAACCACAGAGGAGCAACTGAACTAAGAAACTGACGTTGTGGCCTACTCCGTAGCAGGCAAGACGGGAAGAACAACATTCACTGTGCCGTGGATAAAGTTACATTAGTTATTGGGTATTTAGCTGGAAATTTCCCTTTAAGAAGCCACCCTCCATGATAGTGTCATTGACTTGGTCGGGGAGTAAGGAAATGAACTCTGATGAAGGTTGCAATCTCCGTACGGGGCTATTGACTTCTGTATTGGATTTTGGAGTGAGTGGCACCATTTAACACTGAGGTCCGTGCATTACATAATTGTTTCCTTGCAAGTCTGTCCAGCTGGTATCTGTCAATCTCTTCCTGAGTAGGGACCATTGTGGCTAGCCATTTTTCAAGACCGTATTTGTGTTGTGCTTTTCTCTAGAACAGTAATTACCTCTCCAGGCCTCTCTTTTAAGCGTTCAGCAGTATTAGTATTGGAATGAAAGCATAATAAAAGAATTGTGTTGATCTCAGTAGTAATATGTGTAAACCCTGCGAAGTGCAACGCAGTGTGCAGACACTGTTACATTTACTTGATGATGGTGTTTTTTTAAATGTGCTGCAACAGAATTCAGTCAAACGAAAATCTCTTCCTCCCTGCCTCGATTTTCTATTTCCCTCTCCTCCCTCTCGTTTACAAACATCCGACTAGGGGAATACAGACTCCATTAAAACCGGTAGTCTTGACTGCCATTATGGGTGATTGAGCACATTACATGCTTGCCCTCCAGGACAAACTTTCATTCTGTGCCTGAAACCCCAGGAAACAAGATACCCTCAGCTGTAAAATGTCTGAAAAGTAAACAAAGTCAGGCGTTCCAGGCAGTTTGTTATTGCCAATTTTGATTAGCTCAAACTCCTGAGCTCAATGCAGTGTCCAAGTCATCCTGGTTTGAACAGTTATTCCTGAGGGTTTTAACTGACAGATTGAGGGTGTCAGGAGAGCATAGAGAGAGCGGGAGTGAAATAGAGAAAGAGAGAGAAAGACATGGGAAGAATGTGTGTGTGTGCGTGCATATGTGTGTGTGTGTGGTTGAAAGACAGAGAGACGGGTAGGGAGACCCAGTGAATACCAGGCCAGGAGCCTGTCTGAGATTCACAAGACCCCCATCACTTTGACAGCATCAAGCTGAGCCCGATCAATACCCTAAGGGCCCCAGCAGCCCTGAATCTGACAGAGGGAGTGGGAGAGAGAGAGAGATGGAGAGACAGTGGGAGATGGAGAGAGAGATGGATGAGGAGAAGGCATCAAACAGATACTGTCAATGAGTCACTACCAGTGAGTGGGAAAAACATCCCAGTTAGCCTTTTTAACTCTAATGGTGAGCTTTATGTGATGTATAGAGTGCGACAGAGAAGAATGGAGAGAAAGAGATAGACAAACAGATAAAGCGAAGCAGCGAGATTAAGGTAGATAAAGCTAGAGAATGAAAGAGAGAGACACACAGAGAGAGAGAGAGAGAGAGAGAGAGACAAAGAGAGACAAAGAGAGACAGAGAGGAGACAGAGAGAGAGACAGAGAGAGAGAAAGACTGAGAGAGAGGAGACAGAGAGAGAGACAGAGAGAGAGAAAGACAGAGAGAGAGAAAGAGAGCGAGCATGTCCTACTCTGTGTCCCCTCTGGGGGATGTATGTCCAGATGGCTCACTAGAAAAGCGTTTCCTTTCCTTCTTGCATCCAACAGAACGCTGGTCCTCAGTGCAGAATAGATGGCTGGTATTCCCATAGAGCTCCCTGCTCTTTGGTCAGAGGAGACATGGTGCTGTGAAGTCGATTTATGATGATTTCTGGTGCTACATAAACCATTTGTAAGAACCCCTCTGCTTTCATATGGAATCCTTTCCTGGTCCAGTTAAATTTTTTAACCCTTTTCAGGTCTGTAAGGTTCTATATATAATCCTGTTTGGTGCATAGGTTTCCATATAGAACCTTTTTTAGGACCCTTTTTATTTCTCTCAGAAATATTAGTATGAAATTTCTCAATTCTGGTACTATGTATTTGCATTGTTCATTGACAGTGTAAGATTTGATTCAATACAAAGTAGCGGGTCAGAGGTGATGCTATCCAGTTAGGTTTTACTTGAATCCATCCTAAGGTTTGAAATGGAAATTGGAAAGTTTTCACAGAGTGGACATTTTCAAAGTCAGTCATTCATCGTATTCATCACATTACTACAGTGGTTCATGAATATGCTGATATTTCCGCCATGTACAATCAAGAGTCTCTTAATAAAAACTCCAATCTTATTTTTCCTTTGTTGATGTGAAAATAAAAATATATAAAAAAAATCCCACTCAGATGCAAAGCTTTCGAGGACCCCTCAGACTGTATTTCTTCAACACGCAAATCAATGTTGGAGCAAAGAAGCGGTGATTGCAATTCCACGTGTGAGCTTTTGATCAGAAATGCACAGAGATCCATGAGCTCGGTCGATCAGGGTAATTCAGTATGAAATATCCTGTTTCCGCCTCAATGGACACATCTGGCCAAGCAATTCATTTTGTTTAGCCACTTCAACGTGGCAATCAAAATGAATTAGCATGACAATTTTATTTCTGAAAGGGCTTACAGACCTGAATTTTATTGATGAATTTCAATAAGGACTTGACAAAGGTCCTTTCAGAATGACTGCTCCTACTCTGCCGTTTGACCTTGGATTGTCGAGTGTCCTCAGTGTGTGGTAAGTGCCACCATAACGGCACTATCATTTTATATCGCCATTCAGGACTAATCATAGAGGTTGGAGAAGGTGAGGCACTACAGGATGAGGTATCATCAATCTAAAACATAACCTCAGAAAAACACCCCTGATTTATCATTCACATCTATATACTGTCCATCTATCTCATCAAATGGGGTTTCAGTCCATAAAATTCATGACTAAGCGATTGTTTGTATTCTATATATTCTCTCTATATAATAGCTCATACACTGTATATTCTATAATCTGCAGGCACTCCAACACACAGCCACTGCATGACGTTCTTACTTATTCTTAGTGGGGCAACCCCAACAGTCAAACCGTACCTTCAACTTCAGCGGAAGTTATCTGTCTCGAGTAACTGACAAGAGGAAGTCTGGAAGACCCAGAATCCCTGCAGGAGCCTAGTGCTGTCATTAAAGCAGGGTGTGAGCTGGTGTGTTTGATCTCAGCGGTACAGAGCAACGGACTCGGCTGTCCTGTGGTGCTGCTGGAGCGTGGAAAAGAGGAGAGTGTCGCGACACCAACAGGGGTTTGGTAATTGAGACCACAGGGAGTCCGTCTTGTTCCTGAGCAGATCTCAACCCCCCCAACACCTCTTCTCTCCATCCCCTCGCACACGTTTCATCAAAGTACCCCACATGTCACACGCTCCTCGCATCTCGCCCAGCTCTCCCCAGTGGGCAGCAATCTCTGACAGGGGCACATCATTACCATAGAGAGAAGAGATATAGACTTTGGGAATTTTGACAAGGCGTTTACAACTCAGTTTTCTTTGTCTTTTTTTGCTATGGTGTAAGGAAGGAAATGGACCCACTTTCCTGTGAGGTATTCAGACACAGCAAGCCACGACTTTTTTTTCGTAGTTTCAAGTTTTAGGTTTTACAACGCAACTGTCAAAGCTGTCTTTACTAACCAGGCCCCAGAATAGAAAGTTGAGCGGGGTTGTAGAAACGATGGACTATCTAGCTAGGGCCCACCATTCATCATCATCATCCATCTGTCTTTCAATCCTCAGCCTTGGCTGAGCTTCTTGCCAGTGAGGCCTAGTGGTTTAGAGGGAGCTAGCAGGGCTGAGGAACCAAGTCCTGGACCGGCTCCATCAGGTTATCCTTGTTGGAGCTGATACAGCAATCTGTCAGCCCTTCTTCGTAAGCAGAAAGGAGCTATATTGTGCTCAGTTGGATTCGAATTCCTCTACATTCTGTCAAAGTAAGTGTAGAGAAATCAAATCCTTGGCAGGTTCTTTTTTTTTTTTTACTCTTACTTACTCCCTTGGCATATTAGATAGCATGATCTGAGCTGCAGGCAGTTTGTGGTTGTCAAATGCATTCATTAGATCTGTGTATTGATGATGCAAAGGTTTACTGAGTACTGCCTACGATGTTATGTAACTGTGTGTGTGTATGTTTGTGTGTATGTGTGTGTGTGTGTGTGTATGTGTGTGTGTGTGTGTGTGTGTGTGTGTGTGTGTGTGTGTGTGTGTGTGTGTGTGTGTGTGTGTGTGTGTGTGTGAAGACGTAGAGAACGGTGAGACAGAGTTAGAGAGGCATGAGATTGATGGAGTGAGTGAGTGAGTTCGACGGAAAGTAGGTTTGAAAGAGAGAGTGCACACACTCACAGACCCTAATAAAGTATTACTGGGACAAGCAATTTGCTACTTTGCCAAGCTCTCTGGCATGAAAGAGGGACTTTTACATTAATGAGTGAAGCAGAGAAGCACTGGTAATGAACTCTTATCTCGAGTTAAAAAAAGGAGAAAAAGGAGATTTAAATAGCTTTAAAATGGCACCTCGGAGGAAAAAGGAAAAGTGTTTATAAATTCATATGTTACCCCCTCCCTCAACTCCAGTTAGAAGTGATTAGACTATTTGATTGTGTAGAATAACCTTGAAAAACTGAACACCCTTTTAAATCGTGTGGCAAGAACTTCATCCTGGCCATTACATACACTTCACTCAGTTAGTGATACCTAGTAAACCTGTCTACCAATGTAGAGAGAGAGTGAGGAAATATAGATTTGATGTGTGTTGTGCAGTATTTCCTGTGTACTAGCTCATAAGCCCTTGATGAGGACAGCAAAGACGCTACCTGAATGTCAACCATCTACCTGCAGGAGAAGTTAAGGCTCCCCATTGCTAAACTGCAAATCTGCCTTATTGATCCTGCTACGCCACTGCTTAAATAGAGAGTAACAATGTGTGTTGATGAAGACAAATAGGCCCATAACCAAGGCCACAATTAATTGACCAGAACTTTTTTGTATCTTTTGCTGCAGATGATCCTTCATACAGTAGGAGGCTTACACACACAACAGAAATGTTATTACCTCTGCTGGCAGTGAGGCATAATGCTTTCAAAGACAGTCATAAATGCATGAAATGGCATGGCCGCCCAATAACACGTCGAAACAAACTTTATCGTTTGGTGTCATCTGAGAGATAGATGAGAAAACCCTGCAGCCAAAGGTCATCAGTCATGTTGTTCTATATTCACTACCCTCTTTCCTTCCCTCTTTCTCTTCAAAATGTATACAAGCTCCTCTCTCTGTCTCCCTTTATCACTCTCTACCTCTCCCGCTTTCTCTCTCATTTTTTTCCTCTCCCCCTCCATCCATCCCCTCTCTTACATTTTCCTTGTTTTCTCCCCCATCACCGCAGCTCTGTCTTCCCCGTAGCCACTCTCCTTCTCTCTGGCACATCTCTCCGTGTTCTCCCCTCTCCCTCTCTCCCCCTCTCCCTCTCTCCCCCTCTCCCTCTCTCCGTCTCCCTCTCTCCCCCTCTCCCTCTCTCCCCCTCTCCCCCTCTCCCCCTATCCCTCTCTCCCCCTCTACCCCTCTCCCCCTCTTGTGTCTCTGTGTGAAGCATGTAGCTCATTAGTTTGCTTGCCGTGCCGTCTCCTGTCAGTCTGTCCTTCACATTTCGCTGCACTGCTAAGAAGTCATTTACGCCGCTGCACCCCCCGTCTCCATATGGTTTCATCACCATTCCACGAAGGGAAAAAAAACGCAGCTCATAAAAGGAAAAAAAAGAAAAAAAAACTTGCGACTGCGAGCTTTGTAAAAATGGCATTATCCAGTGTAATGATGCAGCACTTTGATAGCAAGGCGGGAAAAAAGAAACTAAGGAATAAAAAGCAAGTAATAAAGCAAGCCGCTCCTGAAATTATGTAAATGAAAAATAATAAAAACACTATTTGTCATTCATGGAAGTGATTGGCACATCAGCAAAAAAAACTATCTCGAACAAATAAGGATGTTGTTGCAGATATCTGAGCTGTGAGAAGACTCTTAGTAACTGTCTGGATACAGGACATCAGATTATGATCACTAGCCTATATGGATCATCACTTTTGGCCTGGCTTTGTTGGGGCAAGTTATGTGTCATATGTAGATGCACATGTCTCTCTATTCCTTCAGGGAATTAAGCTATTTATTAGTAACCTAGTCATGCCCACAATGCTGCAATAATGCCAAATTACAGTTTTTTTTTTACCCTTGCTGTATATGTGTGTGTGTGTGTGTGAGAGTATCTGTGTGTGTGTGTGTGTGTGTGTGTGTGTGTGTGTGTGTGTGTGTGTGTGTGTGTGTGTGTGTGTGTGTGTGTGAATGAGTGAGAGAGAGAGACAGAGAGAGAGAGAGAGAGAGAGAGAGAGAGAGAGAGAGAGAGAGAGAGAGAGAGAGAGAGAGAGAGAGAGAGAGAGAGAAAAGACAGCCATAAATAATCACAATAATGAAAAACCTCAGGAGTGTATACAGAAGGAAAATGAATGATAGATTGTATGTAAATCCTAACCTTTCTGTCAGCAGCAGCAGTGGGCCATGTTGACAGCATGCGAGGCGCAGAGGTGTTTGTCCTGTCAATGCAAGAGAGAGATAGTCCTGTCATCACTGACTAATTACACTGCTAGGAAACAGTTGAGTCCTCTGTTTATATGTGGGCAACCAAGGGAAGGTTGGATAGGCATCGTTAATCAGATGTTGTGTTCTGTCGGTGCTGCTTGAGCAGTTAGTCTCTGTCACACAGACAAAATTGCAATCGGTCAAACACAAATGCCCACACACATAACCACTCACATACATATGGACATCACTGATTAGTCAGTCACATTAAAATAGGGTCACCTATTCACCGGTAGGAAGTATTTCCTGTTTCTTTCGCATGGCAATGAAAAACTATTTTCACTGGGATGTCTGTCTGTTTAAAGGGTGAGGAAGAAGTGGTGGAGCCAGTGAGTGGACCCTCCCCTACCAGGCATTCTGGTCCCCTTTAGCTGTGGACCACTGGTCTTGGTCAGGCTTAGGTCATCTGGCACTAACCAAAGTGGGCCTCAGAGACAGAGCCAAACACAATCTTAGGCAAGGGCCACTGGAAAGGACAGAGAAGAGGAGTGTGTGTGTCTGCATGTGTGTAAGAGAGAGAGAGAGAGAGAGAGAGAGAGAGAGAGAGAGAGAGAGAGAGAGAGAGAGAGAGAGAGAGAGAGAGAGAGAGAGAGAGAGAGAGAGAAAGAGACCGAGAGATTGACAGAAAACATAGTCCAGTTCAGTGCGTCAGGAGAAGCAAAGCTTTTTAAAACAAGGGTTATAGAAAAGGACAGAAAGGGAGGGATAAACACAGTGCGGAGCTGTAAAGGAAGAGAGGTAGAGAGATAGAGAGACACAGAGATACAGAGAGAGAGAGAGAGAGAGAGAGAGAGAGAGAGAGAGAGAGAGAGAGAGAGAGAGAGAGAGAGAGAGAGAGAGAGAGAGAGAGAGAGAGAGAGAGAGATGGAAGGAAAACACATACAGATATGTAAAATCAATTTAAGAGTACATTTCAAGCTTGATAACATGTGTACTATACTAACTAGATGTACAAATTGACATCATTTTTATTGATGGAACAAAAAAGCATCTGTAGTGCACTGTTAAGCACTGTAAATAACAAGGAGAGAAAGAGAGAGAGGACAGAGACAGAGAGAGCTACGGCCAAAGAGAGCGACAGTGTGTAAGTTTAAGTGTCCAGTGTGTTGGGTGGACTCACCAGTGATGTCTGTCTGTCCATGATGGTTAGTGCCATTTCCTTCAGGTGACAGGCCTTCTGGGTCAGGGATCCAGACACGGGTCATCACTGTCACCTCACTTCTGACAGCCGGTGAGGGATGATGACAGGCGGAAATAACGCGTTTTTCCCCGTACACTAACGAACTGTGACACATGCTCAAATACATGCACAGGAGCACATGCAGGAGAGGCATGCAAACACACGTTCTCTCTGACAATATCATGCTCGTTAACACACACAAACTCAGAAGCTTATGACAGACACACGTAAACTGACATGAAAACAGTGCAATAAGCGATTTCGTTTACACACACAAATTAACCCTGCAAAGCTTTTGGCGAGTGAACTCAGCTGGCTCACTCGTAATTTAGGTCATGGTAAAATATGTAAAATATATGAAACATAAATCAATGTACTATATTATTAGTTCTACCTCTAAACCCTTTCCAGTGTCAAAGACAACTCACACAACTCCACAGCCCACCCTACCACCACCAATTTACCACAGAATCGACTAGAATTGATTCGCTTGTGCACCAAAGTGGGCACAAAGCCAAAAGACTGAGGTAAACTAAAATCCCTCATGCTGCACTTCTCTGCGACCATCAATAATGAGCAGATAAGATAAATGATTGCCAAGTCAGGTACATGCCTCGCGGGCACAGCACCAAGGTTCAGTGGGGCTTTCAGAAAGAATGCCATGATACAGGTTGGCAAAACTGGCACCAATCCGGGCACCAGACCAACCTCAAATACTGTACAAATTTAATAGGTGTGTTGATCGCTGTTTGACATGCTTGTTTTTGTATTACCCATCTGTCTACTTCATGTTAATCTATTGAAAAACAAATGAAACATCTGCATGGCGGGGGAGAAATGCAGCGGACACGCTCTAATCCCAACTGTTTGTGTCCTCCTCACAGCAGGAGGGATATGAGCAGATACACAGTTTCACGCACTCGGAATCTCAACGTGTTTTTGGCACATTTGAATGCAAAGGGAACTGGTGTTCCCACCAGTCCTGGAGGTCACTTTGAAATGAAATAGATTTTCCAGAACACAACGACGGCTGTAGGGAAGGTCACTTCATTAATCATAGCTAAATGCCACTGTCTTCCCGCCCTCCTTCTTAACCAAAAAGGCGTGGAGAGATAGCATCATTGATTGATACCAATAATTAATTCTCTTTAAGTAGCAAGAAAAACCCCCAGAGGACATATCTTTTTGGTTTGTTGAAACTATTCAGGTGGATGTCTGTAGCTATGTGGCTAGATGAATGTGAATTGTGATTACATGTTGGCTGTTGATTCAGTTGTGTAAATTAAGTTATTTGTTTTCTTTCATTTGCATACAAGGAACAATACGTGCTTATTTGGACCAATAAGGGAAGTGAGTCAAAACGTGAGCAACATTGTTATTAAGAGTGAATAATGAGATGTCAAAAGATAAAAGGAATCAACCTTGGCACTCGACTTAAATCTCTCCACCACGTGTGCAACAATTAAAAATATACCCGGTATGTTCCATGTTCATGTACAGTTAGTGTGGATCAACCAATTGTGAACCAAGTCCTGCTCACGGTAATTATAATGAGACAGAATGTTATCTATGCAATGTCACTGTGAGGAGTGGATACCCATACACTAAGGCTGGGTTTGTCATGAACTAAATAAACGACATAAATCCAAGATGCATCCTGTCAGATGACGACATTCATCTTTTTTGTCAAACTTCAACTAAACGTTCATACTAGATGCCGAACCACCTCCAGGAGCTCTCAAGTCAAAACTAGTATAAGAATATACACTCTGCTGACTTATTCATAGGCCACACGCAGAGTGACCTTGCAGAGCTGTTGAACCAGAAACTAAAAGAGGGGAATGGCGAGGCAAAAAGCTGCAATGTGTTACAAGGAGCAGTTTTTCATTGTGTACACAGAATTTCGTTTAAGGGTGCCCAAAAAATTTCCTTTCAAAGTTAGTTTTTTTTCATTATTCAAAATGACAACTGCTGCAGGCTTACATGTTTGAACAGTCAAAATCAAGGAATCTGAAACGGATTTAAGTGGTGACTTGTTAAGCGATTGCATTTAGTACTCAAACTGAAATCACACCATCATTGTAAAAACATCAGATCAAAAAAGTCCCATTTGAGGTATCAGTGCATTCATATAAGCTAATATATAATATTAATATATAATTAATGTGATAACTATCGTTAAGGCCCACACACAGACAGACAAAGACACAGGAGCATTAAATACACAAAAACATTTGCATGCATATTCGTACACATGCATATTTCATTGTGTGCTTGAGTGTGTGCATTTGTGTGAATGCCAGTGTTATTAAAGTGGAATAATAACAATTCCTATAATGGAATCATTAAAGTGGTTGATTAGCGATCTATTGAAGGATCCAAACAAAGAATGCAATGCTTTGCCTCCATCTTGTGGTAACTACAAGGAATTTAGGACAACGTGGGATTTATTAATATAAGGAAACTGGATTATAATGTTTCTCGAGTAAGAGTCAATTTAACTGTTAATTTGATTTGGTTGTGAAAGTACATCTATCTGAAGAGACTGTACAAACCATTGCCAACAGGTCTCTGTGAAATGATGGATCACCCTATCAGACAACTCTTTACAGGACTACCTAGAAAAACCAGGAAGAGAAATCATAGGCTACCAATCATACGTATTAGATATGCATGAGCACACATGCTCTGCCAGATCAGATTCTTTATACAGATTTTACCGTATATTGTTATAATAAACTCATCATAAAACATTTTGGGATTGTGTTTGAGAGATACATAGAAAGCATAGGAAGGCTATTAGTACAAATCTACAGATGTTGATAACAATGCAATGGAAACTATCAGGAACAGCAGCATTTTCAAAGAGAAAGTGGGAAACTTTTAACCAGCTTATTCACAAAACTATTACATAACATAATTATTCGGCCTTGTAATATTTTGTAGTCGCCTGTCAAATACTTTGTTTGCCATTTTTAAAGAGAAAATATAGAAAAACTATAAATCATAGGCGTATATTAAGATAAGAGATAAGATAGGACAGCCTATACCTTTATTGGTCCCACAATGGGGAAATTCGGGCATTGCAGCATTATTAACATATTTATTAAATTATTGTTGTTATTTGTGTTCCTGACGTTTGCTTTTGAGTTCAGATGGTCTGATTCATGAACCATTTAGAATATGTATTCATCACAAGTACAGTACCACCACTTACCAGTGTGGGTGTGAACGGAAACCAGAGTCATCGATATTGACATGTTATAGCTAGCCCTCCGAGCACAACAGAACAGAAAGGCACGACTACTTGGATTCTGGGGCGGTGATTACATAATGATTCATTAGTCTGTTCTCAGATTTCAGCATGAAAATCTGAGAACGGGCACCGCGTTTTTACATGTTTTTTAGCTTGTAGAAAAGTAGTGCATTTGTTTACAAAGAGCGTCTGTCTCCACTCTGCCTAGACCACTCTTGTTTACACTGAACACTTCACAGTAGATTAACATCGCTAACTAGTAGTGCCGTGACCTTTTTGACAAGTGCTGGTGGAGAAAAGGCGTAGGAGGTGCGAAGAACTACCCTACGTGCTCGTCTTTCTTCTGAGCAGTTGTGTCGAAGCTAAACATGGAGGCGCAGACACGATTTGTCCGAGAGGAGATCAACAGCACAGTATGGGAAGTCCCGGAGAAGTATACACGATTGAAACAAATTGGGACAGGGGCATATGGTTCCGTCTGGTGAGTCGCCGAGTTGCCCGCTGTCGACCCATGCTGACCGATTTTATTATCGAGCAGTGTATCATAGTAGCCTTCATGGTGGCGTAAACCCATACATGATGTTACCACCTAGTTATAATGTAGCTATTTAATATGTGAAGTAAAAAGTAGCTTTCTGAAGCAACGAGATTATAGTCAATGCCAATGACGCAGTAATGGTAAACAAAAAAGACCACTGCCATTTTTGGGGATTAAATTAATTGTTCATAGGCTGTGCAAAATTGCATTGAGTGCTGTGTGAGTGTAAAATATATTGTAAATAGGAAAATATACCCACAATAGACAGTTTTCACTTGCAACGGCTGCAGTGCAGACTGTTGAACATAAACCCCCGTTTTGGGCTAAGTAAACATGATGAGGCACAATTATGACTGTAATTTTTTACAGTCATACAGCCTTAGGAACATGTATTCCTGAATTAGCCTGTTAAGGCTCATATCAGTAAAATCAAAATCAACTGAGGTAGCATGCAGTAGGTTACAGTTATAAACAAAACGAGTAAATACGTTTTTCCAAGATGAATATCTGTTTTAGTGGATTTGTGTTGTTACCACATTGATATAATTCCCCTTCTTTCTCAGTTCAGCAATAAATGACAGGACTAAAGAGAAAGTGGCCATCAAGAAGCTACACAGACCCTTCCAGTCTGAAATATTTGCTAAGAGGGCCTACAGGGAACTAAGACTTCTCAAGCACATGAAGCATGAAAATGTGAGTATACTGTAGCACATGCTTGCAGAGGTGTATGGGGAAACATGTCTAGTTTTAATTGCTCTTTCTCAATGAACAGTACATTGTAATTACTCAGAAGCTCCTTCCTTAGCTGTCCCTCTCTCCCCCCCCCCCACCTCTCTCTTCTCCCCCCCCCCCCCCCCCCCATCTCTCTCTACAGGTGATAGGACTTCTGGACGTGTTTACTCCAGCACATGATCTGGACCACTTTCATGACTTGTGAGTACATTTAGCTTTTGTGACATCATACAAGACTTGAGGCTGAGGTGGAGTTCTAGGATGATTTGATGATGATGATGATTTGGCAGGACACATAAATACACTAATTAAAAGAACAAATCAAGCCCTTTAGGGCAGGCACTCACCTTCACTGATATAGCCAAACAGGAAGATAGCCTGGTCCATGACATGTATTAAACGGCTTGTACAACCCCTATTACACTAGTTCTATTGTTATCTGGTGCAACTATTCTCCTCAGAACACAGGAAATGGATACCTCTCCTTTAAGGGACTCGCCCCATAGAGGCATAGGAGCCTCATTTGCAAATTGCACACCACTCACTGAAATCTACAAAAAGTGGCCAGCAGGTTACACAACAGGTTCATGTTGCCCTGTGACAATGATAAGAGGTCACTTGTGAATACCTCTTCTAAATGGTTTAGGCAGAAATTATGTTAGTTTGACTGATCTGGGATCTGTGTCTGGCAACAATGACTTTTTATCTGCTTTCATGTTAGTTACATAATCCACATAAAGGCTGTCAATGGGGAAATGAAATTGGGAAGTGTGATGATTGTTGCATGTCTCTCTCTGTCCACAGCTATCTGGTGATGCCTTACATGTTTACAGACTTGTCAAAGGTGCGAGGGCTTCTGTCGGAGGACCGAATCCAGTTCCTAGTCTATCAGATGCTCTGTGGACTAAGGGTGAGGTTACAGGCAAAAATATGGCAGTGGAATCATCAATCTTGCTTTCAATCACCTACACACACAAACCACTTTTTCAAACAAATTGATGGCATTCAAATGCAGTAGCGCTCCTGATTTCGTCGTATTTGGCACGATATGATAACAATAAAGTCTTCAAATATAACGATACTGATAATGAATAGCTTTTTTCCTTCCTTTTCTTGCAATGGCAGTACATTCACAAATCTGGCATCATTCACAGGGTAAGTTTGTTGCTCTCGCAACCTTGAACATTTGACATCTGTGCAGGAAAATATTGTTGTAGTTGGGTTGATTTATTTCTGTCCCGCCCCAACAGGTATGATGAGTAGTGTGATTGTGATTCTGTCTGATGCTCAGAAGCATGTTGGGAGTTGTTACAGACACACCTTGGCTAGAGATTAAGCTATTTAGAAGACAGTCATTGTAACATTAAGTAAATACAATGTGAACATTGTTAAGTAATAATTGGGAGTTGTCAATACATACACAGTCAGGGGTGATGCAAGGTCCTGTATGCAATGCAGTGTTTTTATGCTAGTAATTTCTATGTTAATTGGTGCAGTCTTCTTTATTATTCAGTTATTTCCATTATTTCCCTATGTTAATACATTTTATCCAAGACATTTAATTTCCTTATGACACATTTAATTACAATTTGCAGGACCTTAAACCAGGAAACTTGGCTGTCAATCAAGACTGCGAGCTGAAGGTTTGTATCAAGAATCCATCAATATAGAAAATCCATGCAGAAGTGAAGTCTGTGATGATAACCGTTCCTGACTATACTTGTTGATCCAGATCCTGGACTTTGGCCTGGCTCGCCACGCTGAGGCAGAGATGACAGGCTATGTAGTGACCCGTTGGTACAGGGCGCCTGAGGTCATTCTAAACTGGATGCATTACACCCAAACTGGCAAGAAAACCATAACAGTTACACATTCTCACTCTCACCTATCCTGGGGCTTGCAATTTACAAATGCTCTTTAGTCTAGTAACTGCCAAAAGACACATGTATTCTGAAACTTGGTAGTTGGGTCACGTTTTTTTTTCAAATGAAAGAACTTTCTATAAAAGAACTAGCTATCTAATTTAAATGTTTTCCCTTTAACTCCAGTGGATATTTGGTCTGTGGGCTGCATCATGGGAGAGATGATCAATGGGAAGACCCTTTTCAAAGGCAAAGACTGTATCCTTTAATGCTCGTTGACAGACTCCTAAAACCTGGCTGAAGCTCATAGGCATTTTGATTAATTGATTGCTATCTTGTCAATACTTAGGGGAAGGTTCTAAGGGGGACTTACTTGTCTATAGTGTCTTCAGGAGAGGATGCAAGGATTTAAGGAGCTATTCAACCCTTGTGACTCCCACTGATACATGTCTTAAGATGTATGTATGTATGGATGGATGGATGGATAGACAGATTGATGAAGACCTTCACTGTACCCAGATATGGACCAACTAACACAGATCATGAAAGTGACTGGAGTTCCAGGACCTGAGTTCATTCAGAAACTGGACAGTCAAGAGGTATGTATGGCACCTAACACACATAGATATTACAAGGTATAATAAATAATAAATGGCGTACTGGGTGGAAATGACTCAATGTCTGGATGATGTCTGGATTCGTAATGTGTCCAGCGGACGTTATCTTACTCTGACATCTCCCTTTTGTACACAGGCTAAGAGCTATGTGAAATCCCTCCCTCACTTTCCCCGAAAGGACTTCTCGGCATTGTTCCCTAGAGCCAGTGCACACGGTGATTTAAAACGAGCGTTCATAAAGCCGTACCCTACAGCCACCGCATTTACCATCAACCATGAATGGTTTACGTGATATGTCGTAACGTCTCCAGCATGCATTAATAATATGCTGTGCACAGGGCACTCTTAGTAGGTCTTGATAAACAAAACGGGAATGGTAACCTGTTGCATGTTTCTGACTTTCTCCCTTTTTTGACAGCTATTGACCTGCTGGAGAAGATGCTGGTTCTTGATGGTGAGGCTAGGCTGACTGCAGAAATAGGTCTGGCACACCCCTATTTTGACGGCTTGAGGGATCCGGAGGACTGCCCTGAGCCAAAGCCTTACGACGACAGCCATGACAACGCCACGCTGCCCCTAGAGGAGTGGAAGCGTAAGTGTAGTTTTGTCCACGAGATTATGTCAAAGTGGGATATATTTACATTTTGAATCCATTTAATTTGGATCTGATTTGATTTATCTATTTTTTGTTTGGTACAAATATTGTCATTCAGTTTTGTTGTTTTTGTTTTGCAGGGTTATCATTTAAAGAGATGAAGAGCTTTGTACCATTCCCACGACGGGATTCAAAGAGAAGAAACACACTGACAATTTCCCAGTGACGGCATCGCTAAACTGTATTAACACTCCTCAGAATCACACACACAAATAATGAACTGTGGGGAACTTATTACATGGTGGAGCACTGACTTGGTGGAAGTATTTTGTGTATATGCATATATGTTTATATATACAAACATATATGGATATTATATCAAGTATTCACCCAGTGTTTCATCAATGTTCTCTGTTCTTGTACCATCCCAGGAGTCGGTATTCTTGTTAAGTCTTAACGTAAAGACATATAATGTCACTTTTATTGGTCTTACTATTTTGTGTCACTGTGTGAATGTATTTTCTATGTTAAGACATATTGAATATGCTCTAAAGATATTATAGATGTGGCACATCACATGTACTGTGGGACTTTGTAGGTGAATGAATCTCATGTCCTCACTAATTGTCTTTCACAGGGTATGACGCGTATGTCTCAGGAATTTTCATACATTTCTGATTTACGTAATCTCTACAATCTGAGTTGTGCTGAATAAATGGAAAATTATACAGAGTGCTTTGGGGTTCGTCTTGTGGAATGCAACACGAAGCAGTTGACAACATTAATCTCTGAGGAATTCTGGCTTTAGTGCTGTGCTCATGCCTTACACAAAATTTTTAAAAGGTTAGAACAAATTGTTGTTTGAGTTCAAGTGAAGTTTAGTGATTAGGCGTGCAGCAACACATGCATTGTGATTTCGAAAAAGTAAACTACCCTTAAGAATAATACGCATTTTAGGGTGAAGTTAAACTGCGCCGCCAAGTGCACATTGAGGTGCAGTGCGCGCTTAAGATCTTATTGACCGACTTTCTGCAAGTTTGAACAACAGTAAGCACGTTTCTCCTTGTGCAATTTGGGTGTATTAAATGTAGCTGATCCCTTTCCACGTTCCCATCCAGTTCTTTCAAACAAAATCATTATTCGCTAAATGCCTACTGTTTTAATCAAGTCTACCATGAAACCCGCGCGCAAAAACTATCATTCTGGCTGGCCTGTTCTTGTCAAGGGGCGTGTTCAATGCCAGCCCCGCTCTGATACTAGCCAACAGCGGCGCGCATATCCGAGGCTCCAAAATAGCCAGTTAGCTGAAGCTAGCTAGCTAGCATTTCTCGTCACTATCTTAACTAGGTCGTGGACTTACTCATATTTATAACCAACTTCAGTACACTGCACGATCTATGCTCTACGTCGGTATTGGAAGTAATTGTTCGTATCTTAAATGAAGTGCTGAGGAGACAAATGCTTTTTTAACGGCAATTATAGACCGGCTTGTACGGCCAAAGTGGTGAGCAAGCCAGCCTCTATAGAGCGCAAGCTAGCTTGGCTAGCGAACAACACCAGCCATTGCCGTGCAAGCTGTTTATTCCCTTCTCCGCGGTCGTGTCAGTTACTAGCTAGATAAGGTAAGATAATGTGTTGCTGAGAACCAATAATTGCGGTCTTCGTGGCATGAATGTATAGATTACGAACGTGTTGTGTATTTTTGTGTTTTAAATGCACTTGTCATTTTTATTAGCCTTCGAGTTTGCTAGTGGTAGAATTTAGTTAGCTTGCTTGGTTAGCTTAGCTAGACTTGCTGCTAACCCACTTTTGTATCTACTTTGCCAGCCAGCTAGCTAGTTAATACGTTTTGTGATTTTGCAGACATTCTTCTACTAATGACCATTTCATTCAACAGCTTTCGCGTGCTGTACTGCCGTAGTTCTTAATTTGTCGTGCTTACTAGTTTATTATGTTTAATGTTAGAGCTTTCAACACTGACTTTAAAGCGGTAAAAATGGCTGACATTTCGCTCTGAAATAAGGACACTTGGCTATGGAACTCTTGCAAACGATTGGCTCATAGAGGACTCAATCCAATTACTGGGTTAAATGATTGGACACACCACTCTTGTTGTGTCGTCCAGGCCATGTAGTTCAGTTGCTAGCGGTTTTATGAGTTAAAGTCTAGAAAAGTCGTTATTTTGTGTGGTAAGTTTGTTTGCCTATTGCACTGCACTCAGTCAATTGACACCAGGGCACAGAAAAGCCAGTAAATGAATTATTATACCTTTTGCGTTGCCAACACAGTTTGAGTTTTTCTCTTTCATAGTGTGAAGGAATTAGTCATCTGTGAGATCCCGCCTCCCTAAGTATGAAAATAACAATACACACGAGTTTGGCCTTGATACATTTTCTTTTATTAGCCCAAAAAAAAAAAAAAAATCTTTGTCAGATTTAAAGTGAAATGTCTCTTCTGTTGAAGTATTTTACTTAAACTAGAGAGTTTTAGCGTAATGATCAAAGTCCACATGCTCATTCTATAATACTAGACACTGGCAGACACTACACAGCAATTCAAAATCCATTGGTCATGCAGTTAGATGCATGTCAACGAGAATGCATTTGTTGGCTAGCCCAACGTTTTCTCCAGCTGTAGGACATTTACAGCTGTACGACTATACAAATAGTGTAGCTTCTTCTCTGCATATTGTATCAAAGCACTTACAGGTTTTGTCTTGCAGGCTGTGCCGCGGACATTACATTTAGTCATTTAGCAGACGCTCTTATCCAGAGCGACTTACAGTAAGTACAGGGACATTCTCCCCGAGGCAAGTAGGGTGAAGTGCCTTGCCCAAGGACACAACGTCATTGGCAGAGCCGGGGATCGAACCAGCAACCTTCTGATTACTAGCCTGATTCCTTAACCGCTCAGCCACCTGACTCCCCACATATAAAGTTGTGGATTTATAAACTCCAGGTGTTGTCTTGTCCTGTCTAGTTGCAGCAGCGTGGAGGGCTGGTTGGAGGCCCATGAGGAAGCCACGACGGAGGGGCCAGCTGGCCGGTGGAGGGGGAGGAGGAGGTCGGAGATCTGATGGTGGAGCGGTCGGGGGTCGGGGTGGGGCACGCCCTCGCTCCCCCTCTCCCTACAGCCTCAAAGCGTCCCCCACCCGCGAGACCCTGACCTACTCGCAGGCGCAGAAGGTGGTGGAGGTGGACCTGGACGGCCGTCTCCACCGCATCTCCATCCTCGACCCCATGACGGTCATCACGGAGGACGAGATGACGGCGCAGGACATCGCCGAGTGCAACAGCAACAAGGAGAACAGCGAGCAGCCCTTCGCCCCGGCTAGCCCCCAACCCGGCCGCAAAGCGCCCACTCCCAGAGGACGCAGGAAAGACTCCAAACATTCCTCCACCTCGTCCCCGACTTCCACGTCTGCCCAGAAACACTGCGCCAACGACAAGACCAACTCCTCACACGGTCACCTCACGGCTCTCCCCGAGCCCTCCTTCCGCGTGCTGGAGACCTTTACCCCGGCAGAGGTGGCCCCGTTGCCCACGGCGTACTACCGCTACATCGAGCGCTCCTCGGAGGAGCAGGAGGCCGAGGCGGAGTACGACATGGACGAGGAGGACGCGGCCTGGCTGGAGATGGTCAACTCCAAGAGGGCGTCGGAGGGCAACTCGGCCATCTCCCCGGACACCTTCGAGCTGCTGGTGGACAGGCTGGAGGAGGAGTCGTACCGGGAGGCGCGCAGCCGGGCGCCGTCGCAGAGCGCCATCGACGAAGACGCCTTCTGCTGCGTGTGCCTGGACGACGAGTGCCTTAACAGCAACGTCATCCTGTTCTGCGACGCCTGCAACCTGGCCGTGCACCAGGAGTGCTACGGTGTGCCCTACGTCCCGGAGGGCCAGTGGCTTTGCCGCTGCTGCCTGCAGTCTCCACAGCGGCCCGTGGACTGCGTGCTCTGCCCCAACCGCGGCGGCGCGTTCAAGCAGACCAGCGACAGCCGCTGGGCTCACGTGGTGTGTGCCATCTGGATCCCTGAGGTCTGCTTCGCCAACACGGTGTTCCTGGAGCCCGTGGAGGGGGTGGACAACATCCCCTCGGCCCGCTGGAAGCTCACCTGCTACCTGTGCAAGCAGAAGGGCCGGGGCGCCTCCATCCAGTGCCACAAGGCCAACTGTTACACAGCGTTCCACGTCACCTGCGCCCAGCGTGCCGGGCTCTTCATGAAGATCGACCCCGTGCGCGAGACCAACGTCAACGGGACCACCTTCTCGGTGAAGAAGACGGCGTTCTGCGAGGCGCACTCGCCCCCGGGGCAGGAGCCGGCGTCGGACGAGGAGGACAGCGAGGGGAGGGTGGTGGGCGGCAGGGGTAGGGCCAGTCGCGGGCGCAGCGCCTACACCCCCGTGGCCCCTGCGGTGCAGAAGAGGAGCAAGAAGAAGGAGGCTCTGGAGGGGAAGAGGAAAGGGAAGAAGGCTGCTGAGGCGGCGGGCCGCAGGGCAACGTCTCCCATGGTTACCGTACCCCAGATCCCCACACACAGGTATGTTTGTCTGAGCGAGAGATCTGGTGTCTGTGTTCTTTTTTAACAACGACTGTTACAAACGAGCTACAATCTCACAAAACAAGTTACAGCAGCTCAATATAAACTTATCATATCCAATACTTGGGTACAAATTGTCAACGAGTGGTCGGCGAATTATAGAAACCTTCCAACGTTTACAACCATTGATGTATGAGAGAGCGTGTGCTGGATGGCTGTAGGATAAGATTGTCTCTCTCTTCACAAAGGTTGAACATCATCTGCAAAGGCATACTGTTCCAGAGGAAGAGTCAGTTCATGCAGCGGTTGCACAACTACTGGCTGCTGAAACGGCAGTCGAGGAGCGGGGTGCCTCTCATCAGACGGGTGCATGCGCACGTCCAACCTCCAAGGAACACCGAACAGGTCAGAGGTCACGCTTTCCCCAGAGTCACGTGGGTCAGTAGTCTAAAAGTGCAGAGCTGAGCTTCTTTATCACTGAGAAGACTGTGTGCTATGACATGACGTGCACGACAATGACATGACATGCACGTTGTTGTAACTACAAAGTAGCATAAAACAATTTCCCCCAGCAAGGTCTTTGCCTGGTTCTGGAGTGCTGTGATCGATGGGCGTCTGTAAAACCATGTGTCACAATGCTTTTAAACAGAGGCTACTCAAATTTAAATAGGGCTACACCAATAAAACATATCTGATTTGAAGACATGCTGCCCCCCCCCCCCCCCCCCAGTGCTGTAGGTGTGTAGTTAATCTTCAGCTGTGGCCTGTGTGTTGTGTGGACAGCCTGAGGTGGATGAGAAGGTGTCGGCTGTGAGAGAGGAGCTGAGGTACTGGCAGAAGCTGCGACACGATCTAGAACGAGCCCGGCTGCTGGTGGAACTCATCCGCAAGAGGGAGAAACTGAAGAGAGAACAGGTACAATGACGATATGAGGAGGAGAAAAGGGAAGGGGTGGAGGGGAAGGACTTTCAATAAAGGGTAAATCGTTACCACACTTCCTAGTCTGTAATGCGATCAGTTTGCCTTAAAAAAAAAAAACCCTGTTTAGCACATGTATGCAACCCAGCTTCTCTTTTGTGGTCTCATGTGGGTTCCTCTGCTCCCCGCCCCAGCTCAAGCTCCAGCAGGCATCCCTGGAGCTGCAGCTGACCCCTGTGCTGGTTCTCTTGCGCTCCACGCTGGACCAGCTGCAGGAGAAAGACAACGCCCAGATCTTCTCAGAACCCGTGGACGTCAAAGAGGTGAGGGGACAGTTAGCGAGGCGTCGAGTAGATGGAACAATGTTTATCCCACTTAGTACTGCTAGTTTATGTACCCTTAGTATAGTTAGTCCACATATTTAAATTTTAGGTATATGTTTATTGTATGCACCTTCCTGCCAAAGCAAATTCCTTGTCTGTGCAAACTTTCATGGCGAATAAATCCCTTTCTGATTCTGATTCTGATGTTGGGTTTTCTGAAGTGTTCAGCAATGTTTGCCATTCATCTCAATGACTTGTCACACAGTTTTTGCTTTGTTGCTTTAAAGCGTGATCTTAATTTGACACTGGACATTCGGGAAGTGTGTATAATAGCTCTTATTTGACACTGGGTATTTGAATAAATTATAAAATATCCTTTTACATGCATCTAGGAATGACTAGTGTTTCCAACGACCCTAGCTTAGTTCCTTGCCAACCACGTTTGTAAATCTCTCACTAAAGGTCAGCTCACACCAACGGTCAAAAGTTGTTGTGTTGGTTTGATGTAATATGCCCGTTGGTGTTTGCTGGGCGAGTGTCAAAAATGGCAGTTATTTTGCCAAACATTCTACAGCCAACAGTAGATTGTTTGGTGTTTGTTGGACATTGTTGAGGCAGTGTGAACTGGCCTTAACAAGCTCTCTCTCCTGTGTGTCTCCAGGTGCCGGACTACCTGGAGTTCGTCAGTCAGCCCATGGACTTCTCCACCATGCGCTTCAAGCTGGAGGACCACGGCTACCGCTCGCTGGCCGACCTGGAGACTGACTTCAACCTCATGGTGTCCAACTGCCTGCTGTACAACGGCAAGGACACCGTGTTCCACCGCGCCGGCCAGCGGCTCCGAGACCTGGGAGGGGCCATCCTGCGCCACGCCCAGCGCCAGGCCCAGAACACGGGCCTGGACCTGGACTCAGGCATGCACCTGCCGGAGTCTCCCCAGAAACACGACTTCTACAGCTGCACCTGGGAGGACGGTGAGTTAGTGGGACAGGAGGAGGCAGGAGAGGAGGCAAGAGAGGAGGCAGGAGAGGAGGCAAGAGAGGAGGCAAGAGAGGAGGCAAGAGAGGAGGCAAGAGAGGAGGCAAGAGAGGAGGCAAGAGAGGAGGCAAGAGAGGAGGCAAGAGAGGAGGCAGGAGAGAGAGGATGAGGAGTTTGCAGTACAGCATCTGTGACAGACACGAGACTCCTCTAAAATTAAACTCCGGTCAGAAGATTTAGCGATACGTGTGCCGTTAATCCTGACAATTCATCACTTTGTTGTGATTTTTCTTTTTGAGGCTCGAGTTTGCGAACACTCTCTTCAGCGAAGGCTATTTTCAGAGCTGTCGGGATGTAACCGTTCCGAGCAAGTAACACTCGTGAGTCAGGAGCTGACTTTGTTATCTCCCTCCGCAGTGGACAGCCTGCTGGACCCGGCCAACCGCCTGCACATGTCAGTGGATGAGCAGCTGAAGGGGCTGCTGGACAAGCTGGACGTGGTGACCTCCATGAGGGGCAGCGGCGCCCGCACGCGACGCATACGCCTGCTCCGCCGGGAGATCAACAACGTGCGCTACCGGCAGGGCCAGCACCACCGCCACTCGCTGCTCAACGGGGACGTCAAGGAGGAGGAGGAGGAGGACGAGGATGACAAGGCCGACGTCGAGAAGTCGTCGTCTTCTGATAAAGGTGGGGGGATAAAATCAACCCGTATCCGATGATGTGTTACATTACAGCTAAAGAAAAAAACCAAAACAAACAGGCTGTTGTGAACTGATGGACGGAGAACAGTTGCATACATGAGCTAACCGAACATTGTCCTCAGGTAATTGAGCCAGGGTCCCCCCCACGCACCAACCCAAACCACACCACTGTCTCCAGTCTAGTAAGTTGGGTCCCATAGAGTCTTGTTAGCCATGGTTGCCTCACAACCCTTCTCCAAGTGCACTGACACTTCCTTCTCGTCTCTCTGCATCCCTTCATAGACTCTACCACTCCATTGGCCACACATGTCATGACCATCCCACCACTGACACCGGTGTAGTCGCTCTTAAGGGGTTTAACAGTTTAATCAGGGATACTCACCACGGACAGGAAGTGGAAATCACGGTTGCTTTTGTTGAGAACTGCTGAAAAATCTCGGTGTAAAAATAAAGACTATTATTCATACCGTCACTGATGGTATGAATTCTTGGTTCCTTGGTGTCCTTGTGTGTATCTACTGTGAGAGTTTTGAGTGCAAGCTCATCATTCTACTTAATTTTCAGACTTTTAGTCACAGCCTGAAATTATATTAGACAACTGTGAAGTATTATTTATTTTGTATTTTTTTGTCTTTATTAAAATAGATATGCCCCCGAAAAATAAAAACATTGAAAATTTCACATCATTTTCCAGTGCAAATACTCTAGAACATTTGACATTACACACTGCATACTAAATGAATATTCATGCTAACGGTGAGCGTTCAAGAAGCAAAAGAGTTTGACGTGTTCTGTTCCCGTTTCAGAGGACCTCAAGTCCACCCCTCCCCCGACGCTCGAGCCCACCGCCTTGGCACCGCCTCCCCGGCATGGCGACCCGCCCCTGGAACCGCCCACCCTGCGGCCAATCACGGGAGAGCCGAGGACCCCGAGCCGTCCGTGCAAACGCCTGAAGCTGGACAGCGAGAGCTCCAACGGAGGTTCGATGCCCGCCGATTCAGGGAACAAAAATTGCACTAAGAAAGCGGAGGACCCGCCGTCGCCGGGTTTGCACATCGGAGGGCCGCCGGTGGCCAACGGGCTGGCGGAGCACACGCCCCCTCGCCCCACCCCCCCGCGGCCCGCCACGGGAGGAGTCGGACGCAGGACATCCGTGCTCTTCAAGAAGGCCAAGAACGGAGCCAAGCTGTTCAGGGAGAAAGATGGAGGTTTGGTAAATGGGAATGCCAGCAGTGCTCCCCCTACCCCCAACTCTGCTGTCAGCACCCCTCTGTCCACACCCACCAAGACCCCCCAGAAGAGCCCCGCCCCGCCCTCGCTGTGCTCGCCGGATCGCCTCAGCCCGGGGCTGGACTCTGACGGCGAGCTGGAGAAGACGCCCAACCATGCACTGGAGAGTGGTGAGTTTTGTCATGGATCGTTAACTTTTCTTGATCGTTGCTTGGGGTCATTTCTTCTCCCTCAAAGAGAGTTTTAACAGGATGTCTAAATTAAAACAAATGTTGGCTTTGGATTTCTTTCGAGTCGTCTGAGTGGTTCTCTGTGTCTCTGTCAGGACTCACCAACGGGTTCAGAAAGCACAAAGATGGCGACTCAGACCCAGACTGCAGCCCCTGTCCAATCCTCCACAAACAAATGTAACACCTTCTTTACCACACTTTCACACTTTTTCTTTTTGACATAAACTGTACGTGCACATAATCTACTGTCTTGATGAATCAAGATGCTCTTTTTAAAAATGCGTATAAATCTAAATCCTAGTAAATGTAGAGTATACAGGGTTTCCTGCAGAAAGTTTGTTAGTTAAGGTGGTAGGGTGGGGTTTGGAATGGAAGGGAGAAAACAGGACAATGCCGGATAACGCTATAAATTTAAAAAAACTACGTAGTTAAGGCGGCAGGCGTGTGTTGCTTAGGTGGCCTCCTGAACTGAAAAGTGCTGCGGGAAACCCTGGTATAGTTTAATGGTAGTGATGATGTTATATGAAGTGCTGATTGTCCTGTTCTCCAGTATAAGCTCGCCACCCAAAAAGAGTCTGGGGAAACCAGCGCTGTCCAAAGTCCCCATCCTGGAGACGGTGAACGGGGATTCTGACTACACTGGTGCAGGTACGCCACAGAGGAGTATATAACACCACAGAGGAGTATATAACACCACAGAGGAGTATATAACACCACAGAGGAGTATATAACACCACAGAGGAGTATATAACACCACAGAGGAGTATACAACACCACAGAGGAGTATATAACGCCACAGAGGAGTATATAACACCACAGAGGAGTATACAACACCACAGAGGAGTATATAACACCACAGAGGAGTATATAACACCACAGAGGAGTATATAACACCACAGAGGAGTATATAACACCACAGAGGAGTATACAACACCACAGAGGAGTATATAACACCACAGAGGAGTATATAACACCACAGAGGAGTATATAACACCACAGAGGAGTATACAACACCACAGAGGAGTATATAACGCCACAGAGGAGTATATAACACCACAGAGGAGTATACAACACCACAGAGGAGTATATAACACCACAGAGGAGTATATAACGCCACAGAGGAGTATATAACGCCACAGAGGAGTATGTAACGCCACAGAGGAGTATGTAACGCCACAGAGGAGTATATAACGCCACAGAGGAGTATATAACGCCACAGAGGAGTATATAACGCCACAGAGGAGTATATAACGCCACAGAGGAGTATATAACGCCACAGAGGAGTATATAACACTACAGAGGAGTATATAACACTACAGAGGAGTATATAACACTACAGAGGAGTATATAACATGGCAAGAAAACCAAGTAGCAGCTTGTAAAAAAAAATATCGTTTCATATTTGTTACCCCCCAAAAAAACGAGTTATTTCTAGTTTTCTAACATGTCAAGACTTGTCCTGAAATGGGGGAGGGGGAACATACCAGCGAAACGATCTTTCCCCCAGTAAAAAAAAATAACATGAAATGAGACGAAGACTACTCACGCTCCTCCTTGTGTGTGTGTGTGTGTGTGTGTGCGCGCGCGCAGTGAACAGCATCCTGCCGTACGAGGAGGACACTGAGCTGGAGCCTCTGGACCTGGTCTGGGCTAAGTGTCGTGGTTACCCCTCCTACCCTGCTCTGGTGAGTCCATACACACACACATCAGTGTGTTCATTCAGGGTAGTATTAGGCATTTGGATAAATACTTTAAATGCTCACATCACACTAGAGCAGACCTAACCGTTCCGAGGTGTCTCCCCCCGTCCCCTCTCCTTCGGTCCAGATCATAGACCCAGAGATGCCCCAGGATGGCATGTTTCACAACGGGGTGCCCATCCCCGTTCCCCCCAAGGAGGTTCTCCAGCTGGGGGAGCAGAGGCAGGAGGAGGCCGGGGAGCCCCTCTTCTTGGTGCTCTTCTTCGACAACAAGAGGACATGGTGAGCCTCTCTAGTCCCACCGTGTTAGGAGCTGTCTCTCAGCTCGATAAGCATCCGTCCTTTTTTTAAATTATTACAACGAGGACGTGGTGAGTCCCTGGTGTTCACCCATCTTTAATAAAAGTTGTTTTAGTCACTCGGGTATATGCACGTCCCACCGGCGTTCCTGCCACTCCCGTAGTTGTAGCTGAACGGATGTGATTAGCAGCCTCGTGAAGTATGTAGTGCTGTGTGTGTACTAGTGCTGCGTGTGTGGTAGAGCTGTGTGTGTGTGTGGTAGTGCTGCGTGTGTGGTAGAGCTGCGTGTGTGGTAGTGCTGTGTGTGTGTGGTAGTGCTGTGTGTGTGGTAGTGCTGTGTGTGTGGTAGAGCTGTGTGTGTGGTAGAGCTGTGTGTGTGGTAGTGCTGTGTGTGTGTGTGTGTGGTAGTGATGTGTGTGTGGTAGTGCTGCGTGTATGGTAGTGCTGTGTGTGGTAGAGCTGCGTGTGTGTGGAAGTGCTGCGTGTGTGTGGTAGTGATGTGTGTGTGTGTGTGGTAGTGCTGTGTGTGTGTGGTAGTGCTGTGTGGTAGTGCTGTGTGTGTGTGGTAGTGCTGTGTGTGTGTGGTAGTGCTGTGTGTGTGGGTGGTAGTGATGCGTGTGTGTGGTAGTGATGTGGTGTGTGTGGTAGTGCTGTGTGTGTGTGTGGTAGTGCTGTGCGATGCAGAGGGTGTCGATGCCACCTGACCCCCGCCCCCCCCGCTCCACAGGCAGTGGTTACCCAGGGACAAGGTGACACCCCTGGGCGTGGACGAGACGGCAGACAAACTCCGCGTGATGGAGGGCAGGAAGACCAGCATCCGCAAGTCAGTCCAGGTGGCGTACGACCGCGCCATGATCCACCAGAGCCGCGTCAGCCACCAGCACGGTTTTGTCGCCTCCAACTACCTGTAGAGTGGCGGCCATCTTGACCGCGCCTCAACTTGGAGATCTACGGCTTCCTATGCCTCTCCTCTAGACCCCCTCAGCCCCCACCCAGCAGAACAGAATACTCCCCCTAGATCTCATACGACCAGATGGGTGTAATTGGCCCGCTTGGTGCACCCGGATGCACCAATCCCAGCGCTCTGAGATCTGATGAGTTGTGTCGAGGAGTCTGGCTCACTACCCAGGCTTCAGGCTGGGTGTCTTATAGTACCACAATACCTAACCACTACTCCCCCAAAGAGAATGGTGGGCTTATGCCTTGGAGGTGAAGATGAAATATTTTGAGGTATCCAATGTGTAAACCCCCTCTCCCCCCCTGAGATTGCATTACTGCCCCCTAAGAGATTTTAGAGGTCTGCAAATGCTGTCTGGATGTGAGGAGATGGGTTAAGCTGTGGTGGTTCGATCAAAGTTGAAAGAATTCTACAAACCTTTTTGTATGACGTTACTGCCAAGAAATCAAAAGGTTGTAAAAGAGATTTATCATATTTATATGAAACAAGGAAGACGTATGAATGGATTACTGCCATCTTTTTTTACAATATCTTTTTACATTTTAAAGTTTTTTCAAAACCACTTGTAAATTGTAAAGACACTTGTGTATATATGTCTGTGTATATCACACTTGATCTAATTTAAAGTCGCTATTTTTTAAATGCGAATTCAATCACCCATGGGTTAATAAGCTGTATATACTTGTAAAAAAATATATTATTGACTTGCAACAGAGTGTATTCAGCTTGTCCTTAAAGTCAGCTCATTGTATGTGCATCTGTATAACACAATACAATGGCTTATGGTTCTTTATATATAAATTCTCATTTTTTGATACAGAGAAAATGTAATTTATTTATGGAAGACAGAAATATAGAAATACAGTTATATATTGGTTGAAGGTGAGAATTAAATCTGTTATTTAAGCTATTGAATGAGGTTTTTAAGACGTACAACCAAGACTGTTGGGGTTTCCAGACGTTTGATTCAGGGGTTAGCCTGTACTGTCAGCAGTTTTAGTCCAGACTGACCTTTTAGCGCACCACAAAGCACAGAAAGAGATATTTATTGTTGATTGATTCTGGAATCCCAAACCCTGTCAAGAAATGAGAATAGAATATTTCTATGCTTGTACAAACTGCAGATTTTACTTACCTGCCAAATACCTTGTCTGAATCAGTATTTTCTCATGTGGGAAAATAAATGTTCTTTTGAAGAGAGAGTTGTATGTTGTACATGTGCTTCTTATGTAGTAAAAGATACGCAAAGTAGTAGTCGTCTGACAAAAAAACTTTTTATTGACCAGTATTCTTCATTACGATAACTATAACCATGTGACAAAGTAAAAATGCTAAAGAAATGCTAAGTATGTCAGTAATAAACAGGCCAATAATATTTCTTCAAAAATCTTTGGTACTCACTATATAGCACATACAAAATCAAAGCGGAGATGTGCCCCCTGCCCGGCAACGTCAGGGCTGCGGTCGGAGCAGGGTGAGGTGGTTGTGTCGTAGGGTCCGCAGCTCCGTCAACCTCCCCAGCAGCCGGGCGAACCGCTGCTGCCCTGCAGGGCCCGGGCCCCTGGATGGAGCTCCGCCGTGGGCCCCACACACTGGAGCTCCGCCGTGGGCCGCACACACCCTAGACAGCAGCTCCAGGATCAGCTCCTGCAGGCTCTCCACACAGGCCACGGCCCGCAGCGAGGCGCGGTCTGGGGGGGGGGGGGGGGGGGGGGGTGGAGAGACCCGACGGGGGTTCAGAGCATGACACGCTTGAGGGTTTGTGGGTTGCTGTGTGAAGGTGTGATGGTTTTGGAGATCTGGTCTCACCTGAGCAGAGCAGTGCTGTCGCGGTGAGTAAAGAGTATTCAGCCTCCGTCACCCCCAGAGCTGTCATACTGTGGAAGAAGTTGAGGACTGGTCCTAGCAGGTCCTCACTGACTCCTGCACGCATACACACACAAACACCTCTCTCAGACCAGTGTGTGTAGCTCTAAAGATTAGTTGTAAGTCCTTTTTTTCAAGGATGTTTGGGTCCTTTGCCTTACCACAGTTCATTGAGGTACCACTGTGTATGTTTTCCTTTGATTCTAAAGTTTTCAGCCAGTGATGAGTTGAGATGTTGAAAGGTTGTAGTGCTGCTGAGAGGAATTCACAATTTACCTTTGGGCACAAATGCTCTCTTTCCACGTGACCCCCTATCTCCATCTTGCATCATTGACCCAACATTAATCTGGACAACATGTTCCTTAAAAACCAATAGACCTACCTGGGCTGGGTCCTGATGGGTTCTGGGAGAACTGCTGAGCTGACATTAGGAACATGACCTCTACAGAGCAACTGGAGAGCAGAGTGTTCTGGTCCGAACAGTCAAGAAGATCGAACCCTACGAGAACATCAGATTCAGTCAGCGAGCAGCAGAGAGCGTCTCCACAAGCAAAACTCGAGAAGTGAAAGCAAGACGGGGGACTGACCAGGTACACTTTTGGCAAAGTGCAGCAGTCTCTGAGAGGGAAGAGAAACCGGCTCAGCTAGTCTGTCTCCACTCCCGTCTGCACAGGACCAGTCAAACACCTACAGAACCGACATACCAAGGAAGGGATCAGCAACTCGATCGCTGCCTAAACTCCCAACGGACACGGTAACTGTCGTTAGCGGTAACTGGAAGGGGGGGGGGTGTTACCCACCCTGCTGTGTGTGTAGTCCTGGACCCTGTACTGCCGATGGGCCTCCACCATGTTATCCAGCACATGCTGCTGTTCTCTTGATAGACTGGTGGACAACGCCTGCCAATGGAACAGACACTCAACGTCAATCCGTGGACATTTCAGACTGAGCCGAAACTAACCAAGACGAAGGAGAACGCGGAGAGGAGCCCAAGTGAAAAAATATTATGGAGTACAAACATACATCTATACTGAAGGTGTCAAGTAAGCATGTGAATAAATCGGTGCATTTTAAGCACCCTTCCAGTTGCGTAGAAAAACATGAAAATAATGCAAATGTGTTAAGCTGTCCATTTAAAAAAACATTCAAATGAGATGTTAGTGAACTCTTTTTCCTTTCTGGGGAAGAGGAGAACACCTGTCCATGCAGCCTGCTGGTGGAGGTGACGCTCCTGCTCTCCACACACTCCTCCTCCTCCTGCCCTCCCCTGAGCTTCGCTCCCTTCCTCAACCTCTTGGACTGGCACTGCACCTCCGTCAGCAGACCTGAGGCGAACGGGGGAAAAGATGCGTTACCGAGACCGCCGCAGCCCTTGACAACCACTAGCTGAGACCATCGTGGGCATTGTTCTTAAATTGATTGATTTTGTTTTTCAGGTTATGGATTCTGTTTTTCTGTGGTACGTTTTACACATTCATTCTCCTTTTTCGATCTAGAAGGGTAATTCAAGATGGCGTTCTCGCTCACATTCAGCCAGCATGCCCACGGCACGACACTTCCTCAGACGGCAGTCCTGACACTTCCTCCTCATGTACATGTCCATCTCACAGCTTCCGCCACTCTTGCAGCGGTACACCGCCTTCTTGGTCACGCTCCTCCGGAAGAAGCCTGGAACGCAGGAGGGTGGATGGGTCAGAGGTCAGCACACAGAGGTCAGCACACAGAGGTCAGCACACAGAGGTCAGCACACAGAGGTCAGCACACAGAGGTCAGCACAGTTCCCTGGAGAGGGGAGGAGTACAGTTGGTCAGACACGGATGGATGACTGTCATTCGTGAGTTCTGTACCTTTGCAGCCTTCGCAGGTGAGAGCGTTGTAGTGATACCCGGAGGCTTTGTCCCCACACACCACACACAGCTCATCCTGACCTCTCACCCTACCACTGTGGCCCAGCCTGGTCCTCCGAACCAGGGGCACCACCCCCGCGCTTCCTCCCTTCCCCTGGCCCCCGCACTGGGGATCCAGGCTGGGCTCGCAGGGAGGCTCCAGGCAGTGGGAGTTGTAGGGGTAGGGGGAATGGCAGGGATGGGGAGAGGAGGAGGACGGGGCTCCGTAGAGGGAGAAGGGAGGGGCGTTGACTGGGCTGTACTGCTGCTGGCTGTACGGGAAGCCCTGGAGGTCTAGATCCTGGTAAGGATAACCCAGCGGGTCCCCCAGCACATCTGCATGGGATGGGAAGACACACACACAATCGCAACATACGTTTAAGAACAAAAGTAAGAAACACGTTTCCAGAGAAGCTCCAGCCTCGGTTAAATGGAATTATCTTGCTTAAGGGGTTCCGCACAACAAGGAAACGATTGCAACATGTCACCCAAGGTCACGATTTCAGTCACACTGGTTTCCAGTCAAAGTGCATCTGAAGAATTTGATCCTTGATCACCATCTAATGTAATTCATGTGTGACCTAATGTCTTTTACGGCTCCTGTGGGATGTAATAAATAAACCTTGGAGCGAGACTTTGTGACCCAGTATGGACTGTGGAAACAGGATGCAGCTGAAAGGTTACAGTGCTGTTTAGGATTTTTATGATTCCCTGTTATTATTTTTATTGTGTTTTATTGTGTTTTATGGCAGTTCAGCACAGTGTCTGTTTGAGCATGTTGGGGTGACTGGAAGAGCTATGGAGGCTTGTCTCCACAGAGGGAACATGTGTCACCTCTGGCTGTGCGTCTGATAGTACATCTGCTTCAATCCCCTTCACCGAAATAAGCGCGTGAAATGAAAGCGTTGATATTTTCTTCGATATTCTTCGACACGTGAGGCCACAGGAACATGCTGTTCTCTCCTACCTCCCTGGTGTTGTGGCTCGACGACGTCAAGCTCGAATTGTGTCGTCTTTATTCACGGGACAGCCATGACGGCCTGACAACCGGCATCACAACGGCCCCCAGAACCTCTCCTTGACCTGGGATAAACGAGTGCTGAGTGTTCACCTCCTCACTTCAACATTTTTTCCCTTTTTTTCCCTCTCCAATCCTCTCACTCCTTCCTCTTGTTTCCCTCTCCAGAGCTCTCCATTCATCCTGCCTATCGTCTCCTTCAACATCTTCACACTCCTTCCTTCTTTTACACCAGAGGTCGGCACAACCTGTCAAAGTGAGGATGCCACTTCAACTATCGAAATACAGCCTGCACCCCACCCCCCACCTCCCCAAACCCCCACCCCCCCCCTCCCACCTCCCACATCCTCCCCCATCACGTCTTCTCTCTCTCCTCTCCCAGATGTTTCCTGTCATGGTGAGACTAGGGGGGCTGGGTTGACTCCTCGCTGGTCGACAAAGCTGTGGTGAGGTCTGTTTGTAAACCATTTTAGCGCTGTGTAAACACTTTCCTGCCTCCTCTTCGTCCCTCACACGCTAGTGAACGTTACCCCCCATCATGTCCTGATGTTCATCCCTGCTTGGAGTGGAGACAACACAACGTCTCAGAGAGATTGGGCCAGGTCCCAGCTCTTCTTTATAAATAGTCACTTTTTCCCCCACTCAAAAGATTCTTGGTTAGCATCCTGTGTTTTGGACATTGTAAACTCGTTTTCAATTGAGCATTGTGACCAGAGAACAAACTGTGAAATCAACTTGTAAGAGATTTAACCCTGGTAACATCTGCTAAACTATTGCAATAATAATATATTTGTTTAGCAGACACTTTTCCCCAAAGCGACATACCTGTACATTTGAAATGCTCTCTACAGTCAAATGCTCTAACCGCTGAGACCTACTCCCTACTGTAGAACTAAGTCAAAACCTCATCTGAACTCAAATAACTGTCGAAGGAGACTGGAGACAAGGAAAGCATCTAAGAGTACAAAACTTGCACATCCTTCTCAAGACAAACAAGGCAACACAATGCATAGTGTGAATGAAGAAAGAGGGCCAGCGTTCTGTTCTAAATTTACATTTAGTCATTTAGCAGACACTCTTATCCAGAGGGACTTACAGTAAGTACAGGGACATTCCCCCCGAGGCAAGTAGGATGAAGTGCCTTGCCCAAGGACACAACGTCATTTCGCACAGCCGGGAATCTAACCGGCAACCTTCTGATTAATAGCCTGATTCCCTAACCGCTCAGCCATCTGACCCCCAGTAGACACAAAGTACCTTTGCGGCGTCAGTCAGACTAGGGGAGACTTACCGTAGTACTGCAGAGGTTCCGTGGTGCCGTACCCCTCAGAGCTGGTGAGGTAGCCCCCAGCAGTCATGGACATCTCTGCCTCGCTCCACTCTCTCATCTAAACAGAAAACACATGCTCCCTTAACTCTCATTGAATCCACACACACACACACCCTCACTCACAAAACACCATGGATCCACGGACGGAACATATCTCAAACTTTCCACAACATTCCTTTATAGCAGCGCTCGCAGGTCTCCTAGCTGTGATGTCACTGGTTATTTTTATGCTGGCCTCGTGTCTCCGAGGTTAGCGCTGTCTGAACGGAGCAGTGCAGCTGAGCTCTGTGATGCCTTGCTGGTCCGGGGGGAAACAGCGGCGGAGACCAGGGACAGCCATGAGAGTGTGAGAAGGAGAGAGAGATGGTGACTCGCGTCCAAACAGATGGTCCTGGCCTGGAGTTCAGAGGGAAGATGAGGCGTGTAGGGGAGGGGTGGGGGACAGTGGGATGTCTCTTTGATGGGGGCCTGTCCCTGGAGGTCTGTCCCTGGAGGTCTGGGCTTCCAGGTTTGGCCTGGTCAGGTGGCTCCCGCCATGGAGCAGCTGGGGGGATCTACATTTACATTTAGTCATTTAGCAGACGCTCTTATCCAGAGCGACTTACAGTAAGTACAGGGACATTCCCCCTGAGGCAAGTAGGGTGAAGTGCCTTGCCCAAGGACACAACGTCAGTTGGCATGACCGGGAATCGAACTGGCAACCTTCGGATTACTAGCCCGACTCCCTCACCGCTCAGCCAGCTTCCACCGGATCTGAGCTTAATAATCACCCACCTGAGTCTGGGTTTTTGTGGGAAAGGAGCATTGTGAAGTAATGCAGGGAATAAAACGTCCTAGCACACGTTGTAGAGAAATTGTCTACAAAGTGAAGAATTCGGAGTTTGCTTGTTTTTAAGGACGTTCTGAGACTCTGAGTCTTTATCATTGGACCTAGCCACAACTACTGGTATGAATGTGTGTGTGTGTGTGTGTGTGTGTGTGCATGCATGTGTGTGTGCATGCGTGTGAGTGTGTGTGTGCCTGTGTGTATGCGTGTGAGTTTGTGTCTGTGTGTGTGTGCGTATGTTTACTTGGACTCATGTTTGCCACTGCTCTGTTTGTGCTGCAGTTAATATTTGACGCTGGGCAGATTTAGGGTTTTGAGAAACCCTAAATCCCCCCCCCCACACACACACCCACACACACACACACACACACAGTGAACTGGGTCGAGGCCTGCCCAGAGCAGTCAGGGGAACACGACCTGGCTGAGGCCCTTATCTGTCTCTAATGGTGTCTGACATGCAGCATGCTGACAGAGAGCTTGTGCTAGCCTCCCACCCAGGAGCCCTCCCTCAGCTGCCTCTTTACGCAGCGTGGAGCGAGCCAGCAGTACCACCACCAGCAGTGAACCATCACGCTGGATGAGCCATGATGACTCCTCTCCCAGTTCTGAACTCCTGCTTAAATACAGTAAATACGGTGTGCTGAGCTGCCTGTGAACAAACAATCTGAGGTTACCTACATTCAGAGGCGGAATAAAAGTATAGCAGTTTCAACCATGACATCAACAAGTGTAGGTAATTGAGTCTGGTTCCTCTTCCTGTCTGTGTGGAGGAAGGATTCAGGTGGTTTGCCACACCACCCTCCGGTTGATGTTCTCTGGTCAGGACTACAAGAGACCTCACGCCGTGTCTCATTTGATGGTTGACTGGTTCTGTAACTTGTAATCAGCTTTTGTGTGGACAATCATGGACAAACAGACAGAACCAATGTGATTCTACCGATGATCTACTTTACGCAAAGTTTGTGAATCGCAGGAGAGGTGATCAGAGGTGGACAACAAACACTCGCATCCCTCAAAGCTGTCCTGACACTAGGAGAGAAAAAAGAAGTGAGAGAAGGAGGGAGAGAGAGACAGAGAGGGGGAGAAAGAGAGAGAGAGAGCGTGTAGGATGTTCATTCATTCTCACATAACACTGAGTTATGGTGACAATTTCTCAGAGTGAGTAAATGTGGCTGTGGATCTTCCAGGGTGGTTGAAATGTCACTTAGTTGGACAAGAGCCCGACTGCTGCACAGCTCAGTGGGAACATAGTCGAAAAGGGAGATGAGGAGGAGGTGGAGGATAAAAGGGAGAGAGGAGTGGAGGGTGAGCTTAAACTCATTAGCTTTGATTCACTCAGCGTTTGGGCTGAAGGCAGTATGCTCAATATAAATCTCTCTCTTTCTCCCTGGCTCTGTTCCTCTTGCTCTCTTTATCAATGTGTGATGTTTGCTGGTAGCCAGTCAGATTGTGGGCTGTTTACTGATTCTTGCAGGAAACAGACGCTTAGATTAGTGTGGCCTTGCAGGGAAGGATTGTGTGGGTAAAGTCCACTGCAAATTCAGGGGAGGGGGGGGAGGCAAAGCTATCATTAATGACACAAGGTATGTAAATACTTACAAAAGTTACTAAAGTAAAGCTCTTTGATAGTGATGTTGATGTTGCCAAAGGATAATTGCAGAAAGATTTGTGAAGCAGTATCTGTTTCAATAAAAAGGGAGAGGAACTGATCTGAAAGGCTTGGTACTGTCCTGTACTTGCTTTTGAAACAACGTTCTCTAAAACCCTTGTTCATTTCAACTTAATTCAACTCAAAACACACGCAAAATAGATCTGAATGACCACATGCACGTAGTCCTACCACTAATATTTACAATCTCAGTTAGTGTGGTCGACAAATCAGTGCTCAACACAAACAAAATCAAGAACACCAAGTACCAATGTGTCTGCTAGGACATGCATTTCAACAACAGCACGTTCAGAGACGCATCATTAACTTGACCAGCACTAAACCAAGAAGATGTCTCTGCTCTACAGTCGAAACATCTGTCATTTCTGTATCAACGCGATGGTTGAAGAGGATTCATTGGTCGCTTATTTAGTCCAGCACCCTAATAAGCACGGAGAACAGGAGAGGCCAAACACTGTTTCAACCGAAACATATCCATCATCAACTTCAAACTTCAAAATGAGTCCTCAAAATAACCACATCCACCTTAAAGATCATTCGTCATTAGACAGCACATGCCTGATTCTTTTCAAACGTTTCAAACACGACAGTCCAAAGCCAAAGAGAAAGATCAACTCACTGCTGGTGGTCTTCTTCCTGCCTGTGTGTCGACTCTTCTGACATCCTCCTGGGTTTTCTTCCTCTTACGTTTTTGGTGTCGACTCCAGTCCAGCCTCTGACATTCTACACTCACCAAACACGCACGTGCAGTCTGACACAGTCACATACATACACTCTCTGATACATACCCACAAACACAAGCACACACCCACGCACTCAGAAAAGAGTACTTTCCATTTTTATCATGAGTCACTGATCGTTTGACAATGCAAACATTTCTGTGTTTACTCTATTTTGGGCACAGCAGCATGAAACAACATGAATCTAATGAGGTACCCCTTAAATTAAATGTACAAGGCTCAAATCAAAGCAAACATTTACAGTTAGTCATTTAGCAGACGCTCTTATCCAGAGCGACTTACAGTAAGTACAGGGACATTCCCCCGAGGCAAGTAGGGTGAAGTGCCTTGCCCAAGGACACAACGTCAGTTGGCACGACCAGGAATCGAACTGGCAACCTTCGGATTACCAGCCCGATTCCCTAACCGCTCAGCCACCTGACTCCCTAACACACTAACAGGGGATAATAGAGCAGTTTAGAGATTCAAGCTGCCCCGTTCAACCCTGTTCAGTTGTCCTGTCCCTGTTCAGTTTAAACTCTCTCTACGTGGCCACGGCTCGTTTCACTCAATCCTGCTTTCAAATGGTCAAATTCTAACCCTGAAAATAAAACAGTTAAAATGTACTCAGGAAAAAAATATTATATTTTCAAGCCAACCTCCTTTGGCAATTGAGTGGCGTCAGTAGGCCCTGGTCCCAGAGGAGAGGTGGCGGAGCTACCCAGTGTTCTGCATGAGCACGGTGAGAGCAGCCCAGTGAGAGAGAAGGCTCATTAAGACATTCCCTGTATTGTGTGTTTATAAACAGCCTCTTGGTCATCTCTGTGATGGATGGAGTCTTGCTATCGCTCGTTCTTCCTGCTACACCCCTACATTAGGCTGAGTAACACAAAATCGCCACGGTTTCACAACCTCACACACACACACACACACTCACACATGCACACACTCACACTCCCTCGCAAGATCCCCCGTGCAGTTCCCACTCCTCATTGACCCCGTTGTGGTTCTGACCTCTCCTCCTCACTGGGTGGGCCCTCAATGTCACTGTCTGTGTGTGTGTGTGTGTGTGTGAGTGAGTGAATAAAGAGAAAGTGAGAATGTGTGTGTGTGCACGTTTGTAAAAGACACTGTGTTTTGTGTGTGTGTGAATAGACAAAGCATGAATGTGTATGTGTGCATGTGTGTAAAAAGAGAATGTGTGAGCGTGTGTGTGAGAGATAGGATTCCCAGGGTCAGAATTCCCCCCCCCCCCCCCCCCCCGTCTTCCTCACTAACAGGACAGTAATAACAGTAACTCCACTAATGAAGAAAAACAACATGGCTGTCAGTGTGTGTTCCAGGAACATGAGTGTCAGTGAAAGGTTTAACAAGGTCCCTCAGCAGGGAGAGAAGGGCAGGGTTCAGGGTTGCGACTGGGTTTTAACCTCTCCCTTCACATGATTGATGTTCAGCGTACACTGGTGAAGTATAATCTGAACAGTTTTCTATGATTAGACACATGCAGATAATTGTAGAAATGACTTCAGTTCTTGTCAGTTTTCCCATTTCAATTAAAAGCTCACTTTATTACACCTAACTCACTGGAACATTTAAAGTGACATGAGTTGATCAAAGAAGTATGATGTGATTATTTGTGACAAACATAAATCACTACTGTGCAAACATGTAGTTTTGTGATAAAGCACCACATGGGTTTAGGAAAAAAGAAACTATTTAAGTTTACTTAAAACCATTTACAAAGAACTAAACCATTCCATCACTGGATAAAATCTGTGATAAATGTACGTTGACACTAAGCAAAGATAAGATGTCTAGTCTCCAAGTTAAAAATAAAATAAAATAAAAGGCAATTATTGAAACAAAACATGACTGTAAAGATAACTGCACAAAATGCATTCATATTTAAAGTTTCAACATAAGGCCATCATCGTGCATGGTTAAATAACATGAAAAACTGTACTTTACTGCAAACATTTACACATAAATAAGTAAAAGTTACAATAAGTTCACATGTACAAATTCCAGTATTTAAATCCACAGGATAATTGTTGTGCCTTGTAAACCTGTCTCAAACCAGACAGGAGTTCTCGTAGGTGAACGTTGAGGCTCATTGCAGTGATTAGTGTCAAGATTGTCAAAATGTGTTTAGCAAGTTTGACTGGAGGTAAAAACTGGAGGTATTTAGATTGAACGCATGTTGGAAGCATCTCAAATTCTGGACAGAAATTGTAGTTTTTACACCTTGTTTCAGTAGGAGAAGAAACGGAAAAGTAACATATCTTAGCGGGAGAACAGATCAGCATTCTGACACAATTCAATGACTAGAGTTCCCCATCCTTGATTAAGACATTAAATGTCAAGGTCCCTTTAAAAACCCCAAATTAAAAGCAATCAAGAAAATATACTTCAGGCATCTTAATGACCACTGTTGCGTATTTTTCACAATCCATACAGAGACGACAACAAAAAAGAATTACTATACAATTGTTTTTTTACATAATAAATAAAAAGAAAAAAAAGTATTGCAAGAAAAGAAAATCTATGTTTCTGTCTAGTGTGTCAGGAATGTGAGTTGGAGAGTTCGTTGGTTGTAAACGACTGTTGCTTCATCTTAAACCAGTTGATCCAACAGACTCGAGGTTCTTTCAGTTTCCTAGCAGAGCAGCAGTCTCATCACTATGCTTGTCCGTCGCGACAGGAGCATTTCGGTATATGAGGAACTGGAAGGAGATCTGATGAATGAGTGAAGGAAATCAGCAAAAAAACATTGACATCTGGTCAAATCTCTCTGGACTGAGAAATACTTACAGTCACTGTAGCAAAAAATGCTATATCGTACCAGCACAAATGCCTCAAAAGTATTCAATATAGTGATGTACTCAAATAATCTTAACCAATCAAAAAACCATACCCAGAGCGCCTTTTCTTAAAGCATCTGAGCAATTCCAAAATAATCCTTAAGTGATTAACTATCACTGATAAAACTAATATTACACATGCAATAATCACCTTCTTGCCTATTCATGTAAACATGTTTTCCGTTTGACTCAAGTGCAAGGTCTAAATACTACAAGGCAGTTTCTAGACAGGCCTGGAATGTCACAAGTACATGGGTAAAGAACATTCTGGAGGCCGGGTGGACATTTTTAGGATACGAGGATGTCAAGCGAGAGGGTTCCGAGGCTGCCAATGAGCCAGGGCAAGTGATGGAGGATGTAGCTCTCCTCGCCCTGGCCTCGCTCCGGATTTTTTAGCAGCACGCTGAGGCCGTAAGTGGTGTTCCCCAGGATGACGAGCGCAAACAGGAAGTAGGACACGCCTTCGGTCGACTTCCTTTTGTACTGCAAAAGGAGAGGAATCAGGATTTTAAAATGGGATTTGATTGATGGAAGGAATCCTGAATTCAATTTTGCATGTGAAGATGTTTTGTGTTTTCTGAATTTAGCTTGTTCTCACAGCATTTCTTTTATTTACATCACTAGAGCATCGATTTGGATAAAAGCTGAATAAATGGAAATGTACTGTTCTTTAAACCATCCCATCCTATCATACTCACATTAGTGTGCATCTGTGGCAGTCTGGAGCAGAGGTAGAGCACAGAGGACACCGAGCCAATGGTGAACCCTATTATCTCCTTGGTGGTGAAAGCCTGGACAGATGGATATACATCAACCTTCCACTCCACCATTGTCAATCTTGTTTTGTTACGAGACCGAGGAACACTTCTCACCTGAATACTAGAAACACCATCCTCCGAGGTTGACAACAAAGCCCGACCTTTGAACCCAGAGGTCATCACTTCCTGTTGAGGTCCTGACGCAGGTAGGGTGAGGAAGCTGGCGGTGAAGCCAAGGAGGTATATCAAAGCCAACGCGTTGAGAGATGACCTGCCTGAGTCAAGGACATTTACATTTAGTCATTTAGCAGACGCTCTTATCCAGAGCGACTTACAGTAAGTACAGGGACATTCCCCCGAGGCAAGTAGTGCCTTGCCCAAGGACACAACGTCATTTGGCACGGCCGAGAATCAAACCAGCGACCTTCTGATTACTAGCCCGATTCTCTAACCGCTCAGCCACCTGACTCCCTGATGACATGATGTCTGAGATGGATTCACATTGAACAGCCATTAGATCCTAGTTTTACAACATCTACAAGTTATCAAAAAAAGTTATCAAAAAACTGCTAAACTGTTTACAAAAAGGTCTCAGTTGTTGTATGTAAACCCGGCTCAGCAAATTCCTGTAGGCTTGGATCCATATATTGATAGACGCTTGGCTCCAAAAAACACTCCACATGTAGACTAGCCTGAAAACACTTTTTTTGTTGTTGTTTCAAAACATATCTTTGGTGTGGTTCATTTAGTTGCTAAGCGCCACAGTTTTTTGTCATGTGATTGAGTACGCATGACTGAGTATGAGAACTGCACGGAAGGCAGAGACTGAACCTGATCCAGTGTTTTTCCAGTGTCACGTAACAAAACTTACAGTACCAGTCAAAATTTTGGACACATTTTCCCAGGTCCCCTAGTTAAATAGGTGTAAGGACTGAGCGCAAGCCATTAACCACATAGATGTCACAGCAGACAAAGAAACAAGGGCTCAACTCACTGTCAGACATCTTGTTCTTAGCCATGTAGTAACAGTACAATGCCAGCATTGCCAAATCAGCCAGGACATAATACACTGCTGTGTACGTCTGTTTGAGAGAAGAGGAGGAGAGACATAGGTGGTTTCATATTAGTTTAAGTCCATCTTGGTACAATGTTGGTACTGAGAACGTCAGACTATCCCCTTGGTAACACACAGATACCTACAACAATATACATCCAAGAAATCTCAGCAATAAGCACCAAACCCTGGCAGGTATGAATGACTCACCTGGAGTGGAAGCTGGTCGGCTAGGAAGGAGCCCACTAGATTGCAGGTGTCACCAGCCAGCCACAGCAATAGAAACCAAATGGACAGAGCACTGTCCATGTTTCCAGTCTTACAGGAGCTATAGTATTGTCTGAGGACATGACAACAGAAAAATTACAAAATGGACGTGTTCACAAAATTAGTCCTTGATTTACATTTACATTTATTCATTTAGCAGACGCTTTTATCCAAAGCGACTTCCAAGAGAGAGCTTTACAAAGTGCATAGGTCACTGATCATAACAACAAGATAGCCACAAAAACATTGCGAGTAGCCAAAACATGAAGCACACATTGTGAACAACCAAAGTAAGTGCCAAAGGGAAGAACCATAAGAGCATGTAGTTAAACAGATATAAACTTGATATACAAATGTAAACTATAAAAATGCAAGGCTTACGGGATTGAAGACACCATGAAGCACAGTATGGACAAAAGGCCTAGCATGACGCTGGCCATATCCCTGGAATCCTGTGCGCATTCCCCAAGCCCAAACCAGATCCATTCCGTTCCGTTGGGACATACAGAACTGAAGTTTCCGTCATTGCTCCCCGCAAAGGTTCCCCTAGTGAGGACTCCTTCCGTCCACATATTCACTAAATAACGCAGATGGTTAATGGTCAAACCTAGCTGTGTGTCAATAAAAAAGCCATCTACCTATCTGACCCAACTGCACAAACTGAAATGTCAAAGGTAAGACTGAGGTTAGTTGCTAATTTGCTAACGTTACGTACACAAACACAAAACAAGACAGGGTGAAAAAAAACAAGATACCAAGCTAGGTAGAGCTTTGTGTCTTGGTATGTTGGTTGTAACATAGCAAAGTCAGCTTGCCTTGATATGGCCCTTTGTCTAGGTGCTTAAAACCATACATCTATACCTAAAATAGAACAAGCCCGATTAGACAAAGATTGAATATTATATAGCTCTAAGTCTCACCTGGGGTTTGGTATAGCTATTGCAGCTTGCCCGGGACGCAAGAAATCTTGATAGACGTCTGCCTAAGATAAGAAAAAAACATCAACAGAGCCTGTAAACAGTTTTAGCCGGACCAAGGGGGAAGTTATGATTGGTTCATGAGTCTACGCGTCACCGGGAGAAGGCGGAGTCATTTTGGAGTGAGCAAGTTACAATAGAGAAACTGCAATCAATTTAGTTAAGAAATGACAGCTTTCCGAAGTTGACATTATTGGTAAACTCCAATTCCCATTCACCATGGACTTTAGACAAAAACAAATATAGTTGCCTAAGTTTTAATTAGGCAGTTCAGCCGGCACTATAAAGTAGCTGAAATCAAGCTCAATGTGGCATGGTTGAGGCTGAACTTTCTCTTTCGCAGCTAGCTATTTATTCGCCGGTCCAACTTTAATTGCAACATTAAGAGTTCAGTACATAACAAATGTACTAAACAATGCTCACCCCGTGTGACATGGCTAATATGTCCACATTTTCACATGTTTGCATCACATATCAACAGCTCATGTTAACCTGCCTTATCGGCATGGTAATTTATTCAGTAATTAGCCTCCCTCATTGCAACGGCCCATAGATTCTTCTCACGACCCTGAGAAACCGAAGATCACGGTCTATGTCTACAGTATATTCCACGAAAATTCCAGCAATCCACGAATTTCTTCACATATAGCCTACGTCACGTGTCATCTTGCCAAATACATTGGTTGCATGCTGACAAACTGCTAGTTCTGTGCCATCATACCGACGCAATATGTCAAACTGATTAAATAACACCTGACTCTGACTTAGGCCTATATTTATTCAACAAACCAGATATCCTTCGGACGGAAAAGTTCCTAATCACAGAGGTAAACTCCAGCGAATTTATCATCCACCGATCTCGCGACTGAAGGACCCCAAAAAACTGACACAGGTGACAGTCAGTCAGCTGACCGGTTTCACCTGAGTGAGCAAACGAAAGTAGCTGATCTAAGTGATCTTATAATTTTCACGCACCGAAGCCACCCAAACAGTCGCACAATGATAGTTTAGTTGCCTTTTCCTTGGCAAGAAACAAAAAAACAATATTGATGTTCATACAATTCTAACCTAAAAATAGGCTGTATTTTTAGGTTAGAATTGTATGAATTGTAACCCTAACCCAATTTCAAGTTGAAATCCAATGCGTACAAGACAGTGTTGAGCCACTGCAAAATCTCTTCCGAAACCCCAGTTTCAGCGATGCGTTGAAATGGGCATGCGCAAAGTTGTTGCTCAGGGGCAGACTGAGGGGCAGGTTTGCTAAGGAAGAATTGTAATATTCTGTGATGACTTGTCTTTGGAAATGAAACTCTTAAGAGTCGCTTACCTTTTGGTCACATTTAACAATTTTGTATCACAAAAATTATTGGAGCACATCACACATCACACACTGATTGCTTTTGTACATGTTTATAGTAAAGAATGAAAGACTGAATTTGGAATATAATTTAGTCTTTTATTTATTAAAGCTATGTTTCTGCATATGAGAAAATTGATGAACAATGACATGCTGGGGCTGAGCTGCACATGAATTACATGCATTGTCTACATTTATACGTGCTGGGTGCAACATTTAATATTGTGTGTGATTGAAATTCATGTAAACTATGGCTACATTGCAAAAGTGTCAGAACTGAGAGCAGTCCAGTGTGATGTCTCTGGATAAACCACTATATTGCACCCGAGATCCGTTGTCCTGCGACCAAAGAGCGACTTAACCGCAACTTAACCCATGGTACCAAAATGTATCCAGCCGACCAAGGTACAACGTCACGGCAACGTTGTCCACGGGACCAAAAAATAACGTAACCAGCCGACCAAGGTACGACGTCGCGGCAACGTTGTCCACGGGTCTAAAAATAAGGTAGCCAGCCGACCAAGGTACAACGTCGCGGCAACGTTGTCCATGGGACCAAAAAATAACGTAACCAGCCGACCAAGGTACGACGTCGTGGCAACGTTGTCCATGGGACCAACTGGCAACATTCCCTTTATAACGTTGCTACGACGTTGCCACGACGTTGTTAGAAGGTAACGTCGCGGGTTACCAACTGAGCACTTACTGGCAATGTTGCCGCAACGTCATGTGTTAGCTAGGTTATTGATGCTTCTTACTTCAGGTTTCAACTTTGTTTAATTTGGTAATGCGATCATAACAGTATTAAGGAAAAAAGGGGCTTATTTTGTTATAACCGATAGAACTTACTGCAAATTTTCTGATGAATCAATCACATAGTTCTACAACTGATACCATTTGCAATTAATGTCGATGAAAAATATTTTGACTATGAGCCTACCCCAAATATCAATCTAATCTGCAATCTGCTTTAGTAATTTGATTTCTCTTCTTTACATTCGTTGTTTAAACAAAAGCAGTCATACAAATACTTGGTAGGTATTTCATTTCAAACTTTATAGTACATTAATTAAGATTTGAAAGGGGAGTTTAAGATGTTTTATAAAGAATGTTTCACAATAGATTTACAAACATGATCATAGATGGAAAATAATAGAAAAAGAAATAACCAGTCATTAATTTAACTACAGCAAAACAAAACAAACTTTGAAATCTGTACAAGCGTTTTTCTAAGCATCCACATCGCCACAGAGAGAAAAGCACAAGCATGTCTTCAAAGTCCAATTTACCGGACGACGAAGACACGCATCAAATCTATTTTACAATATAACTCTTCCAAAAGCAAAACATAAAATATACCAGTCTGTACAATAGATCACCCTTTGACCTTTTGAACCTCACACACAGAGGGAAGGGGAAAAAGTCAAGCGTAGGAGGTGAGGGAAGACACTTTGTTCCTCGTGGAACGCGGTCTGATCTCACTTGATGTGCAGAGCCTTCTCGTGCGTTTTTAACCGCTTGCGTCGCGGCTCCACAAACTCGTCTTCGGAGTCTTCCGTGAGGTCGTCCTCCTCCGCGGCCTTGACTTCCTCCTCTGCCTCCGCCGGGAACGTCTGGTCGGGGTAGAGCTCCTGCAGCTTCTCCTCGAAATACACGCTCATGGTTTTGCCGACCTCCGCAATCTCCGAGTCTGCCTGTCATGGGACGAGGAGGGGGGGGATAGAATGAAAGAAGGAGGGGAAGAAAAGACACCATTGAATGGAGAAAGAACGAATGGGAGAAGGTGGAGATGATGAAGAGGAGGAAGAGGAGGTGGGGGGGGGGGTATGTGGAGGAGGAGGAGAACATTTGAGTGGGTTAACAATCCCAGTCGTAGGTTGAGTCCTGGCTAAACCTTGCTTGTATTGGAAACTGCTTACCTGCACATTAATCTGTTTCTCCTCATCATAAACTTGGATTATTCGAGACATCTAAAGAGGGGTAATAACAGTACAATAAAGACAAAAAGGCAGCAGAGGGGGGGAAGAGAGAAATGTTTTACAGCACAGGCTGGTCAGGTAACAACCCCATGTGTACTGTAAGCGCTCTCTCTAAGAGTACAGGCCTACACCCCTTGCTGAAATACTCGATTTGTTTTTTCTAAATTCCGGTTTATGCCCAACTCACTCAAGTTGCTAAAGACTGGATTAATATGGTATTCATAGTTGACTATGAATGGACCCCCCCCCCCCCCTCAGTGAAACCATCAGACTAGCTGACCATGCTGCTGGTTGTGCTGACTGTTGACCCATTGGAGATTTTAGATGGTCAATTTAGCATCATCATGACAGAACTATTTCAATTTTATATATATATTAAAATATATATATAAACATTTCCTACATTCTGTATTTATATTTATCTGGGAAGTTGTGATATTATAGGTAAATACTGTAGTTTCAAGTTTTTTTATTGTCTGTAGAGTAAAAGCTATGTTAAAAAAAGTTGACCTACACAAACAGATGCCATTTATCCACACTACGACATTTTACAGGGAATATTTGGTACTGTAGTATAATAAAATAAACACAGTGAAACCACAGATGTGTTCAGGTTCCAAATATGGCACCTTAGTCACAAAATTAACATAACAAATCTGGTAGCCATTCCAAAGCAAGTGTTTACTGCTTATAGCTATCCACTATGTAAAGGGATTTCCACAATAGACGAGCACGATCCAGACTGGACCTGCAGTGATCTGCATCAAAAGACTGCCGCCCCTCCTTATCACAAGGCCGCCTGTTGTTTAATGCAGACCATGTCTATATTGTCCATGCATCAGCAGCTTACAAAAGCAGTGCAACCAAAACACTTCTTCCTCAATAGTGGTGATGAAACCATGCAATTGTTAGAAGTTTGGATCAGCCAGCAACAGGCTTCTCCTCCGGGGGGGGCGGGGTGTCTATCACAGTCCATAACGGTCTGCTGGCATCAACGATCGTAGCTGATAAATGGAGTACCCTTCCTATCAGTGTGAAAGGCCCTTAAAAAAATAATAACCCAGAGCGTGCATGCAAAGCCATGCAGAAAGAGAAACCCCATCTGCTGTTAATACCCGCAGGCTCTGGTATACATATGTGTGGTTCCATGTGCCCGCCGACAACTCTGTCAGGCTCTCATACCAGGCTAGGACTCATGCCACTCACCTCGTTGTACTTGGCACAGTTGCTGAAGACCAGACGCACGTCCGCCACCAGCTCCCGGGGGCTCTGGTAGTGCTGGGAGTGCTTCATCTGAAGCTTCTTCTTCACCAGTTTCAGGTCCATGGGTCTCTTGATGATCTTGTAGTAGTTGGGGACCTGTAAGATGCAGAGGCCGTGTTGAGAGGCATGATGACTCACAGGCTGGAGGGGATGGTGGGGGTCCTGGCAGGTACCAGGGAGTCAGGTGGCTGAGCGGTTAGGGAAGCGGGCTAGTAATCTGAAGGTTGCCAGTTCGATTCCCGGCCGTGAAAAATGACGTTGTGTCCTTGGGCAAGGCACTTCACCCTACTTGCCTCGGGGGGAATACTTACTGTAAGTCGCTCTGGATAAGAGCGTCTGATAAATGACTAAATGTAAATGTACTTACAGCTGACGCCACGGGCTCCTGAAACTCCAAGCTCAGCTGATTGCAGAAGACATGAAGCAGGAGGCGCTCACATTTCTACGGGGAGAAGTGAGAGAGATGAATGAGTGAAGGTGGAGGAGAAGTGAGAGAGATAACTAAGTGAAGGTGGAGAAGTGAGAGAGATGAATGAGTGAAGGTGGAGGAGAAGTGAGAGAGATGAATGAATGAAGGTGGAGGAGAAGTGAGAGAGATGAATGAGTGAAGGTGGAGGAGAAGTGAGAGAGATGAATGAGTGAAGGTGGAGGAGAAGTGAGAGAGATGAATGAGTGGAGGTGGAGGAGAAGTGAGAGAGATGAATGAGTGGAGGTGGAGGAGAAGTGAGAGAGATGAATGAATGAAGGTGGAGGAGAAGTGAGAGAGATGAATGAGTGAAGGTGGAGGAGAAGTGAGAGAGATGAATGAGTGAAGGTGGAGGAGAAGTGAGAGAGATGAATGAATGAAGGTGGAGGAGAAGTGAGAGAGATGAATGAGTGAAGGTGGAGGAGAAGTGAGAGAGATGAATGAGTGGAGGTGGAGGAGAAGTGAGAGAGATGAATGAATGAAGGTGGAGGAGAAGTGAGAGACATGAATGAGTGGAGGTGGAGGAGAAGTGAGAGAGATGAATGAGTGAAGGTGGAGGAGAAGTGAGAGAGATGAATGAGTGGAGGTGGAGGAGAAGTGAGAGAGATGAATGAGTGAAGGTGGAGGAGAAGTGAGAGAGATGAATGAGTGGAGGTGGAGGAGAAGTGAGAGAGATGAATGAGTGGAGGTGGAGGAGAAGTGAGAGAGATGAATGAATGAAGGTGGAGGAGAAGTGAGAGAGATGAATGAGTGAAGGTGGAGGAGAAGTGAGAGAGATGAATGAATGAAGGTGGAGGAGAAGTGAGAGAGATGAATGAGTGAAGGTGGAGGAGAAGTGAGAGAGATGAATGAGTGGAGGTGGAGGAGAAGTGAGAGAGATGAATGAATGAAGGTGGAGGAGAAGTGAGAGAGATGAATGAATGAAGGTGGAGGAGAAGTGAGAGAGATGAATGAATGAAGGTGGAGGAGAAGTGAGAGAGATGAATGAATGAAGGTGGAGGAGAAGTGAGAGAGATGAATGAGTGGAGGTGGAGGAGAAGTGAGAGATGAATGAGTGGGGGAGCAGCACATACAGGACTGGAAAGTCAACCTGTCGACAAAAATACTAACAATCCCATCTTTAGCTGACATTTAAATCTTCTAACGTTAAGGATATAAAAATATATCACTATTCTGGCCGTAAACATGATATAAACATTGTGTTTGAGAGCAGGGTATCCCCTGTGTTGGACCACTGACCCGCTGGTCCTCTGGACTCATCCCCGGCTCAGTCTTGCCCTTCTTGCTCTGCTTCTCATCGTCACAGTTGTACTCCATTTCCGGGCTGGACAGGTTCCGGCAGAACGTACACATCCAGTCTCCACTGAAAGGGCAGAACCAGAGGGAGGGAGAAAAAACAGTTTTAACCCGTTAAGGAGTAGCGTCACACATATGTGATCGTTCGAATGCGGGTCTCACAGTGTAACGTCGCACATGTGCGATTTCGAACATTCCAACTGAATATTTTCCGATAGACAAAAACTATATGACAAACGCTATAGTATGGCTTCAAAATGTACAATGAGGAGACTAACAAGTAACACTAGCAGGTAGTAGCATTGCTACGAGTATTATGCTAGGTTGCTAGGTAACGGAAGCTAACTAAAGCTAGCTAGCTTCCGTTTCGGAAAGATAACTCACGCTGTGGGGGCCGTCGGAAATATTTAGAACTCACGCATCTTTAAGGATTAACACCTTGGTAAAACGAGCCTAAAGAACTCCAGAGATCCAGACAGGTGTGATGGAAACGGAGAGCGTGGGTGGTGACGTTGGGCTCACCTGGGGAGGGACTTGAGCGTGGGGATGTGGCAGGTGGTGTGGAACACTTTTGGACAGTTGTCACAGCACAGCAGGTCACCTCCGTTGTTGCACACCGCGCACCAGTCCTCGTTGGGGTCGTCCTCCTTCCCTTCCGCCGCCCCACTCTGATTGGTCTCCATCTCCGTGGCTCCGCCCTCGCCGCCTTTGGAGGTGGCGGGGGCGGCGGTGCCGTTGGTGAGAGGCGGCTCTGCTGTCGTGCTGTCGTCTTTCTGAGCGGGCGCCGAGGGGGCGGTGCTGGGGCTGTCAGAGGGTTCCTTGGGCTCGATCTTGACCATGGTCTGGACGGAGCCGCTGGATGAATTTCCGGTGGACATGGAGCTCTGCGCTGGGAGAGGGCTGCTCTCCGGGCTACTCATCTACGGAGGCGCAGGGGGGAAAAGAAAAACACATTAAGCCTTAATGCCTTAAGGATAATAAAACGTCATTAAGGCTTTAAAAAAAAGAAAAAAGAAAGATGGTCGTGGGGTTCTCAAGACACGGCATGAATTTACATTTTTATAGTAATGTCACATTACAGCTATCTTGCTTTAACTAACAGGGGATAGCATTCCTAACCATTGTCCACATTATATGAATACAGCAATACAGGCAGTGCATGTCTATAGGATGCATGTCTATAGGATACGTATGTGTATTGCACACACACACACACAGTCAGGTGCAGAGGGGGGGGTCCTACCATGCACGCGCTCCTCCCTTCCTTTCCTCGTTCCGTCTTGACATTAGAAGCGGCTCCCGTGAGGCTGCACTCGTCCTCTAATCCCGGCTCTAGTTTCACTCTCACCTGCTCCACCGGCACGCTCATGGGCCCAGCCCTCCCTGCTGAGCTACAGCTGGGGCACACACACACGGGCACACACAAACACGAACACACACACACACACACACGGGCACACACACACACGGGCACACACACACACGGGCACACACACGGGCACACACACACACGCGAACACACACATTTCAATATTCAGAGGCTTAAGTAATGAGCACTGACAGAAATACCCTATGATGTAGTATGTGTGCGTTTGTATGTGTGTGGGGGATGATGTGTGTGCGTGTGTGGGGGTTTGCATATGTGTGTGTGCCCGTGTGTGTGTGTGTTCGTGGGGGGGGGGGGGGGGGGGTGTTCATCATTACCTCCCTCTGCTGCCTGTGCTGGACGAACTGGAGGGTCGAACTGGCGTGTGGGAGTTTGATAACCCTGCATGTGTAGGAGAGGGAGAGAAAACCAATAGGTAAAAGTAACAGAAACTGTATGTTTCATAATCATGGCAATATGCCATGGCAAGTCGCACAGACTGCAGATACGCCACAGAAGAAGAGAGGAGAGAGTAGAGTCAAAGAACTTATAGTGCTTCTATACTCTTTGGTAGAGTGGAGACACACCACACTAGTAGAGAGGAGGGAGTAGAGTGGAGACACACCACACTAGTAGAGAGGAGGGAGTAGAGGGGAGACACCACAGAAGAAGAGAGGAGGGAGTAGAGTGGAGACACACCACAGAAGAAGAGAGGAGGGAGTAGAGTGGAGACACCACAGAAGAAGAGAGGAGGGAGTAGAGTGGAGACACACCACAGAAGAAGAGAGGAGGGCGTAGAGTGGAGACACACCACAGAAGAAGAGAGGAAGGCGTAGAGTGGAGACACACCACACTAGAAGAGAGGAGGGAGTAGAGTGGAGACACACCACACTAGAAGAGAGGAGGGCGTAGAGTGGAGACACACCACAGAAGAAGAGAGGAGGGAGTAGAGTGGAGACACACCACAGAAGAAGAGAGGAGGGAGTAGAGTGGAGACACCACAGAAGAAGAGAGGAGGGAGTAGAGTGGAGACACACCACAGAAGAAGAGAGGAGGGCGTAGAGTGGAGACACACCACAGAAGAAGAGAGGAAGGCGTAGAGTGGAGACACACCACACTAGAAGAGAGGAGGGAGTAGAGTGGAGACACACCACACTAGAAGAGAGGAGGGCGTAGAGTGGAGACACACCACAGAAGAAGAGAGGAGGGAGTAGAGTGGAGACACACCACAGAAGAAGAGAGGAGTGAGTAGAGACACACCACAGAAGAAGAGAGGAGGGAGTAGAGTGGAGACACACACCACACTAGAAGAGAGGAGTAGAGTGGAGTGTATTCTGAGTGGAGTGAAACCTCCCCCGTCCACAGTACCTGAGGAGCCAGGTGAGTGGGTGGTGGGCACAGGAGAGGGGTTCATCTCCATGGGAGCTCCATACAGAGGGTTTTTGCTGGCAGAGAGATATCTGGTCAGGAGGTGGTCTAGGCTGCTGGAACCAGCATCCTCCAGCTGAGGGCGCCACAGGGAAGAAAAGAAACCAGAAGGAGAGAAATAATGTTTGATATCCAACTATAATTCCAGGATTGTGTATCTGCGGCTTGATTATCTCTCGAGAACTGAGCACTGTATGACGTTTAGATGTGGCGGTTTTATGGCTAAGGCCCCAAGGATGTGCAATGTGGACTATTTTCTACGTTTGTTTTTTAAAGATACATCTATTTCTACACATTCAAATGTAGTTCTACACAAACAAATCTCTATGGTTTAATTGGACCATTTTAAGTCAGGCGTCTGTTACTCACCACTTGTTTGTAAACAGTGTGATTTTATCTGCACTCAATTGACCATGCCACTGACTTATCAGCAGTGGTTAACACTACAAACCCCCATAGGAGGGGAAATGAGTCACACAGGAAATGAAAAATCGACCAGTCGATCACTGACGAGGGGTGTGTGCAGGATCAGACTGGTTGTCGGGAGATTTCCCAAACGGCCAGTCAAACGGCTGCGGCATAATGCAAAAAATAATAATAAATAATAATAATTAGTGGTGGGCATAGATTTTTTTTTAAATCTAGATTAATCTCACTGTAATCTTGGCGTTAATCTAGATTAAAATGGCTCATTTGAATTCCGCCGAAGGCATTCAGAATATGTGTGCTACCCAAATAATGACTAAAAGTAAGTCTTTGAGAACGGGTTTCTCAAGCCAGGTGGCGCATTAGACCAGGAGCTCATCTCCTGTTTCCAAAATGCATCAAACTGCTTGAGAAAGCTTTTCTACTATGATAATTGGTGATGAAAATAAATTATGTTCAATAAGATGTACTTGTGTTTATTAACTGTTTATTAGATTAGTTAGCTTGGCTGATAGAGCTGTGCTGACGGGCTTGCCTCGGTTGCACTCAAACATCGTAGTTTGACGACGACTCTTCCCCTGCGCTACATCAGTGCTTGGCCCGGCATCTTCCGCATTAGCTAAGGGATGCTTTGCGTTTAGGTGGTATTTGAGACTGGAAAAACTCCTACAGTAAACTAATTCGGCATAGCACAAGGTGCAAACAACCTTAGTCTTGTCGAGGTTTCCATTGGGAAGCTTCTTAAAAATACATTTTCCCTGAAGCAAACCACGCGGCTTCATAGCTGCATCCATGTTAGCACGTCACGTTTGATGTGATAATTTCATACACAAGGCATACACACAGGTTCGAAGACTCGTTCTCGCCCCCTACAGTGCAATTCGGCAAGGTATACATCCGCGCTAAAATATCAAGGTGAAAGTCATCATAGCTTGCGTAGTATAGACCCAGCTCCCAACCCTACTTTGAGAAAAGATTAACGGCAATATTTTATCGCCGATAAGAGTCGCAGCGCGTTAACGCCGATAACGGCCCACCACTAATAATAATACAATATAATAGTCGTGGGCTGGTCTGCGTTTCAAAGTCTTTTTCAGTCCCAGTCCAGACCTGTGTGTGTGTGTGCGTGTTTACCTGAATGGGTGGGATGTCCGGTAGACAGGGCAAATTCTCTGGGTTGGTAACCGAGGGGATGAGCTCGATGGCCCCCACAATGGGGCTGGCGGGGCCCCTGTGGGCGTGGGCGCTCGCCATGCTGGCACTGGTGGGACTGGTGGGGTTGGCATTGTGGAGGGACGCCACCGGGAAGGGCCCCGCATGACCCGGGTTGGAATGCTACACAGGGAGATGGGGAAGGAGGAGAGGTAGGACGTAAAGAGAATAGGACAAGAGGATCGAAAAGTTACTCTTTGGAAAGACGCTGGAAGGTTATATTGCAAAAGCTTAGGGAAAGGGTTGCTAGGACATGCAGGCTAATGCATGCTGCACAAGACACTGTAAGTCCAAGTGGAAAAGATGCCAAACCCCTGATTGAAGTAAGAAACGGAACCTTTGGTGGTTCATCTCAGAATCTACAGACATCTAGACACAAAAAGAGAGCATCCATAGCTCACAAAGCTCTTACCGTAATCATAATGTACATGCACATTTGCCCCCCTCAAAAATAAAACTACATTTTGAGCTACTTTCGTTCATTTGTAGCCGTTATTGCCTGTGTGAGTATTTGTTTAGTATATATCAACTTGAACTAAGCAAAAAATAAATAAAAATAACTTTCAACATCCAATATTTACATCCACGTCGTTAAGCACCACTCGCCAGAGCAGCTCCTCACTGAGACACAAAATATTTCCTTTTACGAGGTTAGTAAAAAAATAAACGGCCAGACATATTGTAGCTGCCGTCGAAAATACATTTGCAAATGTAGGTGTCAGTACATTTCCATGAACCCCCTGTAGCAGCTGTGGCTCAGGGCAGCAGACCGACCTGTCTCTGCAGCTGGGGCTGCATCATGGGGGAGTACTGCTGGCCGTTGTGGAGCCGGGGCTGGGGGGGGGCCGTGGGCATGCGGCCCTGAGGCTGGGGTTGGGGCAGGCGCATGTGGTGGGAGGAGGGGTACATGTGAGGGGAGCCGTTCATCCCCCCCGGCGCTCCCCTCTGGTGGCTCTGCATACTGATGAGTCTGGGAGGCTGGAGGGGGGGAGAGGAAGGAGGGAGGGGGACACAGGAGGGAAGAGGAGAGGTGGGGGGTATGAGAGATACTTAGTGTTCATCAAAGACAGTAAGCCTATTATTAAACCTGTGGGAAGGTGGGAGATTACTTATATATTGTTTGACAGCTTTTTGCCATCTGATTTTAGCGTCCTGCTTGAATCTTCAACATCTACACTATCATATGTCTGAGAAACCAATACGTTTCCAGAACAGACATTCTAAATGGAGGGTCAGCAGGACTATTAGAACATGGCCCCCTTCTACAGGTCTAGGATAATATATATGAAGGTTTGGATTAGCCATGAGCCAATGTGTATTTTATGGAAGTGAACTGCTCACGGACTGGACACCCACTTGGCACCAGCTTTGGTTAACTGAACAAATGTAATTTTGTTTTTGTCTGTAAAAACTTTCACGAGATTAAAGACCTCTTTATAGCAATGATCGTTTGCACATTTCCTTTGTGTTATAGAACAACAGCCATAGCCAACTCAGTGGGTTCTGTTGTCATAGGTGACGAGCTCTGTGCATTCCACCGGATCCCCTGCCGGCCCCCGTTGAACTCAAGACCTCCCCATTGTGATGCTGTCCTGTTCCCCACCATCACCCACTCCACCCTGACCACCATCGCACCTGCTGTTGCATCATCTGCGAAGGGCCAGCCTGTCTGGGGTGCTGCAACTGGGAGGCAATGCGCATCTGCTGTTGGATCTGCTGCTGCTGTTGTTGGTGTTGCTGTTGCTGTTGGTGTTGCTGCTGCTGTTGCTGCTGCTGTTGGTGTTGTTTCTGCTGTTGCTGGGCGAAAGCCTGCTGCTGCATGTGCTGCAGCCTGAGCTGGGCCAGGTTGATCTGGCCGGGGTGCTTGCCGGGGTGGCCGTGCCCTGGAGACACCGGTCCTCCCACCATCACGTTGGGCGGGTGGACAGCCTGGGGAGTCTTCTCATACACCAGGTTACCTACAGTTGGGATAGACAGGAGAGATAAGTCTTTTTTGTTTATCTTTAGCTTTCTCTTTATATAAATATATTCTTTGGGGGGCTTTTCCGGATTCTTTTTTTTTGTGAAAGACTGACAGGAAGGCAGGGAAGACATGCAAGAAATGGTCTGGACCGGAATCGAACCCAGGTCCCTGCGTTATGGCCTTAGCCCGATCAGTACGAGCTCTACCGGGTGAGCCTCCAGCCCCTCGTTCTGTTTTTCGAAGTAGAAGGGCAGCCGGGTTCCCTCACGACGGGGATAAATGATCCCAGAGCAGCGCCCCAGCCAGAGAGCTTCCTCTCACCTAGGTTGACCACGTTCTTGGCCCAGAAGGTGGGATCACAGAAGAAGCGCACAGCCCCGTTGGCCTGAGGAACCGGGTCCAGTCTGGCCTTCAGGATGTAGCGCAGCTGGAACATAATCTACACACACACGCACACACACAAATTACAATCCCCGCCCCTCAGTGGGAGTGAAAGTGGAATGTGGATACACTTCAAAGTGTATGATCAAATTTGCAATCTGCAGTGCTTCTGCCAAGTGCAATTTTCGGTTTCTGCCCAGAATTTCATTTCGGCGCATCGCTAGTCGTCAAGGTCAAGTCTAGCACGGCTGGAACATGATCGACACACACACTCACGTGTTATAGTTACTGGTCATCGGGTCAAGAGTGTTTTCACACTTGTAGCGTGTGGTACTTACCAGCCTCTTGCTGTAGAGCAGGGCCGTGCTGCTGCCGTTGTTAATGGCCCAGTGGCTGAAGTTGAGAACATGGAGGATCTGCTGGGCCAGGAGGGTGGTGTCTCTCTGCTGCGACAGCAGCTTGATGCTGCGCTCCTTGGTCACTCCCTGGAAACCAGACCAACACACTTTACCAACCACATCCAGCTTTCATTCCAGAATACACATATACCGTATTTCTTCGATTAAACACCGCTTTCAAATAAAGGCCGCCCTCGAATAAACGCTGCACCAAAAATGAACATTGTGCAACAAACGCCGTCCTCGATTTAACACCGCGCCAAAAAATTGGCTGTGTGATTCATTTGTCACAATGCTAGCAACGAAGCATTGTAAGTGGGGGTTTTGTAAAAGCGTTGTGCATGGTTCACACTTGTACTCCTGGCTAAATGCGCGGCTTCAATTTTACACTAGGCTTTGTGTTTGACCTCCTTGTCTATTCTTTGTTTTGTCAATGGCCGCACTGCTGCTACAATTCACAAAATCTCTCTTACTAATTAAACGCTGCCCTCGAATAAACGCCGCCCTCGAATAAACGCTGCACCAAAAATTAGCAGTGTGTTATAAATGCCTCTTCCACACCAAGGATCAAGATTAATAGCGGCTGCTTGGCAGTGTTTCTGGTTTGACGGGTGTCAGACAGGTTTATGATTAACCTGATTTACCATATTAAAAGGTGAGTAGTTCTTCCTTTTTTATGCCAAATCCAACTTCCTGTCATGCCAATTCTCCTTTTTCAAACTTATCACTGGCAAACACTGAACAGTTCTTTAAAATTACACATGCCGTTGCCAACCCAACCATTAAAAGGAAGTTTCTGGATGAATGGAGGTAGCTGCTAGCTGCATAAACAAGACCTGTGGCGTGTCACATGTTCCTGTTAAGAAGCTGGCCAGTGTCTGACCAACAGAGGGGTTCCTCCACCTCTTGACCCACATCACCTACAGGGGTCCGCGAGCACACGCTGACCCATCCACACCAACGGCTAAGCCACGTTTAAATCATATAATTACGGGGGTCAGATGGCTGAGCGGTTATAGAATCGGGCTATTAAATCGGAAGGTTACCGGTTCGAAATGCAAAATGACGTTGTGTCCTTGGGCAAGGCACTTCACCCTACTTGCCACAGGGAAATATCCCTGTACTTACTGTAAGTCGCTCTGGATAAGAGCGTCTGCTAAATGACTAAATGTAAATGTAATTATATTCTCATGTTACAAGTAACTGTATGGGATGTTTGGGAGGCTCAGCCCTGCAGCGTGGGTGTTGCCATTAGGGGTGACCTGCTGATGATGCACTACAATTATGTGTAGAAAAACCACAAGGAAAACAGAACATTTGATTCTACCACACTCAATTACCTCAAGCAACCAATCACGGTGGAGCTGGCAAATTCAGCATTAAAACCTTATTTTTTGGGGGAAAAACATTTAAATATACATTTTGTAGGTAGGGTTGTAATCTTTACCTCCAGCTGCTGCAGTAAAGACTTGCCCTTCTTGTTGATTTCGTTGATAAGGGTAAACACTGCTATCTTGATTTCATGCTCCACCTTCTTATGAGTGTCATTCATTTCCTTTATCCTGGATTAGAATTAGTGAATAACATGCTTAAAACTAGCAGATGATCAAATAAATACTGCATGGATGCATCGTTCCAAAGTTGAGGTGGGTTTTGGTGAACCACCATTTTCTGTGGCAACACCGTTACCAGTGCACAAAGCAGGAGTCTGTCATACCTGCTCTGCACCTGAGACACCGAGAAATGGACGTAGTTCTTCTTCTCCTGCAGTTTGGCCATGTGGGTCTCAATGACTCCTTTCTGGTTCTGAAAGGCCTCCTCCAGGAACTGATACCTGGGAGGGACAGAGAGAGATCACCACACTACCAACAACAGACCACTACACACCAGTTTAAATATTGTTTGTCTCGAGTTACATAACATAACTGTCAAAGCCCTTTACAGGGTAGCTGCCATATTCAAACTTCAGCCTGTATATCACATTTTTCAGCAACACAAACATAATCTCCCCCCCCCTCCCCCACACACACACTTTATTTTATTTCTAAAAGGGTTTCATAAGAGATCTTTAGAGACCAGTGTGGAAACAGACTACAGAAGAGAGCAGCTCCATAATGTCCCCCCCATCCTCACAGCCCTTCACTACTGGGTCATGGTGGTGCCCTGTCCTGTCCTGGCCTGCCTACCTGTGCTCCTTGTGCTCCAGCAGCTGACAGTCCCGGCAGGTGAGCGTGTCACAGGTCTCACAGAACAGCTTAAGAGGCTCTTGTTTGTGCACCGGACAGAACACACGCCTCGTTCCTGACGAGCCCATAGTCTCTACAGAGAGAGAGAGAGAGAGACAGAGACACAGAGAGAGAGAGAGAGAGAGAGAGAGAGAGAGAGAGAGAGAGAGAGAGAGAGAGAGAGAGAGAGTGTGAGACAGACAGAGGGACAGAGAGTTAGAGAGAGAGTGACAGGGGGTGAGAAGGTGAGAAAAAGAGAAGGTGAGATAGTGTTAAGAGGGGGTGTGAGATATAGGGGGTGTGATCGAGGGGAGTGTGAGAGTGAGAGAGAGACAAAGAGAGGGGGAGGGGTAGAGAACGACATTATTGTAAAATAAGATCTTAGAAAATACGAAATAATTTTTCATTTGAGTGTCTTACGAAGACAGAAAGAGGTGCATATTGCAGAAAAGCAATCCCTGCCAGAATGCCAGTGGCAACTGCATGTCAGCAACACTGGGGGGGGGGGGGGGGGGGGGGAGAGAGAGAGAGAGAGAGAAACAGCAGGGCCAATCTGCTGAAGGACCCTGCAGCTCCGTCACTATGGCAACAGCCTATCAGCCATGGAGCCGGCAGGGCTGGAGTACCTCCCACCATGCCCCTAGACACCAAAGCACCTCAGCACAGCTCTGTGTCCAGCCTGGATCTTTCTACCGTGTAAAAAAAAAAAAAAAAGCAACCAGTAGAGTTCTGTTTCAGTACGCTAACTTTGGTCTTCGTTTTACCATCGCTCGCGTCCTCTTTAGTACGGATTTTGTGATCCTTTGTGATTTTGACTCTCTGATGCGCCTCCACACAGGTCTTGCATAGCCACTCGCCACATTCCACGCAGAATCCAATAGTTCCGGCGTTGTCTTCGCAGCTGGTGCAGACCTTGGAGAGACGAAAGCACGAGGTCACTTACTCAGACCTACACTTACAAAACAAAAGGTCATATCGTCCACTGGCATTCTGTAACTTTCCATTTGGACTATGGCAAGGGCACGTGGCCTCGATCGCTGCATGTGCCCATACAGGTAACCGTAGAGAAAATACCTGCGCTGATTTTTCATCTGATGTGCTGGAAGCCTCAGTGGTATCCTTGACAAAGTAGTTGTCGATTATGTCACTTTGTTTGTAGTCTTGGTGACACACTGCACATCGCATCACATTCACTGGAGTGAAAGGGGAGGGAGAAAACAGGTCATAAGACATTTAATCATTAAAGCAAGGAAAAACAGCGGTGACTAGCAATAATTGGTCATATTAAACAAAGAAAGTACATGCCCACATACCATTAGAAGTACTTGATTACTAAAGGGAATTAACTAAAATTCCTACAAATAAATGATTGTGTACCAGTGTAACAGGATTTTAATTAGGTTATTTGTAAATAAGAATCTGCCTTTTAATTAAAATATTATTTCCTATGTCCCAGTTATTATGTCCCAGTTTCATTATTCATTTCATTATTCTGGAATAGCTTTATTACAGATTTTGCATTTGCAATACAATCCATTACATTATTCAGGGAATAATGACAGATAAAGGATAAAATCAACTTTAAAAGATTAGATTTACAGCATGTTAGATTTCCCCTCCCCCAACCTGAACCACAAACTCCTCCTACCTCCCATTAATCCATCAATCTAATCCCCCACTGGCTGCTGCACTAGCCAGCCCAATCCAGTTTGAACCAGTTTATACCGGCTTGGACTGCACAAAGCCGGTTTGTATAAGCTCCAGCTGCATGGGACTTTGACTGATTAGCTGTGAGTGCAGCTGGAGTGGGCTTGGGTTGAGACCACAACACGCAGGCAGATCTGCCTCTGCAGCTGTGACACTTTCAACTGAAGCGGGCAAGCTCATACACACACACAGATGTAGACCCCCCCCCCCCCCAAACACAAAAAACATGTGTTACATAAAAAGCAGGTCTTATATGCCTGAATTCAAGAGAGCCTGCCGTAGGTAAGTAACCTAACAGTAGGTTGTTGCTTTCGTAGCAGATAGATTTGACTTGTAATGCTATTGCATTGCTTTTAAAACCCCTCACTTCAGCTCCAAGAAATGTAAAAAAAAAAGAAAAGCTGTCTCCTTGAACTGAGGTACTGTTAACGCTGCTGCTCAAGGTTCCAAAACACAGGCAAGACTGTGGGAGCTGTTCCAGGCTCATTTATTCTGATGAAACGTGTGCATAAAACCCAAGCTCCGTGTGCAAACTGATTGGTTCAACATCCTCTCATGGTGTATGGTAATATTCTGCGTACACAAATTGCCAATTACAACCATTACGCCCTGGTTGCATGGGAGGATAGCTACAGTAGAGCAGAGACGCCCATCTAAAAGTCTACAGTTTTGGCAAATCAATGTAGATAATTAATTTCAATAACTGTTTTCTAAAATGAGAGACTCAAAGGAGGATTTAAAAATGTAGTTCCTCATTAGAGCAAGTGTGGGGATGCAGTCAAATTGGGTTTAAAAAAAACAAATATTAAAAAGGTTGTGACAAAATTATGCACTTCCTTCTTTTAACAGACTGGATCAACAGATCTCTTAGATTGTATCTCTGTGCAGAAGCACGCTGGAATCCAATGCCCATTCCAAATTTCAGTTTGAACACCTGAGTTTCCTGATTAAATCATAATCTGCCTTAAAACAGTTAAACATTCCATCTTAGGAATGAACAAGGCTCCATGTCTTTTCTCATAAAAATCAGCCTTCAAGCATAAACCACTGACGAAATAGGCCATTAAACAATATCAGAAGTCTCTATGTGGTTGCACATTAAGTCTATGTCTTTTTTACTAATCTTAAATATAACTACTTGTAAATTAACAACTTACTATTAAGCTAATGCATGAATAACTGATTTACCAGTAAACTTGAAAGTAACCATAAATCCTAACCTCAGGAATAAATAAACCAGTCCACTGAAGCTTGCCTTGAGCCTGCAGTTATATTACAGTAAAAAGAAAAATGGACCTACCCTTCACCCTAGGTGAAACTGATCATTAACAATTAACACTTGTAGGCCTGTAATCCTTAAAAGCTACTCTGCTGTTTCCAACCTTAACTGTAGCCAACCTGGTTCAACCAGGTCATCAAACCACATATGATAATCATGAGAAGCTTTCAAGGAATCAACTTGATGTATGCTATGTTTTCAAGGCAGCAAACTAAGAAACACATCAGATCCCAACTGAAAGAAACATCCTAAAGACTGCTCTGCAATTGCAAGGTACCACAGACAATACATATAAGATCTACATATTAGACAAACATATCCTTAAAATGTTGGATATTGGATATAGCCACAGCATATTTCTCGTGCTTTTCAAGTGTGACTGCTTATCACATGTCACCTGTAAATAGCTTTTCTGGCTGGCAAACCATTGACAGCAAACCTCTTTTAAAGGGTCAAGCAGATGATCAGTGAAAGATTAGGGGGTACTTCAAACAGCTTTGACAGATGTTCAATCTTGCAACTGGCCAACAAGAACATATTATTACACTTCTAATGGCAGCCATTTGGCTCATGCAAATATCCTGGAATCCTTTAAGTTTGTTAGATTATTTGACAATAAAGATATCTTGCTAATACTAAGAGGCAGAACAAAAGCTAAGGGTGGTATTTAAAATGCAGGAAGGTAAATAACTTTAGATTGTAATCATGAAATACTAGGTATCGTTTAGTTTAAGGGTTTGGAATGACGTGTGAACATACAGGATCGCTGATACTATCTGCCTCGACAAGTCAGACCACAACACGAACCATGTGCACGGGTAGGGGATGAATAAATAGATAACTAGCCAATAGCTAACTGTCCTCACTCACCTATATGGGTATCAGGCTGTCCATGTGGCCCAGGCACCTGCACAGTTATTTGCCGATCTGGCTCGGGTATACATTTCAAGCAGAATGAGTGGAGGCAAGGTAAGAGTTTAGGTTCACAGTCTCTGTTCTGAAGACTTTGTTTACACACGGCGCATGTATCCAAAAGGTTTATTGGGACAGGCGCTGGATTTGCAGCTGGAACTGTAGGAGGGGGAGACATGTCGGTTGTGACAGCAGTTCCTGCAGTCTCCCCAGACGCCGAGGACTCGGTAGTTTCGACGTTAGTGTTTTCAACCGGGCTGGTGCTCGTGCTGGCTTCCTCCCCTGCGCCAGAGCTGCCGCTGGCGTCCCCTCCTCCACTGGTGGGTGTCGGCGCCTGAGAAGCATTTTCTTGAGACTGCGAAGATTCTTCTTCCGTCAAATTTGGCTCAATAACAATAACCGCATTTGAATCTTTAGATTCTGGTTCCCCATTTTCCTGTTCCTGAGGTGCTGCATCCAATTTGGCAGAGCTTTCCATATCCCCCTCGTCTTTGTTGTCCGCCATCTTCCTTCCTCTTTGAACCGCTGAACGTTCTACGTACTGTCTGTGAAAAAAACGCGCTGCTACGTCATCACGCTTTTTTTCTCAGGGAAAAAAGTAGATAGGCTTAGTTTTTGTTGTTGTTGTCAAGAATCGTTGTAGAATGCAATTATGTTTAATCAATTATTTCAGTTCTTCGAAACAGAACAATTGGATGAATAATTATTCCATGTCCATCATGTGTGAATCAGAAACTCGTCGCATATGCTCGGAGTCATGATCACATGGGAATTTGTAATCCAAGTCTCATTTCAGATGTTGTGTCAACGAAATGGTGTAGGGTTGCGTAAGGGTCAGTGGGGTAACGTCATCACTGTCGTGTGGTCTGATATACCGTCTATCATTATTCGGCTTTACATACTTTGCAGGTTAGACACTGCATGTTATTATCTAGTAGTTCTATGCACAGGATCGGTGTCAGTTATCGTGGTGCCAAAATTAAAGTTAGACTAAAGACAGAGTAACCAATACAAACAAATCACTAATTTTGACATTTTAATACTTGTGTAAAAAACATTTATTTGAAAAGAGTTATATTTGTATAAAAATTAACAAATAATGGTGGGGGACAGCTATCGTCTCCTTCCAATCTAAATGAAAATGACAACACAGTATAGAATTTTAATACAAATGAAACTATTTAAACTAGCTTGTATCTGTATTTGTTGACATGACTGTATTGAACTAGTAGACTGCTGTTTTGTGATAGAGAATGCTGTTAACTTGATGACATGACATGCCTTTGAAATTGCCCAAAATGAAGACTCCCCAGAGCCATGACTCAGAAAAGATCATTCAAAAGGAACATTGACAATGATAGATTTGTCAAAACAAAATCGCTGTCTCTTTTTAGATTCTTGACATGCCAAACTAAGGAAACTACAAACATTTTCAAGTTCTTTTGTTGCTGGTTTGTGATGCTCGAGTTCCAACCCCAGAATACCCGCTCCAGTGTTCTAGAAGTCTTGCCGAATGTTCTCTTTGTTTTCGTCTCCCTGCTGGTTTTTGAGCTGTGAAACTTCGTTCTCCAAGTGAATGATGGCACGCTCAATCTCATAGTTCTTACTGACCAGAGATACCCAGCTGTAGATGGAAACAACAAGAGTCAAGATTTCATCTCATGCAGAAGAGAGTGCTACAAACACAACTACATTCTCATAACTTACTTGGACTCCAGCTCTCTGAGTTTGCCACCTCCTGCAAGCTGATCATTCTTTCGCTGCCAATTTATGTCCTGAATCTGCTTTCTGCAAAACACACAATTATCAAAGAATAAAAAGTTTACACGTTTGTACGGAAATGCATGCAATGTCATGACCATTTCACTGTTTAATTGCAATTCATAAATCATCACGCCATATTAATTCCATCATGTGAATCTTACCTGAATTTCTGTAGTTCCTTTTGAGCCATCTCAATCATAAAGGCAAGGTTACTGTAAGAACGAGACAAAAACAATGGCTTGAACAATGACGACAAATACATCAGAACAAAGGACAGTCTGAAGGGGCTCGCCACACATTTAGTCATTTAGCAGACGCTCTTATCCAGAGCGACACAGGCTGAGGCCTTACCACAGAGGCCTGGGCTCAAATCTTCAAGGACCAGCAATTCATACAGTATACAGAATATGGGGTCAGATGGGTGAGTGGTTAGGGAATCGGGCTATCAATCATAATGTTGCCGGTTTGATTCCCAGCCGTGCCACATGACGTTGTGTCTTAGGCACTTCACCCTACTTGCTTCGGGGGGAATGTCCCTGTACTTACTGTAAATCGCTCTGGATAAGAGCGTCTGCTAAATGACACAATGTAAATACACAGGAACATTGTATGCTTTATCAATGTAGAGTAAAATCACACAGTGTTGGACTTTTATTTTGAAAACCAAATAATTAGAGCTGCTGCTACTTACTCGTTGTAGACCTTCCATGCATTGGTGCCGTATTGTGACATCAGCTCCAGGTTCTCAATGCGTACAGCCTGATGCTCAAGCTGGGCCATAGAGTTGTTAACACACTCCTGCCACGCTGTGATGTCATTCTTTTGCCCTGACGAGGGTGCTGGGAGCTCGTATCTGCACAAGGTCCACAGAAGAAAAGGTTAGACACGGCGGCAGACCGTGCGGCAGACACAGTGTAGCATGCGGGGGTATTTAACGAATTTAATAGGTCTGAATGTAGAGTTATTGTAGTCTAGAGAAGTACTGTGTGTGTGCGTGTGTGTGTTTACCTCTTCATGCTGAGAAGTTCCAGAGGCTGTCGAGCTGCTAGTCTTTCAAACTCATTTCTCATGATTTCAGTCTGCGGTAAGGTAAAATAATTGGTCTATTTAATTCACTTCAAGGTGCTGATTTATTGCAAATACATTAGGCTGCATACAAATCTATTTATAGGTGAAAATACCTGAACTTCAGACTTTTTGCACCTGGATAATACAATATTTAGCTGTAGATACTATTAACTGAGCATTTACCTCAAACGTAGAAAAGTCAGGTGTGGGTAAATAACTTAGGTAGTTCTTGGTGGGTCTGTATCTCCTTGTTTCCTCCTCTACTAACGCGGCAGCCTGTGAAGGAATAAGTTATAACGCACCCACTCTGATCAAGTTGTCTTCAACAGTAGTAGGCCCTTATTGCTAACGTGCGAGTTAGTAGATGCAATACTAGAAGTACACCATGGTACACCTGCTCGAATCGAACTGTAGAGCTATAACAAATGACCCAAATACATGTAATGTATTAAATAAGAATTGTTCAGTTATGGGGAGCCAGAGTAGTATCCAACACGTTGTGACTTACTGCCAGCTAGCAAAAGTCGGGCTTTACTTACAGCTTCTCTGACACCAGCAGCATCATAACCTTGATCAAAATATGGTAAAGCATCTACAAATACTTCGCCAGCCACCGATGAAGTCCCAGACATGTTTTACAAATATGAACGCTTGTAGTTATATTTTAGTTAAGTGTAGCTTTCCTGAACGTGACGCCTCCTCCAGCTTTCTGTTGTCCTCACTACTTCCGCGGCTAAATGTTAAATGGGTGAGCACTGTCTGTACATCGCCACCTAGCGCTTTGGAACGGTCAGGAATAATCAGATTTGTCGGTGGTGCTTGGAGGTTGGCATTTACAGTTTTTGATGAATTACTGCAAAGAATGTCTAATATAATACGGTGGCCCTGAAGTGCAAAACACAACGGCGAATAGGAAAACACAACGGCAAATAGGAAAACAGTAAAACACAACGGCAAATAGGAAAACACAACGACATTAACTTCTGACGGAAAAGGTAGGGCCTATCTAGCAGAGGACGGACCCTCCTGATTGGACAGACGGACTGTCTGTCTTTTAATTGGAAGGAGAACGCCTATTTTGAAAACATGAATCCCTCGAAGATACTTTCGCTATTTTTAAGAATGATTTTGATGCAAGGCATACATACGACGTGATAGTTAATATGTTGTCAACCAATCACAACATCAGTATGAGTATAAGCACTTGAAGTCACTTTGTCAAATTAGTTCTAGTTATTGGTGTTCGTTGGCATACAAAGTTAGTCTTCTCTTATTAGCGTAGTTATTAGAGCTATAGCAACAATGAATTGCAGATTAAGTGTTCCTATCGTCCAGCTAGCTTTAACGCTCGTCAGAAATTTCAGGTCCACTCACTAAAAACAATGACCCTCTCACTGGACATATTGTATAATAAAATGTTTTAATGAATGTAATTGGTTGCCTTGTATATTCTGTTCTATTTACCAAACTCCTTTCTTGTCTTAAATTGAGCAGTTGCTGGTGTGATTGCTATCTAAATTAGATTCAACTTGCATCAAGTAGGCTACTACAAATATAAATGTTCAAGTTCAAGTCTTTTATTGTCAGGTGCACAGAACAACACAGGGTCCGACTGGGCACGGACATTCTTAGGACAAGAAGCAAAGCAACCTGGCATAACATACACAGAACATAACACATGTTGTTAACGTGGTAAATTGTAAGTGGGCTGATAAATAAAAAAACGTGTTTAACAAGTCCCATTTACTTCAACTGTCGAAAGTTGATAAATGTTCAGTAGAACAATAGTCCTCAATTATTAGGCTACAGTACGCAGTCATTTCTAGCTCTGCTTCACAATATGTCTATTGTTATAGGTTAATCATCTAATACATGAATATTAATAAAGTATGAGACATGATGCAACACACCAGTAACCAATTGATATTATGTGTTAGTATACCGAAAATGTCAGTAAACGAGATGGTGCTGCTGTCTGTCCCGTCGAAAACCATTCAAACAGGTGCTGTTCGTGTTTTTCACCTCTCCTTCCTGTTAAAAGACCGACAGTCCGTCTGTCCAATCAGGAGGGTCCGTCTTCTGCTAGATAGGCCCTACCTTTTCCGTGCATCCCCAGAACGTACAATTGGTAATTCAGTAAGCAGCTGATCCAGGCACAGTTTTGCAAACTCGTTTTTTTTTCAAAGTTGTGTCCTTGGGCAAGGCACTTCACCCTACTTGCCCCAGGGAGAATGTCCCTGTACTTACTGTTAATCGCTCTGGATAAGAGCGTCTGCTAAATGTCTAAATGAAATATACCCTAACATATCATGGTGTTGATAGTCCGTTATCAATGCAAACATGACACATTCAGAAGGCATTTATTTAGAGGGCAAAGTAGACATTTCATGCTTAAAAAAAATATATATACAGAATGCTGTACAAAAGTCTGTAACTTTGCCAGTTGATACAAGGTAAAAAAAGAAGGTATTTACAATTGTAGTTACTAAGAAAGGAGATGTGATCAGATTCTTGCTCCCATTTCATATTTCACATGACTGAGAACGGATTTTTAGAGCAAAAAGAAGAATGTTCTTAATAGCATTGAAATATTATAGATCTGTAATATTTGAGGTTTAGCCGTGCTGATCAAATACATCCATCTGCTCTTCTAGCACCTCTAGAGTACTTAGTCTTCCTAGATCAAAATACACTGACATCAAGACAAACGTATGCAAAAGTAGCTTTGCATTCAAGCACACAAGCAAAAATAGGCTTTGTAAACAAATCCTTACAGGAAAACAAGAAAATATCCAAGTATATAAAATGACATGGTTAGTTGGATATTATATAAACATGCCTTTGCCGGGGACAGTATAACATTTTCATTTCTCTAGAGACTTTAAATATTTAATATTAACAATAGTTAAAGTGACATTCAGACACATCAAAAAGTATAGACTACATCAGATCTGTATCAGAGTGCTGAGTCGCTGCATGGAATAAAATAAGCAATTTAAAAAATAAAAGTAAAAAATAAACACAACAAAAAATGAGAAATAACACTTTTGCACAAACACCTAATACTTTTTATAAAAATAAAAAAAAAACGGTTAGAGCCATGGTTAGTTACGACAGCATAACATCTTGTGAAGTTAATTCGAAGATTTCTAGCTGAAACGTCCGTTTCTTTGTAAATTTACACAAGGACATAGTGCTAATCCCCCCACACTCCTTGGGAACCCCCTTGTGTCTCTTCAGTTCCAACCGTGTTTAAAACAAAAACACCCATTTCCAGTATTCATCCAGTTCCAATTGCACTGGCCTCCAGTTTGAGGTGTTTCTAGGCAGGCTGGAAGAGACCAATCCTCTTTCAACTGAAACCTGATAGGACAACTTTCACGGCGGTTCACAGCCATACAACTACATTCAGGCAAGAGATGCAGAAGTAAGTCCAGGACACTGTGTCATCGTGTTCCTCATCCAGTCTTGCGTAATCTTTTCATACGTATGTGACGTCAGCCACACTGAAGCCGCCTCTCACTTTATCTGCAAGAACTTTATCTTGCTCCCTGAAAAGGGTTAGGCACAATGATTAGACATGCCGACAAAACAAAACTTAAACAGTTGAAAGCAGTGGCAAAAATCTGCTATCAATTTTGTAGGGGACAATTATATGACATTTTCTGAAGACCAATTCCTGAGGGGGACACCAAAATGACTGCTGTAACACATAACCTACATTGTAATATGTTAAATGTATATTATTAATATTATTTAATAATATTAAATAATATTATCAGCTGAGCAGTTAAAGAATCGGGCTAGTAATCAGATGGTCGCTGGTTCGATTCCCGGCCGTGCCAAATGACGGTGTGTCCTTTGAAGGCACTTCACCCTACTTGCCTCAGGGGAATGTCCCTGTAATTACTGTAAGTCGCTCTGGATAAGAGCGTCTGCTAAATGACTAAATGTAAAATGTAATGTAAATTTCCTCATGTTTTCAGTGATTTATTGAGGATGGGGAGGTCGTGTACCCCCCCCCCCCGGGATTTCCACCTATGGTTGAAAGTCAGATATGAGGATTGAAGGGTGACTGACCAAGTCCTTTGAGGAATTTGTTCACCCCGCTGGGTTCTGGTTCAGGGTTTGATCCCAGATATTCAGCAGCTCTCACTTCAAAGAGCCCTGTGGAGAAAAAACACAACATTCAGGCAACTGCAGAACCTACCAGCAAACTACACAGCGTGTGTCTCAACTGTAAAACACACACACACACGGGAGAAAGAGAGAGATGGATGGATACATGGCGAATAAACCAAATTCTGATTCTGATACAGAGAACAGAAGTACTTTTATCCATAATTAGAGTAGTATAGTAGTAGTATAGTAGCCTGGTCCTAATCGGACTTTCGTACATTTCATTTGTACAGAGAGTCTGGTCTCGCTCCATTGACAAGCGTTAACTTCCTCGAAGGCGGGTACTCTGTTGAAGTTTAAAACTATTGGATCTGCCCAGAGCCACTCTGGATCTGCCATAACCAATCTCTAGCGTTCGCCTTAGCCAACTCCTTCACCACTAACGGAGCTATCTGGAAAATCAAACGAACCCCGTGGGGATCAAAGATTGTTCTTGCTCCGGCTTTAACTTCTGGATATTCGGCAGCGTTGCCACAACGGACCGAATGGCTTCGCTCGCATCTTTCTCCGCCGCCATTACGGAACTACAACACAAACTAGCGCACGACATCAACGTCATCGTTCTCAGCCACTCCCTCTGTTCGCTGATTGGACCGGTAAAAAGTTTACCGGAGACATCTGGAAAATGGAAATTGAGCGGAAGCACGTAGGAGGGCAGAACCAGGCTAGTAGTATAGTGGAGAGAAGTGAGAATCAATGGGGGGGAAAGCGAACTCTGACCTTTGCCCTCTTCCTTGCGCAGCTCCCTGTCGTGAATGAACCCAGCGAACATCTGAGTGTCCATGAAGAGTTGCAGGAACTGCCGGACGCCTCGGGACGGGTGGGACTTTCGGAAGCTCTCCCGCTGCAGTTCCCTGGGGCTGCCACCGGGGGCGCTGGGCTTGCTCATGTGGAGGGAGTAGTGCCCAACCAGCTCCACGAAGAAGCGCACGAAGGCTTCTGACATGAGAGAGCTCAGATGGCACCGCTGGCCTGCAGGGGCACAGATGGACAGGGACGACCATCGAGGAGTTTGCTGATTACACTCCTCACACACTAACGTTTTCTATTTAGCAGACACCTTATATCCAACAATGCACATAGTCAGAGTGGCTGATAATAAAGGACTGGAAGTGTACGGGTGCCTAAGCCATCATGGTGCAGTACAGACCTCCAGGCCGGTCTCCCTCCTCCTGCCTCAGTATGTGCTCTCTCTCCTCCAGGATCTGCTGCAGGGCAGCCTGGAGCTTGCTGGGCAGGATGCAGTCCTCGTCGTTCAGCTGAGGAAGGGGAGGGGGGAGATGGGGGTGGAGGAGGGAGGATTTCATCAGTATAGTATTCCAACTGGTTGCCATGGAGATGAGGCAACTTCCAGCCCAGTAAAATTCCGCAGATGTGAAACAGAGGCAAAACACTATGGCAATTACTTCTTCCTACTCCCAGTCCAGTACCTAAGTGTTTGGCTCAAGCACAAGGGAGTTTCAAGCTCCAGGGTGTTACTGTTAGCAGGGCAGTACTGCTTCAGTTACAGTCATTACCAAACACATTTCAGTAGAAACATACATGTACAGGCAAATCCATCACAGTTTCTTGTTCACTTGTTATAGCACCACACCTGCCATTGACACTTGACACAATGGGTACACACCTGAATGACAAACTTGTCCGCGCACAAATCCACAATAAGCACAATAAGCACCTGGACAAAAAACAGAGATCCATCACTGACAAGAGCAATTCAACTTGAAGAATGCACTAACCCCAAACAGTACAAACATACCAGGATGGCTACAGGGCTGTTCACTGTTAAGTTCACTAGTAAGTCTGGGAAGTCCACCATCAGCTAAAACCTCCATGACTGAAATAGTGAAAACGCCTCTGGGTGATTTAGCCTCAGCCTCAGCGTCATACAAAACCTCATATAAATCAAATATCCCTGCAGAAGTCTTCCCAGGTTGCTCTTAACTGACCTCCTCAATGGGCAGCTCCAGCAGCTGGGGCAGGCAGGGCGCCAGCGCCCCCATGAGGAAGGGAGTGGGAGAGCAGCTGATGTCCAGCATGCTGGCGGGCAGCACGGGCACGAAGGTGTGCTGCCAGGTGAAGGGGTAGAGCAGAGCCAGGATGGCATGGCTGCAGCGAGACAGCACGCTGGAGAGAGAGAGAGGGGGGAGGGGAGACGGGGAGAGAGAGAGAGAGAGGGAGGAGGGGGAGAGAGAGAGAGAGAGAGAGGGGGGAGGGGGAGAGAGAGAGGGGGGAAAGAGAGAGAGGGGGGAGACGGGGATAGAGAGAGTGGGGGGAGGGGGAGAGAGAGGGGGGGAGACGGAGAGAGAGAGAGAGAGAGAGAGAGGGGGGAGACGGGGAGAGAGAGAGAGAGAGGGGGGAGGGGGAGAGAGAGGGGGGGAGACGGGGAGAGAGAGAGGGGCGAGGGGGAGAGAGAGAGAGGGGGGAGACGGGGAGAGAGAGAGAGAGAGGGGGGAGGGGGAGAGAGAGGGGGGGGAGACGGGGAGAGAGGGAGAGGGGGGGATAGAGAGAGATGGGGGGGAGAGAGAAAGAGAGGCAGGTGAGGGTACGAGTGTGGTTACTAGGCTTTGAAAGAAACACTTGGTCAAAAGAATCAGTCTATATACACACGATACACTGCCTGAATAATGCATATGACACATGAATGACGCACTACTGTTAGCGTTGCAGGAGGTCCTTACAAAGCGTGGCGTGAGGAGGAAGTCTCACCTGAGCTTGTCTGCGATCAAGATGACCCTTCTCTCCAGCAGCAGAGAGGCAAACACCTGCAGCAGTCGACCCACACTCAGGCACTGCAGCAGGGTGTCAAAGTCCACATGCTCCAGCCGCGAGTCCACTGGGCGGCACAGTGTCAGAACCTGGATTTAGACACGTACACACTTTTTTTTTAAATCACAAAATAATTTGTGACGCAAACATCTGTGACCCCACATTTGGCAAATTCAGCAAAAGTTTACACATCAAATTTCATAATCTGCGTTTACATTTAGTCATTTAGCAGACGCTCTTATCCAGAGCGACTGACAGTAAGTACAGGGACATTCCCCCCTGAGGCAAGTGGGGTGAAGTGCCTTGCCCAAGGACACAACGTCATTTGTACGGCCAGGAATCGAACCGGCAACCTTCTGATTACTAGCCCGACTCCCTAACCGCTCAGCCATCTGACCCCCGTGTCACAGAGTGACAGAGAGCTTTCTCTTACCTCATTCCCAGAGCCGGGCAGGAAGCTCTTGACTGTGATGGTGCGTCCGGGGGCAGGGAAAGGAGCCTCCATGACGCTCCTCATGAAGGAGCACACGAGCGGGGGAGAAATCTCCCTCCTCCTCTCCACCTCCTCCAGGATCTGAACACACACACACAGAGACATGTGAACACACACATATATATATATATATATATATATATATATATATATATACACACACACAAACAGAAAGACTATAACATGCTACCAATATGCAAAGTGCTCTGAGACAGTTGGTCCTACCTTTGCAAACAGGTTGAAACAGCCAAGTCTGCTGACGATACAGTGAACCTCAGGCAGCCTCTTCCCCTTTCCACTGGGCTGGTGGACACACACACAGACACACACACACACACACACACACACACACACACACACACACAGACAAACAGGATAAAACTAGCTTGAAAATTCAATCTCCTTTCCATAACATCTAATGCCGAGCCAACATTGGAAAACGACCATGTCACAAACAGGCTTACAACCTGGGAGGGTTTTGACGAATGGGAAATGCTGACATTTTTTTCTAGTCTGGGTCATTTGTTCAGAGGTTTGTGACTCAGAACGAGTATTCCCAACAGATGCTATGCAGGCGATATACTGCCAAGTTATGAGTCACTCAAAACTAGGACTGAACCACACGCGCACACACACACGCGCAGACACACGCACACTTACCAGAATCTTACGACAATAACAAAACCACCGGCTGCCGTCTTCTCCAGTCAGGACAAAAGAGAAGGTTTCACTGCAATTATAGGATGAAAGATGCAGTGGTTACGTGGCGTGCCGGGATCCTTCTAGAATCCACACGAGAAGAGATCAGTGACATTCTGAGGCTGCAGGCATGTTTGGTGGTTACTGTTGTAGCCGTTTAGGGTTTCATTGGACGTTTAAAGCCAGACATTTAAGATCCTTTTTTCCCTGCATCTGTCTCTCTGTCCACTACTCCTTCCCTGTTATGTCTGTGAGTGTGTATATGAATGTGTGAGTGTGTTTATCAATGTGTGTGTGTACGAGAACGTGTGTGTGTGTATATGAATATGTGTGTGTGTATATATGAATGCGCGTGTGTGTGTATATGAATGTGTGTGTGTGTATATATATATGAACGCGTGTGTGTATATGAATGTGTGTGTATGTGCGTGTGTGTGACAGCTGCTCACCTGGGCATGTCTGCAGAAGGACACCAGTCTCGGGCGTCTGGGAAGCAGAACTTGGGGATGGCCTTTAGCCTGTCCTCCGCCTGCCTCGAGTGACGAGATGACTTCTCAAACTGCAGATGAGGATGATGACAGAGGGACACTTATTCACTGTCCATCACGCCGTCCGAGATCAACTTCAAGTGTTAAAATGACGACCCAAGTACAAAATGCTGTGTTTTTACTCAATGAGGCCATGTTCTAAGCCGCTAACTGTGCTTAGTCTACGGAGAGGGCTAATATGTTGGCCTTCCTCTTACCTTGTTGGGAAACTGCTGAGTAATCTCAGGAGAGTATGTGTTTCCTGGCGGACTCTTCCGGAGAGAGACGACCACAAAGTGCTGGAAGAGCTGCTGCTGCTGAAGCTGGATCAGGTCTCTCTCCAGGGTGCGGTAGCCCGGCTGCCGCTTCAGGGTGGACTGGACGTAGACCGAGCGCCTGGACCCTGCTGGAGAACACAGAACCAACCCCTTAGCTTCATCTGAAACAACACTGAGCCATGTGGAATCACAGACGCTACATCTGGGCTGGGGAGTCAGATGGCTGAGCGGTGAAGGAGTCGGGCTAGTAATCTGAAGGTTGCCAGTTTGATTCCCGGCTGTGCCAAATGACGTTGTGTCCTTGGGAAAGGCACTTCACCCTACTTGCTTCGGGGGGAATGTCCCTGTACTTACTGTAAGTCGCTCTGGATAAGAGCGTCTGCTAAATGACTAAATGTAAATGTACATCTGACACAAAACGGAGCCATTTGGAAACACAGACCCTGTATCTGATGCAACCTCCCTAACCCATCCCCGTTCTGTCATAATCCTGAACGGAAACTATAATGGGCCGAGGGAGAAGAACGTGAGCTCTGCTTGGGTACCTTTGCTGCTGTCCTCTGGGTCGCTCTCTGTTCCACTGTTGTCATCTGTTCTCCAAAGTTATTGAGACATATCGAGAGAGAGAGAGAGAGAGAGAGAGAAAGAGAGAGAGGGGGAAAGACATAAAGAAAGAGTGTGTGTATGAGGGTGGATAAAAGTACTAGGTCAGACAGGCTGTCTTTGTGTGCTTGTCATGGTCTGGACGTCTGCCTTGAGCATGATCAAACCGCTGGGTTTTTCCAGAAAACTGTTCATCTTAATCTCCTGGATGATGTGTGGATGATGTGTGGATGTGGAGGGTATTTGGAGGAGGTTCCTACCTCGGGCAATTCCTCCCTGACTCTTAACCCTCTTCCTCCCTCTCTTGGCATCGAAGATCATATGAATCTTGTTGACGTACTGCGTCACGGAAAACCAGACAAACACACACACACAACTGTATGAATTAACAGCCATCAATCCAATAATTACAGTGCAGTCAGAGAAATTTGTACTGGTCACGGGTTCTGTTGAATAGGAACCCATGTTGTGCATCTATCTGTAAAAACCACGGAAATGAAAACAGGAAGTTTTGACTTATCTCAAAGAGCACACAAAATACAGTCCACTGCCAAAAACAAGTTGTCTCTTAATATGTACAGTCTGAAATATCCATTGTCTACTAAATGTTTCAAATGGCCTTTCTATTGTTTCTGTACCTCATTATCCAGGCTTCCATTTTGCCATACCCAACCCTCCTCCATGGGTTGTTCACAAGAGCGTGTTCCTGGTATCACTGTCTGAACCATGGAGCACTTACTTAAACATCTCTACACCGCTATCTGTCTCTTCCAGTCTGTCTCTCCATCCTGCTTCAAGACTCCACCTTCCTCAGCTCTTACGATATAACGATATTGGTCTTGTCCTCAACATTTTATATACTAACTACGAATACTATATCATTATATTTAGATATATACTGTATACGCATATATTATTTTACTAGTTAAATCGGACGCAAATTATCATAAAAAACCTTGCAGTCGCGCATGTTTGAAGCTCTACTTCCACGGAATCAAACTAGTTTGCGTGTGAATCACCTGAGGCAGTCTGTATGTTTTGTGGGCGGTGGGGCGCTTGGCTGGGACTGGTCTGGAGACGTCTGTCTGGCACGTAGGGCTGGGTGACATCACCGAGTGTGAAGCTCTCCTCTCCACCTTGTCTGTGTAGCCCCGCAGAGTCTTGGGCTTAGGAGGAAGCTGCAGCACAGGAGAGGACACAACCTGAGCCTGGGTCAACACCTGAGACTGGGGGAGACTAGCAGGGGTCAACACCTGAGACTGGGGGAGACTAGCAGGGGTCAACATCTGAGACTGGGGGAGACTAGCAGGGGTCAACACCTGAGCCTGGGGGAGACTAGCAGGGGTCAACACCTGAGACTGGGGGAGACTAGCAGGGGTCAACACCTGAGCCTGGGGGAGACTAGCAGGGGTCAACACCTGAGACTGGGGGAGACTAGCAGGGGGGCCACACCTGAGACTGGGGGAGACTACCTCAGCAGAGCGAACTGCGGTTGACCTTGTCGCTACCTTGGGGATGTGAGGGCTCTGTCTCTGAGACACCGTCCAGGGTCGGGCTCGTCCGAGGGGCAGACACGTGGGCGTCAGCTTCACGTCCTCGTAGGGGTCACCTGAGGGGGGGTCAAAGGTCAGAGGGACAGCAGCACACACGTGTGAGTCAAGTGTGCGTTCACTGTTTCACAATAGTCTTGCAACAGCTGGCTTTCCTTGGATGCCTTCCCTCAGTGTCAGTGTGGGTTTACATGAACTAGATACAAATATGTGAGCAACGCCCAGTCTTCTCACCCACATTAGTGGCACTGAGAAAACGTACATCCTGGAAGGGCACGGGGAGTTTGGCCCGTCGTAAACGTTCGTATCAGTCATTGTCAGTGTAATGGAGGACACTCACAGATTATGTCCTCGTAAATGTTGTCGTCAGAGTAGGCGTGGTAGAGTTCAGATCGCCGGGCTTCGCTCCCTAGTGTGCCTGGCTGCGATACCAACCGCACCACATCCTCGTACTCAAAAGACTTCCTGTGGAGAAGAAGGGAGAGGGAGGGAGGGAGGGAGGGAGGGAGGGAGGGAGGGAGGGAGGGAGGGAGGGAGGGAGGGAGGGAGGGAGGGAGGGAGGGAGGGAGGGAGGGAGGGAGGGAGGGAGGGAGGGAGGGAGGGAGGGAGGGAGGGAGGGAGGGAGGGAGGGAGGGAGGGAGGGGAGGGGAGGGAGGGAGGGGGGAGGGGAGAAAGAGGGAGGGGCGGGGGGAGGGAGGGAGGGGTATTGAGACAGGGGCCTTGCTGTTGCTCCATACACAGTAAGCAAGCTATTGTTCACTGTATTGTCTCCTTACATTCAGACAAACAGCCTCTACATTGTGTGCATCCCAACAAGATACTGAAGTTGATAAGACCGCAAAAGGGAGAGTTGGGGGAGAGAGAACGAGGTTGCAGAACAGAGAGAAACAAAGAGAAGAGGAAAATATAGGTAAAACAAGCTGCTGAATCAAATGGATGTGAAAAAGAGAGAGAGAGAAGGAAAAAGTTGGAAAAATGAGAAAGAACATTTAACAAGGAGAGTGGTACTAGACAGAATCCGAGCTGTGAGTCTTGTGTGTCATCGTGTGAGAGGCTGGACTGTAGCTACACGTGGGAGCTTAAATGCATGTGGGTGCGTGGGTGCGTGCTCGTGTGCATGTCTGCGAAAACAACTAAATGTGACCCCTGGACCTTTGGCGACTGGAAGTAGGCCATGTCCAGACAATAGTGATAATGCTGCCAAAGATCATGTGACATTACACCTGGAGCCGGGCCAAAGTCTAAACCCCTACTCCCTCTTGAACACTAACTTTCCAGTTTTTTCAATAAACAACCCCATTTTTAAACCAAGCAAAGCTTATTTTTAGACAGGGACAACAATACATTAGGAAAAAGAAACACTTTTAACTGTGAAGACCCCAAAAAACTGAGGCCAGTCTGAAGACCATTTTATTTTCATATGAAAAACTATAATCCAGATCAATGTGGCCTAATCCTGTATTATTGGATGCTGTTTCCTCTGCACGACAGTCATTAGTTGAGTTTGAACGACACCTTAATGCCACAAACAAAAGGATGCTGTCATTCTATACCCTCAGTCTTAGCCCCCCAACCACTTTACCTGTTCTTCTTGTGTCTGGAGAATCCGTTGCCATTGGTGACCGGGCATGAAGGGGGTGGGAAACTAGGAGGTTGGGCTAGGGCAACGTTCCTGGTGTCTGATTGGTCCATAGGAGGCGAGGTCTTGGAATCCCATTGGACCCAGTTGGCACCAGTAGTGTTGTCCTTTCCCTGATACTTATAGGTCCGCTGTGGTTTAGGAGGCGGTAGAGGCGGTAGAGGCGGTAGAGGCGATTCGGACGAGGCAGTTCTGCCCTTTTCCCAGAACAACCTGTCTCCCTCCATCCTCCGCCAGAAGCCCCGGCAGGTGTAGAAGTTCCCGGGGGGCATGTTCTCCTCGTGGTCCTCCACCGACGGAGGCAACAGCTCGTCTACCTCGACCTCCAGGACGCAGCCGACCTTGAGATCTCCGTTCGTCGTGATGATTCGCTTCACCGGACTGCTGGTCGTGTTCGAGTCTGCAAGTGAGTCTCTGACTGTACGAGTTTGTAGGGAAACTGTGAAGGGCTTGGAATCCACGAGTGGGGTGGAAACCTTGTTGGAATGACCCGGGGTCGAAACCCGAACAGCGGGACTCTGGGTCGTGATCCTGCCGCAAGGGCTGGGTGAGGGCTCAGACTTCCTGCCCGGCCCCGTGTGTCCAGCCTGCGCCTGCGTTTCCCTGAAATCCAAACCCAGGCTTTTAGCTTTGGAGACGTTAGCTTTTCCTTGAGATCCACCTCCTTTCCAGCGCTCGCCACACACTCCATTTCCCAAGACATCTCCGGACAGAGTCCTGGTCACCACAGACGTGTGGGACTTCACCCTCTCGTTGCTCTCCTGGCTCCGGCCTTCCCACTGGGATATCTTCTGCCTGATGTTGATGCCTGGGTCCTGGGCGAGGGGCCTTCCCGGAGAAGGACTGTGCCAGGCCACAGTCGCCCGGCCCTGCCCCCCTTCGCCAGCTCTTCTTCCAGCCAGGCTGTCCTGCTCCTGCCCCAGAGCCAGCATGGTCAGAGGGAGGCAGACTGCCAGCTCACCCTCACTGGGTGGGCATCGGCGGAGGCGTGAGGGACCTCATGGTGGGCAGACAGAGACACTGCACATCCCAGTGAGTCTGTCCTCGTCTTTGTGTGATCCAGAATGAAGTCTCCTTAATGGGCTCCGCAGGTTTGTGTCTGCACCTCTTTCGTTATATCTGTTTTCTTTCTACGAGCTAAAAATAAAAAGGGGGGAGGGGAGGGGTAGTAACTATTTTCCACGTTGTCCGTTTACAGAGAGGGACCTGAAAGGATGGTACACAAAGGTTATCATTCAACGATTGCTCAACACTTCACAACAAGTCCAAACAGCACTCCAGAACAGCCAAACCAAGAGCACGACAGTCTAGCTGTGTCACTGCGCCCGCACCAGCGGCAGTGTGGGATGTGTGTGGCTGGAGGAAGCCAGGAAGAATAGACTCCTGCTCGAGGTCAGTGTCCAAAAATAAAAACCCGGAGGAGCGGAGGAGACAACGACAGGAACAAGATCCCGACTACAGCATTGTGCAGAGGTGTCTGTCTGGTTTCCACGACGACCCTGTTCCTGCTAGCCCACTGCTGAGCCCCATCTCTCCTCCCAACCACACAGCTGGCCCATTACGAAACAACTCCACACATTAAAACATGAAATCTAATTTATTTTTGTCTGAAAGGTTTCTTTCATTGGGTCAGGAAGGATGAGTATTCCAAGTATTTTACACTGAGTTAAAAGGCTTGGGGAGTCGTCAAAACACAACTAAAGATAGGAGCATTTTTGTTGTTTGCACGCACAAGTGAGAAATAATAAGAGGCATGAGAATCTGCCATCAGTGGAAACACTGTATGTTAATACAGAACAGTTGGAGTTGTGCATTCCACCCTGTTTCAATATTTAAGATACAACATTTTCGTTTGCAGCCTTGTATGCATTACCAAGATTCATACCCTTGACTGGCGTGCACATTATCAGAAAAAGAGTGGAATAGCCTAATGGAAAATGCTCATGTCTATTCCGACATACAGTATGTTTGATCTCTCCGTGTCATAGGGGTTATTACTGTACCCTTACGAAAGCTGCTTGCTGGAACCGAACCACCGGGACACGTTGCACACTACGTCAAAAGCTGCAAGCGTTTAGAGAGGGGAGACATGGTAAAATTCCGGTGCTGCTCACGATTATAATAATTCTATGTGCTGCATTCCAGCCAGGCCAGCAAAGAGGGGGGGGGGAGGGGAAGGGGAATAAATTTGACCATAGACAGTCCATCAGTCAGGCCAGCAAATGACGCCTTTGTTTGGTTTGACCTAAATCTAACGCATGCACTGGAATCTCACTACATCACAGCTAGGGCACATCCTACACTGAAACCGTCACTTCTACACTGACCCACTTGTTGCCACAGGAGTGTGTGAGTGCACAGGATGGCCTAGCTTGTGTTTCCTGCGGGACAGAAAGGAAGGATAAGCAAACCGTCCTTAAATGATGGTGATAGAAGATTTGCACTCACGTAACCGGAGCATTTGATTTCAGCAATGTTTAACTCAATAAACTGTTCCTTTATTTAATCCATAGCAATTGAAATAAAACCACTGGAAAACAGCATTCCAGTGTATCCATTGGTAACAAACACAACAGTGTTTTATGAAATTTCCTGGGAATATTTGGGCCTCCATTGACACCATGCTCCACTGACAAGCCGTAGCTGAGGTCCTACCTACCACACTCAAGGCAGTTAAACCGTCTGCCTGGATACTTTGTGAACTGAGTGAAACTTACTGACTCACCACCTTCATCCCAGAAGAAACCAGACACGAGTATGAGAGCGACATACCCTGTCATCACATAGCAGTGATGAATTAAACCTAATTACACGTTCAAAACACCCATAAACCGCCCTCTCCAAGAATTGATGCAAGACAGAACATGTCCTAGGTGGGGTACCACTGAAAGGGGAAGGATTCCCTTAAACAAACTGCCAAACGCACTGGAACTACTATACTTTAAAATGCTCTCATTTTGTTCTCATTCTCGTTGCCCATGATGAACTATACACACTAATATTAGCAATACAGAAAATGAGTCATCATCATTAAAGCTAATGGTACAGTAACTGAATGGACACTGACTGATCCGACACAACGTTAGTGTCACTGTGTGATTAGTGTTGTAATGTATACAAAGTCGTCCTTTGGTCACATGATAGAGAATGCAATAATGTAAGTTAGATACATACAATGTATTACACTTTGCTACCATTCTGAATAGATAACACAAGATTAACTAAAGAGTGACAACATATTTTAAGACAAGTGCAGTATCTCTCACAAAGCTACAATAAGTCAAGTTGTTTCGTTGAAAGGACGAAAGTACCTTACAACCAGCTCTAGTTTATTGAACACCTTTCTGCAGCTAGTTAGCTCTAAATATCGTGGGTAACGTGTGCCAAGCGTAGATTAGATAGCTCGCTACCCACCTTTTCGAAGTTGGTCGGCCAGTCCTGGATGTTGGGATAAACTTTTCTTTTCACAGGAGGAACGTATAAACCAGGAGACGAACTGATGGACTAAAGTTTTTGTCTGTACAAATAGTATATAGTGCTATTATATTCAAATATATCTAGTGCTTAGTTAAAGCAACAATGTGGTCGGGAGTACGGTTATAAAGTAAGATGTCCCGACTGTATCCCTTGACATTTGCTCCTCTGTGCTGGCTTGAATATTCTCCCAGTCATCGAGCTCTTGAATAACTCGGTATTTGTTGTTAGCAAGCTAGCTAGCGAGCAAGCTGATTAGCCAATATACTAGCAGAGGACAAACCCGTTTTAGCGATTTGTAATTGGATGACTATATCAGATTTTCTGGTTTAACAGCTAGCTGGTAAAGTAGCCTAATATAATTCGCCAGGCTGACTACAGTATTTAAGCGAACTGGTCACATTTGCGTGTTAAAAATCAAAACAGTTTAATCCGTCAACTGACATTCTAACAGAGGGAAATGAGATATACACTTAAACGACCGCCTTCAAAAAAAGTGTTGATAACTCCTCCACAGAGATCTTGGGTTTCGAATAGCGGACGTCACCATCTGCCGTTAACGCTGACGTGCCTTTCAATAATAAATCCCAACAATGCACAAATATGTGAACAAAGTACGATGACATGAGCCTCACAATGACACTAAACAGTAGAAGATAAATAATTTAAATCGATACATTTGATTTTAAATACTTTTAATCGTTTCAGATCATTCTTGTACATCGTGTCCCTCCATGGTAGGCTACATTTACGTATACATTCAACGAAATGAGCACAGGACAATAAAACTATGTAGCAAAAAGATAAATAATAATATGATTTGTTTTAAGTTGATAACTAAATGGCACTGTGCTAAAACACATTTATTACTTTCAATGGAGAGAACACAAGTTAAGAAGGCTTTGCCATTAAGGGTGGGGCATCATCATTGCAGCGGCTTTTGCTTTCAATCAAGCTTTTTACATACATTGTACTCAAAACCATTGAGTAAACATTTATGTAAACATTGCATTACAGTCTTTTTTAAAGAAGACAATGTCCCAGCCCTTGAAAATGTGTTAGTGTTCAGATCTATGTGAGTGTGTGTGAGAGTGTGTTTGTTTGTGTGCATAAGTGTGTCTAGTCAGACTTCAGACCCTCCTTGATGAGGTTAAGCTCATAGCACAGTGTCTCGTAGCGATAGGCCATACGAATCTGTGCCACGTTGGTTTTGCGGATATCATTTCCTTCAGGTCCTTCCTTCAGGTAATTAGCACCCAAGAAACGAGTCTTCTCCTGCAAGGATGAACACAGGGAAGATGTTTAAGTGATACATAGGCAATAAGGGTAAGACTGCATTATAGCTATTCAAACCATGTTGTTTTGTGTAACAATATGCTAGTTTGTTGTTAGGTAAGTGTTTTCAAATCAAATCAAATTTATTTGTATAGCCCTTTTTACATGCAAGCATGTCACAGAGGGCTTCACATATGCCCATAGAACTGCCCCTCAACCAACCTAAACCCTCAAGGAAGACAAGGAAAAACTCCCAAAAAACTTTTTTTTTGTTTGTTTTGTTTTGTTTTGTTTTGGCGCTTAATATGATTTGATGCATTACCTACAAGGAATTAATAAAAGGTTGCTAACCTCAGCAGAGAGGCTGCTCTGCAGGACGCTGTTCTTGGATATTTCACACATGTCACAGGTGCTCAGCTTGAACACCTGCGCTGCAATGGCGTACTCTTCCATCAGGGGCTCCTTAAGACACACAAGCAGAGCAGCAATGTGTGTTACTGAGCGATTCATATGCTAAAATGAGCCCAAAAGCTAATTATACACCCTCAAAACTAACCATGTTTGCTATGTCATGAATGTGTTCTGTAAAAATCTGGTTAACATTTTCTCATAGAAAACATATGACTCAATCATTTACCTACAAGTCCATACTTACTATATAAGGACTTAACAATGAACAACAATTTACAATGAAAGTTTAGACTTACCTTCGTGTAGTGGAACTGCATGGGGTCATCTGTAGACAGAGACACCACCAGGCCCTTCTTGTGGTACTCAAGCAGAGGATTCTTGGCGTACTCCAGGAAGAGACTGTTGTTACTGAGTGGGGACATGGCAATGGGAATCTGGGTCAGGAAGTACAGGTACTGCAGCACTGGGCTCTGTTGGGACGGAGTAAAACAAAAACATCTGCATAAGCAACGTAGGGAGCTGTGTGCGTCCATTTTTGTTTTTTTAAACAGGGGTATTGACCTTCTTGAGGTTGAGACCATGGGAGATGTTGTCAGCAGTCATGAAGGCAGCGAGCAGGTGGGTCACAGCCCCAGCCTCACCACAGTGGGGCCTGAACTGGAAGGTGTTCATTCCCCTCTGCCTGGAGCGTGGAAAGACAAACACTGTCTCAAACTCTGTCAATCATATTTACAAAAAAATATGCCCATTCTCCCCATAAGAATCCTTTTCAAATGAAAGGACGCGGTTGTTGTTATTATTAACACAGGACGCTATTTTAAGGGCGCTATTTGAATGAATCGTCACTTCTATCCTGGTCGAGTGGCGATACTCACTTGCGCAGCTGGTTAAGCACTGCGATGTTGGCATACATGTAGTAGATGTAGTAAGTGTAAGAGGGGTTCTTAGCAATGTCCCACTCCTGTGGCTTGGGGCTCTTGGTGCAGAACATGTGACCGCTGTGCTTAGACTCATCATCCACACTGTCAAAACCTGTCACCTGTACAGTTCATGACAGGAAGAAGGTACAGAAGGAGGAGGAAACAACAGACTGGTAAACCTTCCATGAATCTCCTGCATAAACATCGATCTCCCCGATGGTATTTTCATATGAGAAAAACATCACGTGAATATCTTGTGAGATATCCCTTTAAGACTACAATTAGAACCGTCCCCCAATCAGGCTCCCCCTTCCTGTCTCACTCACATGCTTGAGGAAAATGCTGAGCTCAGGGTTGTCCTGTGGGTTGATGGTGGCCTGGAACACTGGCAGGAAGATATTCTCCAGCATCTTTCCAAAGTGAGGCACAAAGTCTCTGCCTCTGAAGATATCACTGTGATGGGAGAAAAGATTGTCACGCAAAGATTAGAACCACTAAGCAAGGGTAATGAGATGGATGTTTCACGAAATGAGCTTTCCAGTATTAAACATACTAGATTCTGGGAATTTGGATCATCCACTTGAGGTTGGGAGAGTATACTCTGTGCTTGTTGAACCAGCCGGATAGCTTGGCCCACTCGTCGTTCTTGCAGCCGTAAATGGACAGACGAGGCTCTGCATACTGGTATTTGGCATCCTCCAGGTCAGAAGCCACTTCCTGATTAGGTCAAGGGCCAAATTACAGTAGATGATGGTTTTTGTCAGATTTCTGTCTGTAACCTCCTTTTTCTTTTTGGGGTTCATTCTAGACTGAACGTGCAATAATAATTAAGTAATTGTGAGTCTAACCTTGATGATGGTGGCAAAGTATTCGCCGTGGATGTGGTTCTCTGTCTTCATGTACAGGTCACGCAGCTCACTGGCTCCCACAGGATTGTACTTGGCATTGAACTTGTCAAAACGCTGGAAGGTTTGTCTGCCCTTAAGAGACGAGAGTGGGACACACATTTCAGTTCAATAGACCCTCACAGAATTGACCATGAGATTATACGTAAGATAACTTATTCAAACTGTAAGCTGAGAGTTTGTCTCACAGCGTGCACATCCAGGGAGTCGACTGTGAGGTCGTAGGGATGCAACTTGAGGAAACTGAAGAGTTCCTTCATCGTCACTTCCTTGCCCTGGAGCTTGTGCACCACGCGGTCGGCATCCACACGGTAGGACCTCTTGATGAAGCGAAGGAGATGCTTCTGGTTCATGCAGGCCGCTGCGTGGATGTGAGTGTCGACCTGCAAGGGCGCACATAAGCGTAAATACGATTTTATTTTTGTTTGTAGTGTTTTGTGGTGTAATCATCACATTTGACCAAAAGATGGAGCTAAGTGCACAGACTGCACAAAATTGTGCGTGTTTGTGTTGGGTGTGTGTGTGAGTGTTTGTGCGTGGGGAACACACACACATACCTTCCTGCAGTTATAGAAATCCCTGTGGGGGTTCAGCTTGAGCTCCTTCATCTCCTCCATCTCATTCAGCATCTCATGGACGTTGAACTTGGACATGAGGAACTTCAGCCGACGGTGAGTGTACGTCTTCCTGCCAGGGAGGAAGAAGAGTCACGAAACACCGTGATTGACCCTCAGTCTACAGACATGTGACGTCACATTACATTTACATTTACATTTAGTCATTTTGCAGACGCTCTTATCCAGAGCGACTTACAGTAAGTACAGGGACATTCTCCCCGAGGCAAGTAGGGTGAAGCGCCTTGCCCAAGGACACAACGTAATTTCGCACGGCCGGGAATCGAACCAACAACCTTCTGATTAATAGCCCGACTCCCTAACCGCTCAGCCATCTGACTCCCATCTGACTCCCATGTGACGTCACGTGAGCCATCGGTAAGTGGAGAGACTTACGTTGGGCCTTGTGCAATCAGAGCAATGAGGAAGTTCATGTCGTCGATGAAGGTCTCATAGTCGGGCTCGGGCAGGTCCTTGGGCTGGTGGTTGTCGGCGGCCGCTGCATCGTTGTAGACATGGATGACACCGTCCTTCATGCGTGCTACATAGCCCAGGTTCTCAGGGAGGCACTTTGTGTCGAAGGGATCCTCTCCTTCCTTCGGGGGAGATGTAAACACTGGCAAACAAACACACGGTCGTAGGTTAGACACAATGTTAGATACATAATACGACTTTATTTATATATAGCACATTTCATACAAGAAAATTGCAGCTCAATGTGCTTTACATAAAATCAATAGAAACAATAATACAAGTAATAAAAGTAATAAAACCCTTCTGAACACAGGCTGCAGTCTTTGCAGTATGTCGAGCCACAGTCTTTGTGGTTTCCCAATATAAATAAAAATGTAACTCAACAAAATACAAGCCACAGTGTTTGCAGGAATCCAAAACACACAAGCTGCAGTCTTTGCGGTATCTTAAGCCACAGTCTTTGTGGTTTCCCAATATAAACAATAATACATTAGGTTTTAACGTGACTGGAAATATTGCTGGTTCACAGTAAAACGTATTCCCCAAAAAAGTGAACACTGTCCATCTGGTCTGCTTACCTGGTTGCACCTGGTCTTCAGGCTTGAATGGCTCGCTCTCAATCTCACGCAGGTACTGGGAGGTGGTTAGAGGGTAGCGCTGGTAGGCCAGTCTCATGTACTTCTCCCTGATGGTCAGAGCACGGTACAGGCCTTTGCAGGACAGCTCAAAGTCATCCATGGTCACCTGATAGTCAAGATAATAATGGTGTGAAAAGGTTAGGATGGACGTGAAGGGTTACGGTGATAATGCTGTATCACTATTTCATCACTTAAGATTGACCAAAACATGTTGTTTATGCCTATTTGAGAATGTTTTATGCATTCTTACACAATTATTAAATTGAACACAAGCTTAATATATATGGAATACTTGATGTATTTACTGTATCTAACCGACCAAACTGTCTTTGTGCGGCTGAATTTTGAAAAATACGGTTGCAAACATTGAAAGTGGAGGAGTAACGTATGATTTATCTCTCTCTAAATAACCTGTCCTCATTCCTGAAATATAAACATTCACAGCCATACGGTACAAGAGTTCAATGAATTCAGTTTCTATTCCTATGTAAGCTGTAAGACCATACGACAGTTCAGTGACCCCCAATAACCAGAACCACAAATTACAGTACAGCTATGCCTGTGAGACCCACAGACACCAGTGTAATCCTACCACCAACCAGCACATTGAGTGCAACGGACAAGTAACCAAATACAAGGAGTATTGTTTGTGTGTGTGGGTGCTTGGCATATTTCACATTTGAAACTTGAACACATGTTGACCCATACTAGAGGAAGTTTTTCTCTCCATGAAAACAAATGAGCGCATGAGCACGAACCCCAGAGGCATAGTCTCCGATGATGGCCACCCTCTGGAAATCTGGTACTTCCAGGTATAGAGGGGTATCCACCTGCACCTCCATCAAAGCCGGTGTCCCCTTACTCCCGGCAACAGGTACAGTAATGTTACGACAGTGCTGGAGTCTCTTCTTCCTGTGGAGGGAATCATGTCTGTTGGTGCTGGGCTTGAATAAAAAAGAACCTTTGATCTAAGTGGGTGTGTCACAAAGGACCCTTCCTGAGAGATGAGTTTTGCACAGGTTATGGCAGCACAGTAGGACTCCAGCTCAAGGCTTCTACATTTACATTTTAGTCATTTAGCAGATGCTCTTATCCAGAGAGACTTAGAGTAAGTACAGCGACATTCCCCCGAGGCAAGTAGGGTGAAACGCCTTGACACAAAAAAAAAAATCACAGCCCGGAATCAAACCAACAACCTTCTGATTAATAGCCCGATTCCCTAACCGCTCAGCCATCTGACCTCCTTCTCTCACTGCTTCTCTCACCGTTTCTCTTGATCCTCGTCAGTTTGCAGGTGGAGTGCCATCTCCTCGTGCAAGATGGGACAGTCATCAGCCACGTCAAACAAGTCGATCTCATCACGGACATTCTCGTCTTTGGCATCGGACGCAAAGACTTTCTCCGCGAAGGCCCGCATGCGATCATCGGTCTCTGCCAGAGAAATACAAAACGTGTCAGTCAGCCATCTGTTTATACAGCAACCAATCATATGTATTTACTTTTCTCGTGTGATCATTGTTTACGTAAACTTGTATCTCCCAAAAACAGATGTGAGAACTACAAAACAAGACAGTCAAATGAAGCAAACAAATCTCAAGTAGCCTACATGAAGGTGGTTGGATGGTTTGTCATGAATAAAGTGATTGTTTTTAAATGTGTAGTATGAGAAACAAACGACAAATACTTTACTAAACAGACAAACAAAGACTCCAGTAGCACATGCTTTGTAGTGTATGACAAGATCAGAACCTCCAGCACTCCAGCACTAACTCGATCACTACTTTCGGCTGTGAAGTGTCATGCACACAGAAGAGAACTACAGTAATCCAGCGCAGACAAACAGTGAACTCAACTCACATTTACATTCGGGCACAAACACAGGATCTATAGAAACGTTGGCACTGGTGATGGTGCTAAACAAGACGAGGGACTTGGATGCTGCACAGGAGCAGCCCCACCCAACGTGTCTTGTTTCTGGAGTAACAGCGTACCTGGATAGGCCTCCGTCAGACATCCCATGCTCTCTACACATTGACAAGCACAGAGAGAAAGGGCCCCCACACCGGATGGTGGACAACCCGACTCAAGCATTTATCGATTCATTTATTTGCCATAACCGTCCACACAACAGATTATTCTATTCTACGGCAAACAGATGAATTTATAAATATGCGGCAGAGAGTAAAGCTTTTCTACAGTCGGGCGTTCAGGGAGATCTGTGGTCCATTCAGACCACAGTGGGTGTCTGTTCACACCAGAGTGTACTTACTCTGAGCACCGCCTGATTAAGAAATCATCCAGCAAGAGAGCAGAGGACAGACCCCATTTGGAACCAATGGAAAAGAAAGTTAAGTTAGGAAGGGAAAGGCGAGAGGTGTTACATATGTAAGCAGCCTAGTATGAGTCAGAGGAGATTTATGGTAATCACTGTTCCCTTTCAGAGATGCAACACAGAAATTATTCATAGTAACAGTAATTAAAATAGCATTTTAGGAATAATTAGTTACCAGTTATTAACATTGTTATCATTATCAAACATTAACATCAGATGAATACTGTAATTTAAACAATACAAATTAGTTTTGGCATGGATTACTGGCATGATTGAACAAGAAGACAAAATCAGTACAAGCAATGATAGATGTTCAACAAGGTTAAACATTTCACTGTTCACAAGCAATGGACGATAGAATAATGTAGGTATGAATTATCAATGGATTAAAATTGAATTAACATTGTGAATGGTTTTTAATTTTAAAATACAAGTGGGAGTTAGTAGCAGTGGAATTTATGATTAAAGTTGAAAGGGAATACTTGGATGACGGAATCATTATACTTGCATCTCAAAGACCCATGCAGCATACTGTAGATGTTTACCCAAGAGTCAAGATGGAAAATAAAAACATGAACCCTCCCTTTGAAGTTCAAACAAGTCTGGAAGACAAAGAGGGCTTGTTTGTACAGCTCCTGACCCGAAACCATAATGATCATGCACTTCAATGTTCTGTCACTTCAATGTTCTGTCACTGAGCCATCTGCAGGGCATTTATTCAACAATGTGTTCCCTCTTTACATGCTCTACTGAGAGAAAACATTTTCTCTCAGGGAGCTGTTTAAAACCAGACAGTAGTTTCCCGGCGCAGAGTGAGCAATTGTTGGATAAATGGCGTCTGACTCGTCAAGCTCTAAGAATCATTTTTCATTTTCATTCTTTAACATTCTCAACCGTATGTAACACTCAAGTGCACGTTTTCTCCCCCGAGGAACCTTTGTGAACATGATTGGAGGAAGGTGTAAAAGGATTCGAACCAATCCTAGTCCGAAGGTTCATTTGATCCATGCATTGGAAGTGATCTCTAGCTGACACCCAGACCCCTTCCTCAAATCCTTCTACTTACTCTCTTCCTCTGTAGATTAGCAAAATGTCCCATCAAACAGCACAGTCATGGTAAAGGGAAGGAAAACAAAACAAGGGTTGTTATCTCGTTTAGAGAAGGTACTGCAAAAAAGAAAAGGTTGGCTGCATCAATGTTTATTATTATTATTAATCCCTCCCATGTCCTGTGTTCAGAATACGAACTGCTCCCACCAGGTGGACAGGCTTACAAATAAATACAGAAAAAGATACCTGAGTAGGTATAACAACTGTTTCATCCCTCTATAAGAGATTCTCCTAAACTCAGGATGTAAGGACGGGTGTGAAATTAGGGGCTGTGTTGCATGTACTTGATTGCACTTATGTCTGCTCTTGTTTGTGCCTGTTACTGTACTATGTATGTATATTTGTGTGGCAGCCTTTATGTCCAGGAAAAATTTCCCTACAGAGACAACTAAAGTGATCTTGAATCTCGAATGTTTACTCTTCAGTTTCTGTTGATTCTTTACAGTACAGTAAGAAAAATAACAAATGAACTGTTCATTAGTTGGCGTTCCAGTACCACCTGAAACCTAACTGTATACAAACCAGTATAAGTTTGTGTTACGTCCAGTCATCAACAAAGTCAATGTCTTGGTCATGTTACTTTCTACACATGTGTAATGTTGACCTGGATTGTAGATTTATTCTAAGGCATCCAGACATAAGCCTTGACAACGGTGGCATAGATCAAATCACTGTCTCTACAGATCAGGATTCCAATGCCATTGTTGTCATCTAAGAATGTCCCTGTGTTTACACTGGGTCTCGTGCGATCTGTACCCAGTCTACACACCACCCATACCCAGCCATATCCAGACTCTTCTTACACCCCTTAGCCTGACATGGAGCCAAGCTCCTTAGACAGCGGCCGTATGAGTGATAGCGCTTCTATTTTCTACCACTTGGAAAAAAAACAACCTCAGTAGCAAGTTACAGCCCTGTGCCCTGCCCTCCCATCTGTACTTCAGCAAGTAGGCCATGTGTGTGTCACTGACATGATAGTCAGTGGGGCCTGAGGGGGATTACTGGGTAGAATACATACCACATGGTCCTGTCTCTGTCTCTCTCAAACAGTAACTATCAACAACAACAAAAAGCTGAAAATGCCAAGAAATATATATGAAAAAAACATAAATATATATATATGAATATTTTTGGTGACCTGTTACAAGATTATCCAATGGTCATCCATTAGTCACAATTACATATTATATTTCAATATTTACAGGACATTTTAATTGAGCTATAAACACCAGATAGTGTATTACGGACGTTATCATTTCTTTCAGCTTCACTACAAAATTAACATTCCACATAATACAGGAAGTCACAAGATGTCCTGCATTGACGACATGTGACCCATAAGTATTTGCTGACTCACCACAGCATTCAAACTTCACTCTCCCCATTGCACATGTTTTACCCAACCACTCAGAAGACCCACCACCCCTATCAAATGTCTGCCACATATTTCCTAGAAGGAGCCACCCTGACATAATGTCAAGACCTATGACACCGACAGCCAAACAGGACATAATGTATACTTCAGTCCAGCTCAAGTTCAATGTTACACTCTGCAAGGTGTCACACATGGTGTGTATGCGTGGGGTCTAAGCCTTCCGGTATTTTTTGTCCAAAAATGTGATGGCGTAGTGAACTTTCTATGAGAAGTGCAAATATGACCACCTTTTCATTAGGAAATGTATTTCTTTACATTGGAACTTCATGCATGTTGTCCCCAGAGTGATCAAGCAATTAAGATGTCAGTCCAGTTTCTATGTCCATAAATCATCTTGGATTTGGCCGCTGTTGCGAGTGCAGTATTGGGAATTTATCACCTGAACAGTTGGAGACAGCCACAGGACCTGATGTGACTCTCAGTAAATCAAAATATTAAAGTGAAATTCAAAGGGATTATCACATATTAGAGAGGTTAACACTACTAAACCCAACATTTTCAAGGTGTGTTAAATGTGGTTTAACTTTTATCCAATGAGATACAGTTTATGAGATAATGTTGACACAACCTCAGTTGAAAACGTGCCAAAAGGTAAAAAGGTATTATGATGTCTTAAAAGAAGTTAAAAAGTTCACATGAGAAGATACAAATGTTCCTTTCTACAGAACATGCATACATTGTTTGTCATGAGCTACTGGGGCTGAAATACATAAAAATGTGTGGCGAAAAAAAAAAGCTACAAAAAAAATTTGTAGCTAGTTTTCCCCTGGGGAGTATCCCAGTCTTGCAAGTCCATCTGAAAGAAAATCCTGCCAGGAGGCTGTCTGTAAGAGAGGGAGAGGGTCAACAGTGGGCACACAGACCTACTCACCTGGTACTGCAACTTTCGGCATGGTGACGGTTGTTCCCTTGCACAAACACGCTTCCTGAGGAGTGGACTATGCAGGTCAGCTACCTGGTCGATGTCGTGAGGATGTGTGGAGCCCTCCACTTCTCCAGTCCAATATTAAGGCCGCTTTGCCCCCCCCTGTAACCAGAGCCTGTTCGGCCCACACTGGATTTGCAAGGACAGGATCTTGTGTGCACACTCTATTTTAAGTTTTAACATGCGGGTGGGTCTCTCTGACAAACACACACACACACAGACAGAGGTGTTGAGGGTGAGGGTCTGGTATTACATAAGCTGGGTAGCTGGTCAAGTTCATGGGCATGCACTCAGTTTCTAGAAGGTAAACGTAATTGATGTGGAAAGGCTTCGAAAATGGATCAATTGAAATGCAGTTTCTTCTGAATGGTTTACTACATAGCCTACTCTAACATGCATGTGGATGTTTGAGATGATTTTCAATAAATACATTATTATAATAATCATTCACCGACATTTACTGTAAGTGTACCCCTTCCTGCAATAATATCTGCAGGATCATATAGACTCAACTCATACAGAGCCAACTTGTAAAGGTGTCAGGTGTCACAGGCTTCTGGGGAATCAAAAGTAGCTCAGGTATGAGGCTAAACAGCTGATCTGTGGGGTGCGGTATAGTACAGTACAAACATAACAAAGCTTCACTTCAAAGCCTATTTTTGGAGCAAAGAACACTAGGTGTGTTTTGAACTGTCAAGTTCACAGTGTCTAATTGAACGAATGTCCTAGCCTTTTAGACACTTACTCAGAGCAGGCCTGAAGATGTTCTCAAGTCTTCTATTTAGGGAATGCTCTTCTAAATGTCAAAGCTCTAGTGTGCAGCCAGTGAGAGGGATCAGGTGATGGATGGGTACATTGGTCAGTAAAGGTAGGATAGCAGAGAGAGCAGTGGCACAGCAGTTTACCCAAGTCAAGGAAAACTAATATGTGGTCATATATGAACACTCTGTTGCAAGACACATGATTCCTTAACTCTTGCATAGATATCATCTGTTACATATTTTACGACTGTTGTCGATGTAAAACGTGCACCTCCGGTCCTGCAATTATTTCACGGCTTTGTTGAATACCTACTCGATATTGATTGGTCATTTTACGGTCTGTTATTTCAAATAGGTAATAGCAAACCGCTGCTATGATTTAAAAAATATTAACAGCCCGTTGCTTTAGACGCAGTTCTGATCGTAGACATGGAGCTATGAATCTATTTGATGGATCTCGGCAAAACGGGCACTGCACTCAAAAGTTATATGTATGCAAGTTCTTGAGTGCAGTGCACTGAATGCGCGGGCGCCGCCAACGGGCACCGCCAACTGGCACTGACTCAGAAACGGTTTTGTTAGACATTTCAACCATTAAAATGTATCAGTTAATGGTTGACCGATCAATTTCCAAACTGAGGTTGAGTTGAATGCAACCGCAGAGTGAGTCAGGTGGCTGAGCGGTGAGGGAATCGGGCTAGTAATCCGAAGGTTGCCAGTTCGATTCCTGGTCATGCCAAATGACGTTGTGTCCTTCGGCAAGGCACTTCACCCTACTTGCCTCGGGGGGAATGTCCCTGTACTTACTGTAAGTCGCTCTGGATAAGAGCGTCTGCTAAATGACTAAATGTAATGTAAATGTTGCAGCTCTCTTGCTTGCGAACTCCTACTAGGGGAATAAACGCTTTTTGACACTAGAAATGTACTTTGACTTGTCAAAATTCTGTAATGATAATAGAGCAAAAACAGCAGCTTAATTGATTAATTGGTTTTGTTGAATACTCAATTTTTATTGGTCAATTAGAGTTTACGTTTATGGATGCAGTTCCAACCATACATTTTTTAAATCAATATTGTGAGTCAAAATATTGTATTATTTAGGAAGTTGGCCAACCCTGTGGTATCGCAGTCCAGCACTCTCTCTGGGTATTTCGCATATTATCCCCCATCAACCGTTTGATGACATTAGTTTGTTTCTCTGTTTTAACTGGCAGCAGTTTACAAAGCGGTGGCTAGAGCTATATTGCTTGCAGCAGTATTTACAAACTGGTAACACCAGTTTGAGTTAGTGCACTCAATACTTGTATAAAGCAATGAAAGTATTTTCTAAATGATCTAACCTTTTCCTCGTAATTTGTGACAATCAAATTATATTTCAGTTTTGCATGTTTTTGACAAATGTAATTAAGACAAAACACACATCATATGTAGCAATACAGAACACACTGACAAGAGCGATCTCTTCTATCTTTGCTCAGCTATCTCTGCCGGGCATGAAGCTATGAGACATCCAGTAAGACAGCTGTACATGTGGGTAGGGCAGTCAAGTTTCAATACTTATGTCACCCCGCATCATTGGCAGACGGTACCAAAGCTCCACAACAGGTGCTCTTGAAGGCTAGCACAGAAACCACAGTATATTACATTCATGTATTACCTTTCTCAATCCAATGAGGTAGGATCACTGAAGTGTCACGGTCACATATATTTTAATTCACTGATCATCTGAATTTGAATGCTATATTTTCATGTTATGAAATGTTGTCAAATTGATATCAATATTCCATAACGCACATTCCCATTCTTGAATATTTTTGTTCAATCGTTTTTTAAGTTGGGTAATATCACCAACAAAGTAAACATGTTGCATCCCCCTGAAGCAGGAATGGGAGGAAGATTCCAACTACATTCCTCTAGTCATGATTCCCTCACATAAGTGTTTTATTTAGATGGCAGCTTTGTGTACTGTTTGCATTGTTTGTTGACACAAATAACGTTTTTTCCCTTTAACTGATCAAGACATCAAAATAAATTTGATGTGGAAGTACTTAACTAAAAAAAGGATTTGGTCTACGTGTGGAAACTTCTCTTATCAGTTTATCTTCCTTGTAAGAGGGGTGGGTTTCTAAACGATCCTCCGGTAGTGGACGCCTTTGGGAATTCCAATTATGTTCTAAGAAACTGCCACCATCCCAAACAGAACTGTGCATTAATGTAGTAGGATGGGACAGTTCCACACATCTGGTTCACTTCAGCTCTAAAAGGTTAGTTGACTAACTTTTCTGTTTTCTATAAAAAGGTACACTTAATTAACATGTATAAACAGGTATATAACTTTACATTAATTGTAGACAAATAATAGAAGTATGAAGCTCATGTTGGATTGAAACCCATAAATCTGGTCTGATAGTAATTCGGTGTATTATTCAAATGAGATTTAGATTCCATGCTAAGATTGTGTACATATCCACATATTAATATATAGTAATGTACTTATTATTTACATTTGATTTCCAAATGTTAGTTGACATTTAATAACAAATTATATAGAAATTGTCTTTGACAGTCATAGTCCTTGTAAAACTACTAATCACATTTTGTGATTGATGCGTTGTATTCCTAAATTGATTTTTTTTTGCCAGACACTGAAATTATATCTTTCATCCATGATTGGTTAAATACGTAATGATGAATCTGTTTGGATTCTACTTCAATTCGATTGTATTATTATCCACAACACTGTGGGTTGAATGGCCCAAAGTCCAACATAGTCATAGGAAGGCATGCCTGATTGTGGAGACAGATAATGAGGGTAATTTGTCTGTCTACATGCTTACCCAGATGCATCTAATGTTTGAAAGCTGCATTCATTAAGTATTTATCTGTAATTATCATATATCATGATTATTATGGGGCTAAATTCAGTCATGTGTTCATAGTGCGATCACCTACTTTCATTCTAGTGATAGATTGACCAAAGCAATGGAGGTTAAGGTATCAGTGGATGGCATCCCTCGTGTGGTCTGTGGAGTCACAGAGAAAACAACCTACCAAGAAGTGGTGGTAGCCTTGGCTCAATCCCTTGGTGAGTACATTACCAACCACCTCTCATTTTACCGCTTCATTATGAACGCCATTCAAACATACTGATCAGTGATCATGATGTGTGTGCAGGTCGCCCTGGCCGTTACACACTGAAGGAGAAATTCAAAGACTTTGAGCGCAGTGTGACACCCAGTGAACGACTCTTGGAGTCCCTGGAGAAGTACGGTCAGCAGGCCAGGGATGTCCAGCTCACCCTGCTACATAACGGACCTTCTCTCTGGGAAGGAGCGGCCAGGGCAAGAGGAGGAAGGTACCTAGCTGGCCCGACCCCGCTTAGGAGTGTCGATGCTGGGGGTCGGGTACGAAGGGACAGCACGGCCCCCAGTTTACACCGTCAAAGTCTACCGCCAATATCCCGCTTGCGGCAACAAGCAGACCAGCCGCCGGAGGAAATGAAACGTCCCAAAAGGAAGTCGCTGACACTGATGGAGGAGGCCTGGGGGTGGCTGGAGAACTTGGGCAGGGGTAGCAGCCAGCAGTCTAGCCGTGATAAGGGGAGCAACAAGCAGGAAGGCGTTAGGAATGATAGCTCTCTGGACGTGTCCGTTACCGTTGCCAAGGACGTGTCTGTCCCGAGAGGTCTGCGCAGCAAAACAAAAAGCGTAAAGAGCGGGAAATCAGTTGAGAAACAGCAAATCTCCTGCTGCATGAGAGATCAAGGCAAAAACAGACCAAATAGTACTACAGGCAGTTGTGACGAAAACAAAGAGGGCAAAGATGGCAACGTTTCTCCCGCACACACAGACAGCAACACTGGCAGAACAAAAGTCGTGGATCTGATTAACCCAAGCGGTGCCAGCAAGATTGAAGAGGACAAAAGAAAGCTAAAACATATCATTACACTGCAACAGGTTAGTCTGCAAGGCTTGCAGGCCCAGATAACGTCAACGGAAAGACAGATATGTGAGCTGGAAGCGCATCAGAGAGCCAAGAAAGCTGGACAGGAGGCTCAACTGAAAACGATAGAGGAAGAAACAGAACAGCTGCAATTCTGGGAGAACGAGCTGAAGGCAGAAGAGGGCTTTGAGAAAGACTTGCAGGCACAGTTCCTGGAGATGAGGGAGAAAGCTGTGGAGTGCAAGGCGAGGTTGGAGGAGTACAAATGCAAGATGGCCGGCCTTGATCTCGGTAGGGTTCAAAGAACAAGGCCAGAGGGAAAAGAGATGGCTCCAACCGCAGACCTCACAACCGGCTCTGTAGAGAGCATGGATATTCCAAATAAGGAAGTCAATCAGCAAAGATCAAGCGCAGCCTGTGAGGTAAATACAGACAGGAAGTTACCGCCCAGAGAGGACTGTAATGTTCCCACTGCTCTTATTTCTACAAATCAGATCAAGGACCCAAATGCCTCCAGGGCCAATCAGCTGAGAGAATGGTGGACACATTGGTCTGAAGCACAGAGCCCTAAACCAGAAGCTAAACACAAAGTCGTACATCGCTCAGAGATCACCATACATCTGGGCAGCACTAGGGTCTGACAGAAGAAGTGTTCAGATGTTACAACGTAGAAGCTTTGTTATAGTTAGGTGCATCCGGCCCAGTGGCATGTTATTGTCATAACCACTGTGTACGAATGAGGATTAAAAAAAATGTATATATACACACACATTCTTGCAATATAAATCCAGAATCTTTAAGCCCTACCAAATAAAGACAAAAGCAAATCATGATTTTCATAAAACTTTAATTCAATTGTTTCATTCAAGACCATTAACAAAAGTACATTGGAGAGCCCCTGTAAGCAGCTCATCAGAAACCCAGTGATCTCTCCAGAGTTGAAATTTATTCAGACCAACTCCATGAGTGCATAGAGGCACAACAGTTCATCCACCCATCTCCAGCGTACAATAATAGATATCCTGATCCTTTTAACTTAATTATTTCTAATACTTTGTTACTCTTCCCCCCACTTTAAGTTAAATTTGTTTTTATTGTTATATCTTGATGTTTGAATCTTTCACTAAGAAAAAAAAAAAAAAAAAAAAAGCACACATTACATACAGTATATTTCAACCCACAGGTATTTGGGATGCAGACCAGTATTATTTCTACTAGAAAAAAAAGCCACCCTAAGATTGTTCTTTATATTTTGGCGGTTGGCTTGGGACAGAGGATACATCTAATTTTTTTTGTCTGTCATTTTTAGGCACCTTATTTTTTATTTCAGTTATCAGTCATTAGCAGAATTCGAGTTTCAACAGAACAAAAGCAGATGTGCAAGAGAAAAAAAAAATATGTATAAAAGAACCGCAGGATGTAAGATGACATTAGAAATTCTGCACCTGGGGAAATTGCTTAATAGAAGCATGTGAATACCAAAAAGGTATCTAAAGGCTCCAATATGAGAAAATAAATCCCAATCAAAATAATCACTTAACATTCACATACTGCACAACACACAACACCATGCTTTCACGCTCAGCTCTTGAATAAAGCATTTTAAAACTGCTCAAAAAAACCGAGCAGAGAGATAGCCTGTTTAAGCACATATGAGAAATAGGATCCTCCTTATGGAGGGAACTTTTGCTTTGCTTTATGTGATTTGAAGGAAAGCATACAGTAGAGGAAACCACTAACAAATACGTTTCATGTCGTTTCCACAAAGAGAGAGAGAGAGAGAGAACAAAGCAGATGGACTCCAGTACATGCCAGCACTCGCACACACACACAAATAGATGACAGGTTTCAGGTGCAGAATTCCAGACATAAGAAAAAGCAAAAATCTGAAAAAACAAAAAAACAAAAACAAAGATTGGGACAAAAAATAATAAAATAAGTCACCTCTGATATTGAGAGGCAGGGCTCCTCAAAATCAAACCCCTCTTTGATGCACCATTACCTCTACCGTTGCTAAAACACCTTGTGCACAACAATCACACGCACACACACACACACACAGAGGAGAAATCCCCATGTATACTTGCAGTACGGAGCTCTGCATCAAGTACATCATACACGGGCAGCAGGGAACTAATGGAATGAGAAAGTTCCCTTGCAGGTGAGGGGGACAGGGATAGGGGTTACACATGCCTGTGTGTGTGTGTGTATATATGTGTGTGTGTGTGTGTGTGTATGTCAGTGTGTGTAGTTCTGTATGCAAATATGGGCCTGTGTCAGAGTACGAGCATGTGATAGCAAAAATTCCTTTCCCATGATGTTGTCCATTATGGGATTACGTTAATAAATCATGGCAACCTTCAGCAGGTGGGGGTAGGCCTGCTCAGTCAATCACTCCAGGTTGCCTCGTCTTCCTCTCCACATTAAAGCCCTAAGAACAAAACACAACCACCATTACAATCACAGATCTGAGCGCTTCAAAAATGACCTAAACGTAGATATAAGATAGATAAGTAATTCTTGACGAAATGACTGAGCACTTAAAACAGCAGCAGGTCCAGCTGAATGGCTTCATGTTAAGCGCAAAGACCCTTGGTCCTCGTAGCGTCGTCGGACCTACCTTGGAGTTGTCGGGGCCGCGGGGCTGTCTCACGATGACCAGGCGGGGAGCACTGGCGTCGTCCAGGGTGATGCTCTTCAGCCGGTTCACCAGCCTGTCCGGACGAGGTGTGGCCACCTGTTTCGGCCCCTCACTGCACGGGTAGAGAAACATGTACATTTAGCAGACGCTCTTATCCAGAGCGACTTACAGTAAGTACAGGGACATTCCCCCCGAGGCAAGTAGGGTGAAGTGCCTTGCCCAAGGACACAACGTCATTGGCACAGCTGGGAATCGAACCAACAACCTTCTGATTACTAGCCCGATTCCCTAACCGCTCAGCCATCTGACTCCCAAACAACACGGTTGCTTTAACCCTTGTGCTGCCTTGTCACTGCCTGGGTGACAATACAAAGATGGCGTCTTGGGTGTTCCTGCGTAGACGCCTCCTGAGGTTCTTACCTGACTCTGCGTACGTTGCAGGCACTACACTTCCCTGTGCGCTGGTTGAGGATGACAGAGAACTCCACCTCGTCCCCGGTCTGGAGTTCCAGGCCGTCCTGCACCTCCTTCACGTGGAAGAACAGCTTCTTACTCTCACCCACCTCATACGTGATAAAACCAAACTGGGGCAAATAGGAAAGCGCATTAGATTATATATTTATAGAAGTGATTTACAGTACTTTAAGGGGGTTCAAAACTTGTTTTGAACTTCATTGTCAGTCTGGCCCTAGTTTACACAAAGGCAAACTTGTTTACCTGGTCCTTGACGCACTCCACCAAGGCTCTACGCTGGGGAACTACGCTGCAGGCCATTTTTTGCCCTGTGGGGGTCACGGTGCACAACTGGAACTTCACCATCTCTCCTTTCTGCAGACAATCAGCCTTGTTCGCCATGCCGACAATGCCAAAGGGATAATTCTGGCCCTTAGTGCCACCTGGGTGGGGTATAGAGAGGAGAAGAATGTCAAGTTCAGAGAAAAACTGAAGGATATCAATGGATTCACCAGGTTAAGGTTAGAAAAGTTTCTGTTTATTCTCACCTTCTTCAGTAACCTCTATAAGTCCCTGGTACTCTGTCTGGGAGGGGTCCACACTGCGGAGGGGACGAACCACCTTACCCAGCATCACTGTTGCACCAACATCCTCCCCTACGCCATTAACTGTAATAAGAGGCATCAGTATTAGCTCCACCAGTCAGTGGAAGATCAGATGACAGGTCATAGGGAAGGTGATACATGGCTAAAAAGAATTGCTTGTGGTGGTGCACAAAAATCAGTTTGACAACAGAAGCCAAAGATCGGCAGGTATTAAGGGTGGGAATCAATTAAAAATCGATTAGCGATTTTTAAATCCCAAAAAATCTTTATAAAATAAATCACTTTTTTTTTTCTTTTTCTTTTTTTTACACATTTGTGAATTGATTTTTCCCCAACCCCTAGCAGGTATGGTAGATAAAAGGCCAACGGCAAAACAGATTCATACCTGCGGCCACCTTGGTAACCTTCTCTGCACTGACTTTGTTTCCTTTGCCTTTAGACAAGGTGTATTCAACAGTATCTCCCAGCTCCAGGCTGTCCAAGTCTCCACACATCTCACTGGAACAGACAAACAAAAAGATCAACCACCTGACACATCCCATAACCGTATCCTAGCTACTGCCGTCATTGCCAGGCAAGCTACAAAGTCAAAAAAAGTACTTCAAAAGCATTACCTATAGTGAAAGAAGATCTCTTGATCATGATTTGCGGTCTCGATGAAGCCGAAGTTGTCTTTCAGAGTTGCAACAAATCCTAGCAGCCTCTTGGTGTTGGCTGAACGGTTGAGAATCTTGATCGACACCGCACTCTGCTGGCCCGTTCTCTTCACCTCGTTGATGGAAAACTCCACCTAGTGGACAAAGTCGGATTAACACGAGGGAGTTGCTCCATTTAAGCAACTGAAGTCAAACATTTTAGATTTGGCACAGGTTTATGCATTTCACACCCCAATTTGTACACTTTCTTACTCAAAGTTAAATCTTACTTTGCCGATAGAGATCAAGGAGACAGCATGTAAATACTCTGCCTAACAGCAGCAGGGGAATCTTGGGTGAGACGAGTACCTTGTCTCCTGCCTGTGGTTGGCTGGCCCCCTCCAGGTCCTTGACGTGATAGGACACCGTCAGCTTCACTCCACAGTCCTCATATCCAATCACGCCCTCCTCGGCTTCCTGCAGGCCAAGACACAAGACATCAGAACACGATGATAGAGTTAAAGACATGACTATAAGATGTGTTAGGGCTGATCTACATAACACAAACTACACGTTGTCTTGATCAGTTGGGGCCTATTATTTAAATCTCAAGGACACAGAGATGAACTTATTCTGAAAGTGTCACAATATGAAAAGGAGCTGCTTGCCATATCAGTGAAAAGGACATCGTAGTGTTGTGTACAAGATAAGAAGTTGCCTTAGTAAGTCATCAGTATGTGCAACACCACACATTTCAAATCCTATTAGTACCTCTCCGTTAGCAATAGCTTGTAGTGATGGGTCAGCCAGCAACTCTTATCTTATTAACTAGTGTTAATAAACAACTTTCCAAGTTAATATCTGCATATGTGAACCAGTCCTGACAGGTCAAAGACTGTCGAAAGGAGTGCATTTTACAAGAGTTTGATCCATAGTCAACATTCTGTTCGTTAATTTGTAAAACTGAACCCATGCGCTCAACCCTGGGGCGAGGAGCTCCTTCAGACCACACCACTGACCTTCTCTACAACTTTACCCTTTAGAGACAAGAGAACACGCAATTAGGAAAATAATATCTGAGGGTCTGCTTGAACACTGAAGTTCTAACAGTTTTATTTATATATAGTTTTAGAATTGGTAAGACTCAAGAATCGCTAATGGGAAGATATGAAAATAATAAAATCAGTGGCTACAAAAGGTTTTGAATTTGAGAGTTGCCCTGAAATGCTAATATAAATAGTAGCATGTTCCACATCAGTCTTAAATCCTCCAACCCTGAGAAAACATCTCCCAGTAGAAGTGATGTACATCTCTTAAACATTAACCAGGGGGGGTATGGCATCATGCAAGCCAGAAAAGCCTACCTTGTCTTTTTTCTAATGAAGAGAAGGAGCATAAGGGGAAAGGGTTGAAGGAGAAAGGAAAGAGTAAGATTAGAACTAAAAAAATTATATGGTAAAAAATAGAAAATAAAATAACCTGAATGCGAGTGTGAGAATGTGAGTGAGACGCAGGGCGTGAGAGAGGCAGGGCGAGATCCATTCTCAGTTAACGGACAGGGGAATGGATGTGAGAAGGAGGGAGTATGTGGGCATGTGGCGCTGTGATCAAACTGGTGCTTCGTTGGGCTGCCGCCTTACCTTTTCCTTGATCTTGCTGGGACTGCCAGTCTTGTTGGTGACGGCTGCCACGGCCTCTTTCTCCACCACACCCGCAAAGCGCTGCTCGGACTGAGTATGGAAGGAGACCGTGCCCTTGGGCAGCTTCTTGATGCGCACTGCGTGGTTCCTCTGAGCAGACAGCATGTCCTGAGCCCAGAAGAGGGAGGAGGAGGTGGTCATAAGAGACTTATTCAATATTTATTTTTAGATCCAATAGTTCTTTACCTCCCCCCCAAACAATTTAATAAATAAAACGCTGTTGTCATCCTGTGTATCCAAGGACATTAATACATCGGAAATTCAATATGTGCTTCAGTAGCTCTGGAAAATGGACTTTATAAAAAGTAAGATAAGCGAGGAAGGTAATTAAGGAAAAGGGCAGCTGCAGGTTCAAGCACTTTTCACAGACTTACCGGCACAACGGTGAACTCTACTTCATCAGAGATGTGCAGTTGGCTCTCTTCCAGAACCTCACTGAAGTGGAAGAACATTCTGGCATCCCGGTCCACACACTTGATGAAGCCAAAACCGTCACGCATGGCAGCGATCACACCCTGGGAGAGAGGGAGAGCTAAGGATGAATCCTCACCGACGCCAGGAGAGACATCAGTTGAAAAAGCACTCCAGATGCAGTGCTTTGGCCTCAAGTTTAGCTTGGTTTTGCACTTTTATTTAAACTGGGGGGGGGGGGGGGGGAGACTACCATCCAGGCATCGGAAAGAAAGCACGACTGACAACTCTTACTGTGGGAAGGACTCACCATCTCACGGGTCTCCTTGGTGAAGTTGAAGGTGTCGTACAGGATGTCGATGTTGGTGGCCCGCTCCAACTTGTCGCGACGGTCGGTGGAGATGTTGAACTGCACGTGGTCTCCCTCCAGCAGGGTCACCTTAGACTTGGTGTCTTTCTCCCCAAACAGAAGCTCTTTGTCCTGAAAACTGATCCTGGCAGATATGCGGCCTGGTAAGGGATCGTTCTGCAAGGTAGAAAAACTAAACGTTAACTGCAGTTACTCATCAACGTGGAATGCGGTGACTTGGTTGATGACGTCAATCCATCGTCAATAGGACCATCAGACTTCAACTCTTCATCACTCAATATGAATTTGACAGTTGGTCCATGTCTCAACATTTGTGGCTTGTTTACCTGGTTCTTGTTTGGGACTTTGGGGATGACCTTGGTGACTGTCCCTTCAAACTGTTCAATGCTGATGTCCTCAAAGATGACAGTTCCCTGTGGCAGGAGCCTCACCTCCGTGGCAACCTCCTTACCCTGACAACGGACAACATGGAGTCTTAACAGGAACATTGGTGTATTTGGGATGGCTACAAGTTATAGAGAAAAGCTAACATTTCAGAATGCCACAGATTTTTATTTCAACACTTCAATATTTTCCTTTAATTCTACTTTAATATTTTTACTTTGATATCAATCAAGCACCAAATAATCAGGCACCTACATTTCTCTCTTTGATGGTGAACTCAACATCATCCCCAGCCTGCAATGCCTCCAGGTCACCCTTGAACTCGCTGTAGTGGAAGAAGATCTCCTTGACCACGTCTGCCCTCTCGATGAATCCAAACGCCTCCTGTCAAACACAGGACGCAGGAGGGTGAGACTCCGGCCGTGCAGGTGACCCGCTGGCATGGTCCCACCCAGGCCCTCTCAGGTACAGGAAGTGAGGTAGGTCTTACCTTGGTGGCACACACCACCCCCTGGCAGCTCATTTGTTTCTTCTTCACCAGGTGGATGTTGTGAGCGCTGACCGCACCGGTACTGAAACAAACAGAGTCGCTGGAACATGCAGTAGTACGATGTATGAAGATGTCAATGGAACTGTGAAACCCGACATAGTCGGGGTGCAGGAAGAGATTTAACCCCCCCCCCCCCCCCCCCCAAAATAAAAATCTAACTCACTGTTTGTTAGTCTCCATGTGGAAGCTGACTGTGTCTCCAGTGTCCAGGTGGATGTTTCCCTCCACGTCTTCTGGGGTGTAGGTCAGGTAGAAGACCTCCTGCCACGGGTGGAATCCATACTTTACATTACATTGACTAACACTCTTTTGGCAAAGAATGTCCCTTACTCGCTGTGCCATTTCAGGCTCTTACCCCATTTCTCTCGTAGCAGACGCTGCCGGTAGGCACCTGTCCTGGAGCGGACTTGCCCTCCAGGTGAGTGGGAATTGCAGAAACAACCTGAAGAACAGGGTTAACCCAGGTGGTGCAAATGGTTAAGATTGGCATTGGATGTCGTCAATACACAAACTACGTAACCTGCCAAAGTACTTATCCGATTCTTGGATTTATAAAGTCCCAATTTCACTATACCATGAGGAAACAGAACAGTTGATTTTCATAGGGAAGAAGTCATTGGGATCTATACATTAAATAAGACAACGTTTGTATAAAAAAAAAATTTTTAACCCCCCACTAAAAATCCCTTGAAAATCAGCCTTTGGGGAATTTGACACTCCAAATGTTCTATTTGCTGCTTAAACACACACCCCTCCACCCCTGAACACCAACACAAAACATTTATGTCAAGGACAATCCAGCCCATTGTAAATCTCAGAACATACCATCAGCGCTTAGAAGCAAGTGCGGATCAAAACTGTCACAGAAAAAAAAAAGATGTGGCTAGGAACATGAAGAGGTCTGTCCTTAATACTGCATCAAGTATGCAACGTAGTTACGACCGTGATCAGACTCATAAAAAGAAAAAATGAAATGGGTGGACAGATTTACAATGAGCTAGAAGAAAAAAAAAAAAAACCCACATTCAAAACGACAAAAGAGACAGACACTGAGGTGACACGAGACAAGAACAGAACCAAAAGTAAAATGGTGTTCCTTAACTGGATGAATATAACCATGCAGCACAGTAAAGGGAGAGGCGTGCGAGTCTCGCCCCACCTGGCCCGAGATGCGTTCTTCTGACAGCACTTCTGGTTTGATCTTAAGCAGCTTCACTGCTATGGGTTTACCAGTGCGCCTGTCAGAGGACACCTCAAACTCCACATCATCTGGAGGGGGGGGGGAATGACAGCATAGAGGAGACAGGAAGGAAATTACACATGAGGGAGTTTGATCCAGGTAAGATCTCCATTTTCTTTTAATTTTTTTCGCAGTGAGTTCTGCGGGAAGGGGCGGTTCTTGATATGTCCCCTACGGGCTTCACATTCCAAAGGTGGGGCAAGGCAGCCGATTCACAACTGACTCAAGGTTGTGGATGGTGTGTGTGTGTGTGTGTGTGTTCTGCTCTCACCTCCTATCTTGAGCTCCAACAGGTTCCCGTTGTACTGGGAACAGTGGAAGAACAGGCGCGCCTGGCGTTCAGAGCACTGGATGAAGCCGTAGGAAGTAAGCAGCTTCTCCACCACACCCGTCTCCCTGATGCCCGCGCTCGTACCGTTGGCATACGCAGTATGCCCGTTGCTATGGAGCATGCCCGGGTCAAAACTCATCTGTAGGGGGAGAACGTTAACAGTTAGTCTTAGCTAACGTGAGCTAAGCGTCAAAAGCGGTCCTTGATATCTGATGTCGGCGAGAAACCAGAAAAAAAGTATGGGTATGGGTGTTAATGTGCACGTTCTGACGTTTCTCTGCAATAAAACCTTGTTACCAAGTACCCATACACCTTACAAAATCACACACACACGTGCAATCTGAATCACACGACAAATCCAAACGTCTCTAAAAAAAAGTCAAATGAGCATCAAGTTTAGGAGGGGACTAACCAACAAGTCTTTCTGGCATTATCTGTTGGGTGAATAGAGGGGAACATAATTGGGCCACCCTAAATAGGGTTTTCCTGTGGATTCAGACCATTCAGTACCAATAAAAGGCCACATGGCACAGTCATTTCTAGTGGGCTCAAGAGAATTATCCCATTCCATTCACAATGTTACAATCAGTACATTTTAGTCCACAATACTCCAAAAATCCAGAAAGTTAGACAAAAACATGCAGTCTGGATTTGACTTTCACCAAAGCCAATCCGGCACCAACATGGTCCGCTGACCATTCACAACTGAAAATGTACATCTTCGGTTGGGGTTTGTAAGAAAAAAGGAACCGCAAACTATTAAGTCATGCAGTTAGCTCCAGGTACACAGAGACTGCAACCGTGACAGTTACAGCTCTCCAGTTGCTCTAGTTACTATAGGCACACACCGCATGCCAACTTACTGATCTCTGATACAAGGGGGTCCGTTTGTGTTTTTTACCGGCTGGGTTTGGGCGGCTGGACAAGGAGGAGCAGCGAGGTATGGGCATGGTGGAGGTAGAGGGGGCAGGGGCCGTGTTGCGCCCCTGCGGAGGTTCCGAGTGGCCTCTCTCCATTTTAGACATTGGAGTTTGGACTGGGAGGCACTGTAGGAATAGGTCCGCACCACCATTTTCAAACAGCTTGACACCCACAAGTTGTTTTTTGCCCCCACTTATATATCATGAAATATATGTTTCCAAGCACAACTACAAGAGCAACATGACATTGTTACGAAAATAAATAAAAATACAAAAAAAGTGGAAAGCATCCTGTGCTTTCAAGTGTCCTTGAAAGAAAAACAATTGCCATGATTTTTTTTTTATACTTCCAAGACCTGACATTGGTTTGCATTTGACAAATCTAAAGCAGACCTGATTGAAGAAAGTCAGTTGGATCAAAAAGTGGAAGACAACTGAACACTTCACCGCAAGGGAAAGATGTTCCTTGACCATTGATACCTGAGGTGCAGTTAAATCATAGAGAATAAATTAGCATAGAGGTCAAACCATGCTGATGGAGATGGGAGGTTAGATTGAAGGACTTCAGTAATAAAATGAAGGTTATATGAAGGGTTCCAGAGCAGCCTCAGCTGTTAGGTCCTTTGTTGACCTCTTGATACACCAGGTGGCTCAAGATCCATTATCCTTCTAGACTGGATAGCTATCAAATGTTCGAAACGAATCTGAATTACGTTCTCGGTAATAGACTCCAGTCAGATTACATTTTCATCAAAAGGTAAATTTTCATTTATAAAAAAGTGACGACCGAAATTTTTGGGTGAATCTTTGGAAAGCCAAATGAAAAACTTAAAACTTTAACTCCCGCATCCCCAACAATCTCAAAAACACCCTACACCTGCAACACTGCACCTACGCAGAGGCTAGTCTCTGAGCCCATAGGGGAATGGAGAGTTTAGGCCAGTCAGAGCAGAGAGATTCAGGGCAAGGTGGTGGGAGGATGGGTGTTCGATGGGGGAAGGAAGTGGAAGGGGTTGGAACTTACGGAACGGCCGTACGGTGACAGGGTGAGCCCGACTGGTGGGGGGCTGCTCAGGTCAGCACTAACGAACGCGGTGGGTGGAGACGCAGGCAAGGTAAACTCGACAAAGCCTTTCCAAGGGCTGCCCATATTTTTCCATAAACTCAGACCCGACTCCAACTCTGGTTGTACCTGATAACTGGTACGTCTCAATCTTTTTGTTTATCTTTTTTTTTTGTGTGGTTCTACCACCCAATGATACAAACCACTGGACGTCTGCAAAGGGTGAGAGGAAAGGGATGAGATCAAAGGGAGAGGCATAAACAGCCAGTGAGAAAAGCATCACACTTACAGGGGATAGGCTGTGGGAATCTCTAGGGAACAACAGGTAGGAGACTATAGGGAAAATGTGGTGCAGGATAAAGACAAAAGGAAGGGCACTAAAGACAATTCCCTTAAACCGATGATCATTCCCCAAAAAAATTGTAGCATCTCTGACGCGGTTGGAAAAAAGCCAATTAATCTAGATACAAGTAAATTCAGGTTTATCAATCAAAGAACATTCCGGAAATCCAATGAAGTCTTAGACCTAAAAACAACTAGGCTATCTATATTTACCTTTACGCAAGTAATTTTGTCATCAATGCCGCTATGCCAATATCACTAACCGAACAAGAAACCCTCTTTTTGCCATATTACTCAAAACTGATGAGGCGCTTGTTAAAAATAGTGTATATTGGCGTGAGCAGGGTTTTTTAGTCAAGCAAAAAGCTTTTTGAACTTCAGTGAGTTATTCGTGTAAATAAACAAGGACAAAGTGTCCAGAGTGTGCTGGGTTTTCTATGACCGCACAGCAGGGAATCAGAGCCAATGAGTGAGACCCTTTCCCAATTCTAAACATCTGATCTTGGATTCCCAGAAAATGAAGCCTGTTCAAAGAAATTTCCATTTCACCTTAAAAATCACATTAAAAACGCATACCATTGGTTACAATCAATGTCTATTCATCATTTTGAATGCCCTTGAATTGGACAAATGTATTTTTCCATTATATTAAGTAACTACTGTAAATACATCTGTCTGACAGAAAATCAATTATTTAAGTTAAGCAGTTTGTTCCAGCTGGAATGAAGACAAAGTTGTACCCTGAAAATAGTTATAAAACAAACAAACAAAAGAACAGGGGCCTACCTTGATTTTATGTCTTGAAACTTGCAGTTGTCAGGGACGTGATGATAATGCTGATGTGGCAGGTAGCCTCTTCACACACACTTATGTGTTATACGTTTCTGGCACAAGTACTACAGATGTATAATAGAGTTGCATAAAAGCAACAAAAAAAAACAGTGAGGAGTAAAGAAAAAAAAAAAAAAAAAAGAACTAGAGCAAAAAGGCAAAATGCAGGTGCAAAAACACTGCAACAAAATGAGCAGAGCGAGAGGGGAGAGTAGAGAGATGGGGAGACAGTTGGGGAACTGAAGGGGGGGAAAACTAGCAGATAGCAGCCCTCTCCGCACCCCGGGGTGAGTCGGTGGTGCAGTGAGGATGAAGAGGGCTGGAAGCAACGTTGGGACGTGGTGCTTTGTCAAAGCTGTTGAGTAGGCACAAACTTCTGGTTTCAGATCAGATATTATCTTCTCAGTTTTACAACGTTGGCATAGGATTGCTTCTCTTGCGCGCGTTTCAATTGGGTAGCCGTGTCTCGTCTTCGGTTGTTTCAGTTGGTTGCTTCAGTGATTTTTTTTTCCCTAGAAGTGATGTTTTTTTCCTTTTGTCTTGTTCAAAGTTGCAACTTCGCTTGTTTTGGGATGTTTCTCTGATTTGTTTCGTTGTTGTGATCTGAACTTGAAGAAGCAGTTGCGGATGGTACAAAAATTCTGTTCTGTTTCACTTCATACTGTTGAAGAGAAATTACGTTAGTCAAAAACTATTTGAACATCGGTGTTTAATACATTGATCATATTCTACTAGGGAAGTGGGATAACCATTAGCCAGTTCAAGTTTGTTTAGAGCCAATACTGAACTACATTTGCTTGAACTGACAGTCCAAGTATGTGCTCACACATTTAAAAAAAAACTTTTAAGGATTCACTAGCATGTTAATAAAAATACCTAGACATTTTCTACATAAATGACCAGTAGGTGAGGCCAGTGCACCAGACCCTGAGCCATTTAATTTAGGTGAATCTGACAAGAGATTCTTCTTCCTCAACCTCATGGACCTAAAAATAGTATTTTCTCAGTTGTCTGTTTAGAGTCTATGATGCCAGCTGACTACATGAACCTCAGTCTAGTAGATCAACAACCCCTTGCATTCCTTTGGATGGGCTGATATTTATGTCACTGTGTCTGGCCAGGGATGTTCCTTTAAATCAGAAACTATGGAATATAATGTTGCACTAACCTAACACACAAATTCTAGAGTATAAATAATATAGTAAGAGCAACAGGCAATCGATGTTTGTTCCAAAAAATTGTTCCACAAAGTTATGATCTAAATGCTGTTGGTGGTGAGTACTGACCTCAATGTTGCAGTATGAAAACAAGCTGGCAGACAAGGGTGAAATGTAACCTAAGACATGTAACCTAATCTGGTATGGCTGTGTCGCCACCAGCATTCCAAAATGGTTTCAGTGTTTAAAATAAGGTGAAAGTGTTCAGAATAACACAGATCCTATCTCATTTCTGGGAGTGGAAGGGACCTTTAAAGCAACTTGGCACTGAGGCTCGAGTTGTTTATGGGTAGAATGCATACACATTGTGTTGTTGTAAACTGTCAAACCTTTAACAAATCACGGCATTTCTGGGAAACGATATGTACCAAATGTGACAAACTACACAAATGAACCAACCTTTGTTAGAAGCGGCGGTGAAGAAACCTATACACGTGATAGTGGTCTTCAAACGCAAGTGACGCAGCCACATTACACCCTTGTCCACCCACTGAACCACTGACAGTGATTGGCCGTTTCAGCTCTGAATAACTGGAATTCACATCAGCTGGTACAATGCTGATGGAAGCGATTTTACTCGTTGATGGTGAATTGATACACACACACACACGACTCCTTGGACTGAAGGCCTTATTATACCGCAGGCTAGGTTCAACTCTCCGTGATAACTACAAACCAATATAAAGAAGTGACATTGTCCAAAATAAATATTCTATTACGTGCATTTCGAATGTTGTTTTAATGTAGCTACATGTTTAAATTGGGTCGTCTAACTGCTACAGTACGCAATCATGTCTAGGACCATACCATGCCCTAGGATTGCGATGGGCTACCATGTGATTTCAGATTCTGGCCACCATGCTCAATACAACAAACGCTAGTACACGACGTGGCCTATCTTATTTCCTACTCCTAGTTGTCTGTAACAAGCACCGCCGCTCAGTGCCTGCAAACGCAGATTTAGCCATCCAACGTTAAAACATATCATGAGCAGCCAGTGAAACTCAACTTTGAGAAGATTAGCTAATCTCAAATGTCATATTAGGTGTCAAGGGATTTTTAGGTTAGTTTAAGAGATTGAAGTCTGAATTTTCATTACAACCAGACAAGACATATACGCTGTATACAAAAATAGCAGCTACAAACGTCGCTAAAATAATGACAAGAAAGACGCCAGCAGACCTTATGTCCGTAGCTAGCCAGGCCGGCTAGTTGAGAAGGGAACAACAAAGAAAAACTGCGACTGATGGCTAGTCTAGCTAAGCCCGCTAGCACAGCTAGCTTGTTAGCAAGCTACTATTTGAGCTCGTGCATGCAGTTGACGTGGTTTGGTGGTGGGTCATTAATAACCTGAGTTGTGTTAATCCTTTTACATTTAACGGGAATGTAATTTGCTCTTACAAGGCAGAGCCCGTGCACACATACGTTTGGACAAATTGACATTAAAACAAAAATACACTTAGTTGTCGTTCCGGACAATATTAGCAAACCGGTCGGTGCGTTAGCTACATGGTTAGCTCGGAAGCTAGCTTTGCTAGGATTTTAGATGAAGCCGAGGAAAGAATACTGTAGCCTACCACTGCCCCCGCCCTGGCCTAATCTTGAGAAGGACATAATTGCCTCACAGAATCACTTACAAACGCCTGTAAACTTTGATATGTCATATAAGGCCATATACGTGTCCTAAAATATTTAAAATATACTTTTAAATCTGAATTTTTTACAAACTTACCCCAACAGCTTTCAGCACTGTCACCAGCGCCGCCAGAAGCAGCACGGCACATTACGTAGTGAGTGGAATGGAGTACTACCGCGATATTTCCAGTGACAGTGCTCACATAAACCCGGAGGCAGGACGACGAGTTGGAATTTAGGGCTGTGTTCAAGAGCAAAACGTTAGGGTCATATTTGGGTCCGATTACAGAGAGATGTGAGAGGAGGTATGTGGTTGATGAAAGTTGTGTTGTATGTATTTAGTCACATTCGACTTTTCTTATTTAGATGAACCCTGTTTTAGTAGTTATCTTCTCCAAAATCAACTACATATAAGTTGAATAGTTCCTTGGTTCATGCTAGGTTGAATATCTCCTACATTGTTTATCCAAATATCCAAATCACACAGTCCATTATCAAACAAGATTGATAACTGAGTCGGTTTCAAAAGAAACAGAAACATTTCACATTGCCTCTGAAATCTGAAGAACATTATAATTAATAAAGATAAAATAAAGTAATGTCACAGAGGTTTCACATAAGTCCATGATAGAACTGAACTGCACCTAAACCGACCCAAAACTATCAAAAAAGACAAGGAAAAACTAGCTGAAAAACTCGGAAAAATGGAAGAGACCTTGGGAGGAGCAGTTCTGTGGTGAATAGGGTTTAGGTTGGTTAATGGTTCAATCTGAAAACGTTTTTGTTGTTGTTGCTAAAACCGGTAGTGATGTAAGAGGCTACGTATCCGTCACGATACGTTCCGGGATTCTGGCTGTGTGGGGTTGACTATATACTGTCATAAATTCACAACAGATGCAATGTATACAGCTTGACAAGTTAACTGGAAAGATAGTCAATAAAATACATCTTATGTTGCTGTTAGATATATGTTAGTGAGAGATATAGGTAGCTATTCACCACGGGTTTAGATTTAGCATAGCTGCAAGCTAGCCATCTGGCTAGATAGTTATCTGTTCAGTTTGCAATAGCCTACTCGGAAGTTTTGGAGCTGTATCAATGGCGTGTACGTTGGAAAAGGTTCTTGGAGATGCCCGCACCCTTCTGGAAAGACTAAAAGAGCACGACACGGCAGCAGAGGGACTAATCGAGCAGTCAGGAGCGCTCAGCCAAAGGGTCCAGGGTATGAGAGAAGTGGGAAACGCACTTCCAGATAAGGTAAGATTTCGTCTATTCTGCTTTGCAGCTATCCAGACTCAAACAGGTGTTGTACCGAAACCAGTGACCCATCGAAAACTGTGACCAGGGGTTGCTGTTCTAATGGCTTGCCACATTAGTCAATGTTGTCAATGTCCTAAACCTAACCTTAACATTTGTAGAACAGTATGGCCATTAGAACAGCGACCACTGGTCACAGTTTTCGATAGGTCACCGGTTTCGATACAACACCTGTTACAGTTACCGATTTTGGAACAACACCTGAAAGAAACCATCTTACCTACCTTGGCTACCTACCTTGGTTACCACTGAATGTACAGTAATTTTTATGTATTCTCGGTTTCCTTAGTACCCGGAGGAATGTTCTGAAATACAGGACTTGTCAAAGTACAAGCCCCACGTCCTTCTAAGTCAGGAAAATACTCAAATAAAGGAGCTACAGCAAGAGAATAAAGGCAAGAACATTTAAGTTTTATTATTTGTCTCTCTGGTCCCATTGCTGTTCAAGACAACAAATATAAATTCTTAAAAGTACTGCAGATTTGCTTGTCAGTCAGTGTGCAAAATAATATGAATTCAGTTAATTTATTTTTTCTGCAGAACTTTGGGTGTCTTTGGAGGAGCATCAGTATGCGTTGGAGTTGATAATGGGCCGATACCGCAAGCAGATGCTTCAGCTAATGATGGGAAAGAAGGAGCTTGACACAAAGCCTGTCCTTAATCTTCACGAGGACCATGCCAAGGTATACTGATTGTTAATTTGAATTTGTTTGGTGATTTGATTATTGGTTAGAATCTTTCCTCAGTGTAAATAAGACCCAGTTATACCATGTTACATGCTTAACGTTGGTATAGATGGCTAAATTGATGCTTATTATACGCAAGTTGTGTTTAGTTGTGATTTTGATTCAGAGGACCAAAGATTAAACCATGGAGAGGGCAAGTCTAAGAGGCACCTAAAATGACACCTGTAACATTAATTTTGTAAAATAAAATTATACAATACAATTATAAATGTGAGGAACATATTTTATTATTTTTCAGGAAGTGCAAAGCCAACTGGAGCGAATATGTGAGATGGGTCAGGTGATGAGAAGAGCTGTTCAAGTGGATGATCAGCACTACTGCTCTGTCCGAGAAAGACTGGCCCAACTGGAGGTAAACACAACATTATTGTCAGGGAATAAGGTAATGTATATTACTACCTACTGCTGTCAAAACCGAAATTATTCTAAATCCTTTTTCATCAATTGTAGATTGAAAACAAAGAGCTGCGTGACCTTCTGAGCATCAGCAAGATCTCAGTGAAGAGCCACAGTGAAGATCCTAGCCAGCAGGCCACAGTGGTGAAGAGCCACAGTGAAGATCCTAGCCAGCAGGCCACAGTGGTGAAGAGCCACAGTGAAGATCCTAGCCAGCAGACCACAGTGGTGAAGAGCCACAGTGAAGATCTTAGCCAGCAGGCCACAGTGGTGAAGAGCCACAGTGAAGATCCTAGCCAGCAGGCCACAGTGGTGAAGAGCCACAGTAGCCAGCAGGTCACAGTGGTGAAGAGCCACAGTGAAGATCCTAGCCAGCAGGCCACAGTGGTGAAGAGCCACAGTGAAGATCCTAGCCAGCAGGCCACAGTGGTGAAGAGCCACAGTAGCCAGCAGGCCACAGTGGTGAAGAGCCACAGTAGCCAGCGGGCCACAGTGGTGAAGAGCCACAGTGAAAATCCTAGCCAGCAGGCCACAGTGGTGAAGAGCCACAGTGAAAATCCTAGCGAGCAGGCCACAGAGGATGAACCCAAACCTCAGGCAAACCAGACAAACGATCAAATGTAGAGTCCATAGAGAATCATCAGAATGTTTAGTGGAAATACACTGTCCATCAGGGTCATGAGGCAAGATTCATTTCATTTTCACCTCTGTCTGTTGTCTGTCCCATTGTTTTAAAGAAGTTAGTCCTTAATGTGTACTGTGATTTATTTGTCACATTGTCAAAGATAAATCCATAAAAGGCCAAAGCACTTCACAGACACAGAAGGAAGAACAAGCCAACAGATAGGTGTGTGAATGTCCGATTTGGGATAAGGAAATCACATTTGGTTATTGAAACAGGATACCTTTGGTTTCAGTCTTCTGTTGAAATTACTTATCTTTAACAAATACAATTCCAAGTCCCCAATCAAAGGTCTACCAAATGAGGTGTCAGTTGCTTGTTGTGTTAATTGTTTTCAATGTAGTTATGAATTTGAGGATACATTACCTGGATTAGTTTGTAGTTATTTCTTTGCTATGAGCTTGCTGTTTCTAGTGTTCATAGTCAAGTGTCTATGCTTTTATATCCTAAAGGTTCTCCTAACAGCTGTAATCTTCATGTTCAATCTCCAACAGTAATTCCTCTTTTTACAATCCCATATAGAAGCACATTTTTATCAAGGCATGTAATGTCATCTCAGGTAAACTGTCTTATATTGGCTTGAAAGATCGTGAGCAAATGTATTGGTTTAACGTGTCAAATAAACGCTTTTCATTGAAGTTGCATTCCATGGTATGTCCAGTGTCTTTTTTACAGTATGTAGACGGTTTATTCCCAGTTAAGTCGCTGGGAGGCGACTTTTCTCACCTCTATACGACTTATCGCGAGGCTTTACAGAGGACGGCAAATTCGTTGACCGGTAGTCTTGGCCAGACTTGACGTTTTTAGTCTAGCTAGAACAAGCTAGTCATGTCTGAAAAGGAGCTTGGAAAGAAGTTGGACCTATGCATTGCAGATAGCGTGGTCAAACTTGGTAAATTCTAATGTTTATGAATGTTATATGAATAAAGGCATTGTACAGGAAATATATATGCTGTTTTTAGCCACTCGTTGCTACTGTCACATGTGTGACGCTACTTTGGCTAGGCTGTATGTCGTATGCCAGAGGTCTACTTAAGGACACGACTTCTGCTGTCCAGATATTTAGCTAGCGAAACCACTGCGCGCTTTGGCGTTCTTTGGAATCCTAGCTCGCTAAATTGATCCAGGACAGCTAGACCTATACAAAAAACTGGCAATACTTGCCGCCTGGCATTATTGCTGGTTACAATATGGTATCTATTTTGTAGCTTGCTAGCTAAATGTTCAGAGATCAACTGCTTTGCGATACTGTTGGCTCTGTGAACAATGTTATTTGAAATGTGTCTCAAAGTTAGCAGTGTTAAGCAGTTAGCTACAAGTGATGCAATTATTATGGCTCATTCTCAAGTATAATGCAGAACTCTGTTCCTCATAGGTGCTGGTCTGGGCCTTGGAATCGTATTTTCAGTCGTATTCTTCAAACGTGAGTGTGTATCAATAAGTAATGAATCATTGGCAAACTTCAAGACGATAATTAAATGGGCGCTAAACACAGTTGAGTTAAAAGTGTTAGTGGCGTTATTAGTGGGTGTGGTTCATTTTCTAACCTTATTAAATGTCTAGAAATCATTTTTTCTTCCAACAGGACACACATGGCCAATTGCATTTGGATTAGGTGGGGGCCTTGGGATGGCCTATTCAAACTGCCAAAATGATTTGAGATCCCAATATCTACAACACAGAACCAAGGTTGGTTCATTATAAGAACTCAATGACACACGAGAACGGCTAGCTCTTAATGTACATGTTTGTGAGTGTGATTCTCTTTACTTCATCCACAGGAGCAGTAACGGCATGTCATCAAGCACTGTCGTCTATTCTCTCAAATTCTGTGGTGGCCATCTCTTGCACTCTTCTTTATTTAGCCTGTGTCTGTTAACTGAACTTTCATTTGAACTCAATTATGATGTGTATATGCCCTAATCAAACTGAATCTGTTTTTATTTAATAAAACATAAAATCATGAATATTGGGTCTGTTTTTCTACATGGTAAAATGCTATTATATTTATTATCAAATCCTTGGTGTCATTCATACATTGATTTCTAATAAAATGGGTAATTTGTGCAGACAAACACCTAGAATGAAAGACAATTCACTCCACAGCTTCATGTCGTAAGTGCTTATTGGCAATCAAGTGCCCTCCAACTGAGCACTCAAATTTGCCTTGACTATGAAGCCAATTAAAACAGTGTCACATAATCTACATACTTATCTAATACACAATGTTCTCAGTCTTGATTGTTGCTCATGTCTGTTGTGGAGGTTATTATTAAATATAGAGAGTAATTGTATGATGCAGTTCAATTAATCAAAATTACAATACAGCAAATCAGTCTAATAACAGTTTGACACTCCCCCCAAAAAACGGCCATATCAAAAATAAATGAAAATTTAAATAAAATATCCATAACAAAGAAATCTGGACTCCAAAAGTACCTTTCATAAAATATATATTTTAAATGCCCAACATCTAAAACCACACAGCAGTGTGGAAGTAAAGCACCAACACCACCGATTTTGTTTTGACAAAGAATTGACAATAAATTTGCGTTGCCAGGCTGTGATTGTGCACCGGCATGTATTAGCGGCTCAATGCTCAGACACGCGCCTTCTCTAGGAAACGAGCGCTCTGGCTGGGGAGGCACGCTGAAGTGGCAGACACACGGATTAGCTGGAGCGGGGGAGTTAAAGGCAGCACTATACCAACCAGTATACCTGTACACACTTGAAACCAGAGTCTTGCTTGGAATTCACATCCGTACAATGTTGTTTGTTTTAAAACCCATTAAACCCAGCGTTAAAAGAAATCCTAGATCTATTCATTATTAAGTTATACACATACATGTGTTGTGTATAAAGAATGACCTTGCCAATGAATACATATAGATAAATGTACGATTTCACCTATTATGTCTTCCAACTGCCTTTCTTCTCAAAAGCTTAGAGCCCATTTGCCCAACTCCCCATTTACCCTCCCCCAGTGAGTGACATCATGACACGCAGCTATGAAATTCACTGACAGTCACAGAATTGCTCACTCCGGTTCCAAGCTGGGGAGAGGCAGTACTGGATGACAGGATGGAGAGATGGAAACACGGCTGGCACTTCTGATTACGGTGGCGGCAGGACACCTGGAGTTTTACAGTCAGGAGAGCCATGAGTCACAAGCCACCCTGGGTGGGACACGGTGTTGAGTAGTGAACAACATCTCTAGACAAGATCCTTTCGTCTCCGCTTATTTTTTATCCACTCTCAAGAAAAGTAGGAGCATAGCTTTGGAAGGCTTCACCGCTGACTTGCCTCCCTGTGTGTGGTCACGTCAGTTCAAGCCGTTCTTCCACCACCAGAAGCACCCAGGACCTTGATCCCAATTCAACTGATGTCAGCCATCACTATGGGCAACTCAACCTCATCTGGATTAGAGGGAGCTGGAGCCGTGACAGGTGTGGATGTCTTGTCTTCAGGGAGCTACAATGGTAGCTCCTCCAGCAGTAGTGCATGGTGCATCAGTGGAAGCGGTCCCTGGCTACTAGCGAGCGTACTGTCCCTCATCATACTGATGACTGCCTGTGGAAACACGCTCCTTATCACCCTGGTCTTCACCCAGCGTTCCTTGCGCTGCACCTCTAACTGCTTCCTGGTGTCGCTCTTCCTTTCCGACCTGATGGTGGCGCTAGTGGTCATGCCCCCTGCCATGCTGAACGTGTTGTGCGGCGCCTGGGTGCTCTGGCCGGGCTTCTGTCCGGTGTGGCAAAGCTTCGATGTCATGTGCTGCAGCGCCTCCATTCTCAACCTGTGCGTGATTAGCCTGGACCGCTACCTGCTCATCATCTCACCTCTACGCTACAAGCAGAGGATGACCCCTCCAAGAGCTCTGCTGCTGGTGGGAGGGGCCTGGGGCCTGGCAGCCCTGGCCTCCTTCCTCTCCATCAAGATGAACTGGCACAGCTTGGGGCAGTCTGCTACCAGCACCAACATCAGTACCCCTCTGGAGCTGAGGGCTCTCTACCCGGAATCCTACTTCAGGGAATTGGTGTCTACTTCCGGGCGCTTGTCCTTCCAGTGTCGCCCGAAAGTCACGCTGCCCTTCGCCGTGGTGGCATCCGTCCTCACTTTCCTTCTGCCCTCTAGCGCAATCTGCTTCACCTACTGTCGCATCCTGCTGGTGGCGAGGAGGCAGGCGAGGAGGGTAGCTGCTCTAAGTCACCCGCCGTACCCGTATCACTCCCCCCGGGAGCCCTCACGACCTCCGACCCCAGGGGGCATGGCACTGCACGGGGAGGACTACAGCCATCCAGAACCTCCTGTGTCACGCAATGTGCCGGTAAGAAAGAGAAGGAGAGAAAGAGAGCGTGAAAGTGAGAGAGAGATGGGGGGGGGGGATAGAAGGATAAAGAGAGGAGGAGGAGGATAAGAGGAGCAAGGAAAGAGCCATAACAGAAAGTAATATTTAAATTTAAAGCCAACTCTACCCCCAAAAAAAGAAAGATTAGTGTGATTAGAAAAGATTCTACATATTTTCATTTGGCCTTGCCTTTCCAACACTTACTTTCTTCTGTTAAAATGAGCTTGTAGACTAACAGACATGAATGCAAAATATTCCCTCCTTGGCCTAGTGAATAAGATGTGACATTTTAGACAAAGCTAATGGAAGGGCAAGAGGCTTTATTAAATTAATTTAAGACAATAAGGTGGAAGCATAGCTACAAAATAAAAGGCTTGAAAATACATTTGAGGATTGGGGATCAACAGTCAACAGCCAAGATCTACATTCAAGGTCTACAATCAGCTGTTGATCGTGCTAAAATATAAGGTTCACACAAGGTTAGTAAATTGTAATTGCACCACAAGTGTGTTTGAATATGAATGCCCCCCCAACACACACAGTTTTCAAGGTAAGTTTGACAATTGATAGCATGCATCTGAATGTGAATGTCAGATTGAAAGTGGGCAAATAGGTACTTTCAATATCTTTTCATCCCGCTTCTTTTCAGTTAAGTTTTAAAGTTCAAAGCTTTTACCAGCGGTTGATGAAAAAATTGTATTGTGTATAGTTTATTGCATACAATAAAATAAAAATCTGTGGGATTTAAATGCAGCTCTCGTCTGTGAACCATCGATTTCCTTAACACTCTTTCTCGACATACAGTATAACCTAAATGATATGTCTGTGGTAAAGGTTTTAGCTGTTGGTTTTAACTGGATGACAGCACCAGATCTGAGATAATCTGTCTGACCGACCTCTCTGCCCTTCTCTGCTCAGTTGTCGGTGAACAGCGAGCGTCGGCTGGCTCACAGGCAGGGTCGCAGGGCACTAAAGGCCAGTCTGACCCTGGGAGTCCTCCTGGGCCTCTTCTTCGGTGCCTGGCTGCCTTTCTTCATCACCAACATGGCCCAGGTCAGTGTGGTCCAGACTGGCCAAGCGTGGGCCTCTGAACCAAGAAAGATCTGGGAGAATGGATGAGTGCTACGGATGAGGATGTTCTTTAAGATTAAGTCATCAACAACCCACTATTCTCAGTAGTTGACTTTGATAGAACTCCATTTTCTATGTTGCTGGGTGATTCAGAGGGGAGTTTTGACTGTTTTAACACCCCAGGATCGCTTCTGGAGTGTTGCCATTGCATCGAGCATGAAATCAAAGTGTGAAAAAAAAGAAGAAAAAGTGCTTGGATACCAATCTATTTTAGCATTGGGCAGTTCTCAGGCTGTCGCTCTGCCAAGCTACCCAATAAGGGAATAGGCAACATTTTAAATGACTCGCATCAACAACGAAACAGGAAGCCTGTGCAGTCACACACATGAACTCTTTAGGTTTTGGACGGATCTAACTTGAATTGTTTTCAGCATCCCATCCGTTTACCTCACTCTCAACTGGTTCATTAGCTAAAAATGGAAGAGACACAACTCACACGAAAGAGACATAGAAGGGTTTAATCTAAATTGGTAATTACGCTTGTCCAGCTTACAGGCTTTCAATGATCCAGTCATTTTGAATCCCCATCTGCGTCCCTCACAAAAACGTAGCAGACATAAGACTTGAGCGATACGCCTTCTACTCCCTCTTCGCACTCAATATGGTGTGTGAACGCACCCCTCCCTTTCTCCACCTTCCCACAGCCTCCTTCCTCTCCTTGTCTTGATAGTATTGGAGTCCTCCTCCAACAGCTGTTTGCTCTCACTCCATTTCCCAAATGGAGGTCATGTAACTAATTATCATGTCATGCGTGCCTATCCAAAATAGGCTTCTCTTCAGGCCATACGAAGACACTTGCTTCATGATTTAAACAAATAGCAATTTAAAATATGCTCGTTTACCCTGCATTCCACTCTGCAAATGAGCTTATTCTAGTTCATACATCAGCGCGTGCAAGTACGCTCAGACGCAGTGAACCTAGAACAAGGTCAAACACATCATAAGTGCAAAACACGTGTGATATCTGATGAACCGCATACGGCAATGACCTTTTGATGAGAGGCAGAGGGTGACAAAAGCATAACGCTCACATCCTCATCTCTCTCCACAGGTGGTGTGTCCCAAGTGTGTGCCCCCTGCCCTCTTTGAGGCCATGACTTGGCTTGGCTACTGCAACAGCACCATGAACCCCATCATCTACCCACTCTTCATGCGAGACTTCAAACGAGCCTTCGGGAGGCTCCTGCCTTGCTGCCCCTCCCACTCCCCTCGGAGGCCCTCGCCGGCCCTCTCGCTCTCCCTCCGCAACTCCGGGGAACCCAACCTGGCGACCGAGCCGCCCTCCCTGGCGTCCGATCCGCCCCAGCCCCCCGCCACCGCCACGGACGCTGTCAACCTCTTCGACGCCGAGCACGCTGGGATGGAACTGCCGTTGCTTTTGCCCAATCAGGTGGACACGCTGGACTGACAAGGGGGAACATGGGGAGGTCGCACAGAGAGGAAATGAGCAGGCCACACATGCTTAAATGTAAACAACGGAAAAAGCTGGTTTTATGAGGGCAGACCTCACTCTTGTCACAGCACAAAGGTGCTCTACAGCGAGTGAGACAGAAATCCTTTTTAATCTGTCACTGAGTGAGGTGCTGGACTCGAGAGAACAAGAGATGGCTTTGACCTGAGAATAACTAGGTGACTATATTGATCATAGCCTTATGGACATCACATTGCTGTGACAATAAGCATGGCAACTAGGCTATGAGAAATAAAACAAAACCATAGAGGAAGGTGGGAGTCAGGTGGCTGAGCGGTTAAGGAATCGGGCTAGTAATCAGAAGGTTGCTGGTTCGATCCCTGGCTCTGCCAAATGACGTTGTGTCCTTGGGCAAGGCACTTCACCCTACTTGCCTCGGGGGAATGTCCCTGTACTTACTGTAAGTCGCTCTGTATAAGAGCGTCTGCTAAATGACTAAATGTAAATGTGGAAGAGAGAGGCTGTTGTTCTCATCCTGTTACATAATTTTATACCCCACCAAAAAACAGTTAGGTTTACAGTCTTGTATTTGAAATGTAGTTTTGTAATTTACATTGTATATACACATGCCGAGAATACTTTTAAACTCAATACTGATAAATTATGCAACACATTTTTTTCACAGTAGAATCATCCGTAAAATATTACAGACAATACATGTTAAGGTCACATTGTTAAATAAATCTAAAAAGGTTCCAATTGAATTTATGGTTAGTTCCTGTAGTCTGAGTTCATCATTTTAATTTGCCATTTGAGTCCTTTGTGTGTTCCGAAATCTTATTCTGTTGAGAATGCAAAGGCCGTCTACCATCACTCAAGTGTGATTTTGGAATTTGAGAAGTGGGATCGCAATCAGACAGTTGGTCCTGCAACTTGTGTCCTGTGCGTGAATGTTGTTGCGTGTTTTCAGTGGTCCAGTGTGTGTCCCAACTCCAGGACAGGTGTTCATTGTCTGACCCCTCCCCTTCTGCTCCACCTGACCCCTCCCCTTCTGCTCCACCTGACTCCTCCCCTTCTGCTCCATCTGACTCCGCCTCTCCTATTGCACCTGACTCCTCCCCTTCTGCTCCACCTGACTCCACCTCTTCACGGTCAAGAGGGGTAACGATTTCTGTTTGCGAACGAGTCTCCTCATGACTGTGTGGTGAATTATCCCTGCCTACTGTTCCATCTTCAACACCTGTATCATTCAGGGAGTCAAGCAGATCTGAAATATCGGGGACGTCCCAACCGTCATCCGTATCCTCCATCTCCTTCACTCCCCTCTCCTCTCCTCTCCCCACCATCTCTACACTAACCGAGCCACTTTCAACATCCTGCTCGTTCATCCCCTCTTTCTGCAGTGATTGGTCAAGGAAGTCCACTTTCCCGTTTGATATTGTGATTGGTTGAAGAGGACCTGCCGATGCTCCGGGAGTTTCTCTGGTGGGCACGCCCACCGCCACCAAGATGGTGTCCATCTGACGCATGTAGTCCAGGTGACCTTTTACCTAGGAAGGAGAAACAGGACAGGATGTGTACCACAGGATGGAAAAGGCGCATTATGTACAAAGTTCGTTATGTAAATTTCACGTTTAATTTTGTTCACTGCACCAACACTTTTTCCACCAATAGATTTTCCAGGACATGAACATGACAAACCTTTTCTGCATTTACATTTTTAAAGTAATGCTAAAATATTTCTCTGTACAATTTCAATTTTCAAACTTTTTCAAGGCTTTTAGGCCTGGACATTCAGGTATGGAAATTACACTATTTTTTGTACACTAAAAGTGGGTTTTAACTTGTGTAGCTGCAATTTTGCCACTGTGGAACTGTGTGTGTGTGTGTGTGTGTGTTGCGGTAGACTCTAGAGCATCACTTCACATCATGTTTACTTTTTCTTCTTTCATCTGTGACATTGACTTTTCATACAGGGTGAAACACAGTAACTGAATGGTTTAGCGTTGATACAAGCTGTCAGTAAGTATCAAGTAGTTCCTTTTAATAAATGGTGTAAATAATAAAAACATCTTTCTGAGTGCGCGGTTAAAACATTTCACATGACATTTCACACTTTTAGCATACCAATGTAGAGAATGGATTGTCCCTCTTGTAACACCTGTCTGTGATTGACCTTCGAACATAGATTACCAAAGTACAATGAAAGCACACCCTTTGAGTTGCGATGGTAACGAACGACATCCCTGACTGATTTGCAAGCCTTTGAGAAAATGCAAATGTGTTCCAAGTCCTCCACTCACCACAGATGACAGGTCGACGTTAGTTATGCGCCGATCGTTCAAGCTGATTGGCTGCAGCCCTGCGACGGACATCTGTGCAGACGAACCCCTGTACAGGAAACCCAGGAGCCAGTCCCCTCTGATAGGGAGATAGACCAGTGATTAAAATGCACCTTTAAAGAATGCCTGTGCATGATTTTACAGTTTCTTTCCTAAAAGACCATTAACCATTTGGTGTGACGATAGTCCAGCGAATTTTATTCTCTCATCCACAGATTACTAGACTTACACGCTGCCACTTGACAAACAGGATATCTAACGATGCTCAAAATACCCATTTATTCCAAAGGGGCATTAGACAACATAAAAATTTTCAACAAACGGTCCACATACATACAATCTCTCAAATACTGTGTGTACGTGTATGCGCATATACTATATATTTTTTGTTTGTTTGTGTACCTGCAGTAGCCATTAACTATCCTTCCAGCAACCACCTTGGCCATCCTCTCCCAGGCTTTCTGACAGCCCTCCACCGGCGCTCCCAGCAGGATAACATCCTCCACCATTCCCTCACAACCTCAAGGGAAATAAAGGAAATACTTTTTTTTTTACATTTAGTCATTTAGCAGACGCTCTTATCCAGAGCGACTTACAGTAAGTACAGGGACATTCCCCCGAGGCAAGTAGGGTGAAGTGCCTTGCCCAAGGACACAACGTCAGTTGGCATGACCGGGAATCGAACTGGCAACCTTTGGATTACTAGTCCGAGTCCGTTTTTTTAAGCCATTTGCGAAAACAATGTACACTGACATTTAATGTAAAACGACAATACTTACAGCCTAATCGCAAAGCGTAGCAAGAATAATTTGTATATTAGCAAGTATGTTAGCTTAGCGAATGCAGTGAATCATCCACTGAGATGTTTAACAACTTGTGTTTTGTTTATCTATCCTACCTTGGTCATTGGCCAGCTCCTGTAGACAGAAGTAGATAACTCTGGCTCCTAGACTGAAACCGATGAGACTAACGGGACGCCTTCCCTTTAAGGAGGAAGTGGGAGGGGGGGGGGGGATGGAGCATTAGGAGCAACCTACATTTCACCCCCTACTGATCACTCATGCACAGGCTAAATATGTTTATCTCAGTGTTATCTGGGGGGCAATATTTCATGTTGATAACTGCCAAAAAATTGTACAATCCAATTACACTAAAAGATATCAGTAACTGACTTGACAGCTTCACATTTTCCTAAATATTTGTCATACTTTAATTTGAGTAACTCTAAATCACACCGACCTTTAGGGGTAAACAATACCTAATATCTATACCCGACTTATGCGGCAGACATGCAGTAAAGCACCCTCCAACAGTTAGCTGGTCAGTTTCGGTTCACAAAGGGGGAGGCTGGCCTACCTGCTGCCTGCTCCTCAGAACCTGGGCCAGGTGTTTACCCACCTCCGCTGAACGACTGAGACAGACACACCAGGGGTTGTCTATAACGCTGGCCACCGCCAGGAGAGAGGCGGGCCATGTCAGGGCTGTCACGATACCTGCCAATAAGCGACACGTACAAAACATTCAGCATACGAGGGCGAAACTTGCAACACTTGAGTCACAGACAGACCTTCGGAGTCGAGTATCAACCACACGCTGAGACCAGAGAAACTCTCAGCCACTGAATGGAGACATAATAAAAAAGCCTTTCTTTCTTCTGAAAGGGAACCACGGGGCTTGGTAGGGGGTATACCTGAGAGGATGGTGTATTTGAGGGCTTCCTGGGCCACCATGCTGACCAGGCCGTCCAGTAGCGAGGCCATGGCTGAGCCCAGGTCCCTGAGGAAGCGAGACTCCCACACCAGGCAGTACTGCTCCCCGCACGTGCCCAGACTGCCCCACGGCGCCTGGAACGAATCTGTGGAGAGTCGTGGGTTCAGCGTTGCCAAGTCCCTACTGTAACTGAAGTGAGTTCGGTTTCTTTTTTATTGACGAGAGACTTGGGTAAAGAAGGTTTGTCTGTTTTTAAAATGTCTTGATAGCCTTCATCTGTGTTTTCCTATTCCACACAGACAATTCTGACTCAAGTTCTTAAATGACTAGGACATGGTGTCAGCTTACTGTATTTGCCACTGCACAGCCAACCAGTCACAGCAACAGTCAGATGCATATGCTTCCCTGAGCTCAGAGGAAGAAACTCAAACTCTTCTATCGCTCCCACTCGCTTATTCATCTTGTAGCCTAAAGAGAGAGACAGGAGGAGAAATTGAGAGACGTTGAATGAGAGAGACTACCCTTTTAAATCACACACAATATGAATGTACTCTGACGACACCTTCTCATCTCCCCCAGCCGTCCTGACTCACCAGTCAGACCGGCCCCAGCTGCTCCGAACAGGGACGCAATGATGGCGATGCCAGTAGCTGAACCCAGAGCTGCCGCCCCCCCTGCTCCCAGCACTGCCCCCGCGCCCGCAGCCATCAGCGGCGCTGCCAGTCCACCAGTCACCCCTGAAAAGTGTGGACGGAACACATTTACATTTAGCAGACGCTCTTATCCAGAGCGACTTACAGTAAAGTACAGGGACATTCTCCCAGAGGCAAGTAGGGTGAAGTGCCTTGCCCAAGGACACAACGTCATTTTTGTACATCCGGGAATCGAACCAACAACCTTCTGATTAATAGCCCGACTCTCTAACCGCTCAGCCATCTGACCCCCTACACTGGGGTATGGTATGAGGTACTAACCTTAACTAAACCACAAAGATTGCACATCAATTATATCACTGGAGAATTAGATATTTGTACGAGGAATGTTGTTATTGGTGTGAAACCACTCTCTGGCAATGCTCATCAGCACTGACCTATCACAGTTCCTCCGCCCACAGTGGCTAAGCCAATGAGGAGGTAGCGACGTAGTTTGCGCCCTCTCTCCTTCCTCTGTCGTCGAGATGACTCCTCTCTGCCAGAGCAACAAAACAAAAAAACAATATACGTACATGCATCGCTGTATTTTAAGTAACTATACAAAACCACAACACCTATCCCATGCACCACTGCATCTATAAATCCAACGACTTACTATGGTTGTCCAGACTGAAAGCAGTGACACAAAGGGAAGAGTGCACTGAATATTTACAGTAATTACAAACCACTCTGCTACCTACAAACATAATACACTGCATCAAGTTAGGAAAACCTCCATCCATCCATCTCCGCCATACTTCCCTCCCTCACTTACTCGCTCTCCTCAACTCCCTCCCTCAGTCTCTCGCCCAGAGACTCCTCAAACTCCTCCAGATGCTGAGGGGAGACTCGGAGCAGACAGCTGACATGGCGGATGAGGACCCGAGACCTGGCGTCGTACTGGGCTGGAGAAGCAGAGAGGAGGTCACGACCGGTAGGGCTGGACTTGGACAGAAAAAATGGCCCTGGCATTTTTCGCTCAGACCGGCCCACCACTCTCGATCGGACACCACCCACCAGTACACAAAAAGAGTTAAGAGATGTGATTGGGCCAGCCCAGTGTCAGTATGGAAAATGAACCAATGGGCCTGTCCCTGCTTTATGGGCCGGTTGTTGGCCAATTTTAAGTTTATAAAAAAAAAAATATATATTTATATATTAAATATCATATTGTATGGCATTTGCCCGGTGGGCCAGATTACGAGTCCAGGCCTGACGACTGGTTAATGACTGACAGGCCACGGAAACTAAAACAGAAGACAGTTCGACAAAAGACTCTTACCGTCTTTGACAGAGAAAGAAACCAGGTCCTGTCACAAAGAGAAGGAGAGAGGGAGAGAGAGAGAGGGAGACAGAGAGGGAGAGAGGCAAAGAGAGCGAGAGAGAGAAAATAGAAAGAGGAAAGAGAAAGTAAGGAAGAGTGGTTATTAGAAACAAACTTTGTGAGATAAGCCATAACAGTGAATGAAAAAGCCCAAATGTAATTAAATGTATTCCAGCACGAGTTGATCGGGTTCCCGTGTGGAAGGTGGTTTAGTGGTGTTTAGAAGCTGGTTTTCACATCAACCCGCCGTGTACTTTAGCACCTAAAAGGTCAGCCAGGTATCGTTAACATCGTCACTTATGGTAACCCACCTGTGTGATGGGGGTCGCTCCAGCAGACAAGAGTGGTTCCGCCTGTAGGATGGAGAGGAAGGTGTCGCTACCCTCGAAGCCCAGCCCTGCCAAGAAGGCCCCCATTACAGGCATGACGGACTCATCTAGGCCCAGCCAGGCCACGAGACCCTGCAGATACTGCTCTCGGAAGCACCTACACACACACACACACACACACACACACACACACACACACACACACACACACACACACACACACACACACACACACACACACACACACACACACACACACACACACACACACACACACACACACACAGCACTCTCTCCATGACTGGCTAGCTAGATTTAGCTCACAGACACGTCCAATGGCCTTCCACATGGTCTAGACCAGCCTATGATCCACAGAGTTAGACAAACAGGAATGGTAAAGTGTGTTGGTTGAGGCATTGACAGTAGACCCACCTGTTCTCGGCACCTGGGAACAACTGGCCCAGAGACACCCCACAGAGCCCAGCATAAGCAAAGCGCCCTGGTTCGCTGAGCTGCCGGCCAATCACTGCTTCTGGGCCCAAATTCTCTGGTCTATCTAGAGCTGGCTCCTCTCCTCCTAGATCTGAATAGACATTATGAAAGTAAAGTTTGCAATAAAAGTTGGCTGTGAACGACTACAAAACATACATTGTGTTTGCCTTGAACAAGGACGGTAAACAGATAACATTTTAAAAGCAGGTCAGAGAAGTGAAGAGACAACTGAAACTACGAGTGCTTGCGCACAACGCTGATTGCATTGGAATTGCACCCTAGAATTGCATAACCCTTGCAGATCATGCGTGCACATTCATGAATGGGGTAATATTTTAATGAGAAGTGGTTAATATTTTATCATTTAAGAGTCACTTATTTACTAGAATTTCCAAATAGTTCAAATCATTCCAACTGGTTAAAAAATTGCTGGTCCCAATTGTTCAAAACACACCCAGCAAATTACTGAACGATGCCAACTCGTACGAGTCTGGATTTGTCAACGTCATGTTCATCTGTCTCAAATACGGATCAGGAGATAACATGTCACAGACCTGCAGAATATTTAGGTTACCAACAATCAATTCCTATAATCGACAAAGGAAGCTGCTAAAGGCATGTGTAAGCCAACAACAATAACAGCTGTTAACTTTCTAAGCTAAGCTAATTTAGCTACTAACACAGAAACAAGCCCCATTCTCTGACACATAACGACATGCTTTCGCTACTCACGCTTAACGGGTCAAGATTAAAGTATATCAAACAAAACTTGTTATTTATAGTAACCTGGGGCCAAGACTGATCCCAAATTCTTCTTATCTGCCTCCATAGCCACCAGTTATGCTGTCACTTCGCGGGATAGCATGGTGATCATTGAAGCTAACTGAACTTTGTTTTCAACTTTTGACGTCCACGTCCACTACAAGTAAGCTAGCCTTTCACATGATGAGACTCAAGGTACTAGTATCGTGTTCAAGATTGCAAAACTGAGCAACGTTTTTTTCCAACAATCTCAAAACAATTGTTGTTCATGTATATTTTGTATATTGTATTTCATTAGAGATGGCAAAAGTACACACATCCTTCACTCAAGTAGAAGTACAGATAAAAGACTTTCGTAAAAGTTGAAGTACTGACTACACTTTTTCGCTCAAGTTGAAGTAAAGAAGTGTGGGCTCTGACATATAAGTAAAAACTATCCATTACAACTACCACCTATAGTGTCACGCTGGTAATTGGACCCTCATTTCTCTCTCATCCATAATAACCTTTTTTCCACACACAACACGACACAAAAAGTTCACAAATATTTTTGCAAAAAAAATCAAACCCTTTTTTCGAAAATATTATTTTCAACCTTTAGAAACTTTTTCCGAAAACATTTTGCAACAAAAAAAATACTCAATGATGCAGACTTGTTTTTTTTAAATAAAAAGATTATTCTTGTTTCCTTCTGCCTGGTAGCTTACGTTTGCTCTGCGTGATAGCCAGGAAATGAAAAAAGCAATGTATAACTAATATTGATCATGGTACCAAATACAGATTCAAACTAAAGTAGAGCCTGGCTTTAAATGTAAGAAGTAGAAAATACAGAAAATTTAAGGAGTGAAAGTAAAACTTGTGACGTAAAGTACTGATACCAGAAAAATCGACTTAAGTAGGCTACAGTATCCTATTGGTTACTTCCCATATCTGTATTTCATAAGCGCTAAAGACTACTAGGATATCAAATTTTCACCAGTTTGCTTGTCGGGCATTTGGAACCTTGTGCTGTATAGTTGGCCTTGCATATTAGCAAAACATGCCTAAATGTTGGATGATCTGGTTGGATTTTTAACACAATTTTTTTTATGAATGCAGTATTCACAATCCTATGTTGTTAACTATTTTGCAATAAATCAGGTTTTAAAAAGAATAATCTACCCAGATTCATTAATTGTTACTATACAATAACTTAATTACCCTAAGACAAGTGTTAACTTGTAACTCATGACAAATAGATCTTGCCAACTATTTTGGTATCATGTTGCATTACAAATAAACAGAATTATCCATAACAGCAGTAAAAATTTATAAATAAAGATACATTCTTTATTATACAGAAAAGCACTCATAGGCCTACAAATCCATTTTGGTTTGTTGATTAAACTTTTTTGTTGAAAGTCAACCGTTTCTGCTGGACAGCGCAGCGAAGTACCATTATTGACCGGTAGATGTAAGTGTTACATACATTAATTTTGATGCGAATGTTTACGTTACCTACCACCATAAGTTTGTCCCTGATATGTTGATTTTCACTCAAGTTAATCCTTTATTTATATGAAACATTCTTTGTATGATGTATAATCTATGGTATGCCTGGTAGGCTACTGGTGCTATGTAGCCTATTTGTCGTAAATAAATAGGCTAGTTTGTTCACCTTCTACATTAGTGGGACTGATAAGTCGCCTCCAACCATTTAAAATAAAGCATCACGATTTCATTCTTTACCAAGGACAACTATAAAAAAAATTCTACGGCAAACGTCGGTTTGTATGGATATGGCCATACATGTAAGCGTTCTACATTGAATGCAAGTCGAGGGGCGGTAAGGCAGGAGCAGGAAGGCTCTCGTGGGTCTCATAGGCCTACGTAATAGTCAGATGAGAAACATACAATAAAACAAGGTCACTGATAGAATATGGTTAACACAAATTCAGCATAAAAGTGTGTTGGAACATGGAATGTCTGAAAGTAACATTCAAGTAGCACAGTTGATGTGATTGGAAAACACTGAGTGAAAATTCGTTTTGTACGTATTGCTTTACATCGTGGCCGTTTTTCGGTGTTTTCTGGATGGAGATTCACTTCTGATTTTCAAACCGATTTTCTGTGTGTTTGTGTGTCTGTTCTTTCTCACTCTCTCAAGTTTTACAGGTTCATTACATCTTTCAGTACTGTTAAGACTAATGCAAGAGTAGGCCTATATGGAAACACAGGAAAGTGTGGGGGTGGATTAAGCATTCAAGGTCTTCATGTGAGGAGGAAACTGTTAGTACAATCTAGGTACTTTGTCAAAATAATATCCTGCTGTGTCAGTGTGGAATCTTCCAGCCTACATGCAGTTTATTTTGTCTCTCTTTGCTAAGCATCCTGTTTATGTTGTCTTGAGTTTTGTATCATTTATTCATTCTTAATTTAGTGGAAAAGTTATATATATATTGCTTTGAAATGTGGAGTATGCCTATATGTAGCGTATTTATATATATTTCTTATTTTCTTTGCTCTGTGTGAACTGACGAGGGGAAACTCAGCAGAGCCTTGTTCTGTGGTCTCAGTTCACAGCAGTAGCTAATCATTGAACTGCTTTCAAGTAGACCCATTAAAAATGCCTGTGGGTGGTTAAAGAGAAATGTTGTCTTTTCATTCTGTTTGTCAATGTCTGCATTCATGTTCAATACTGTTCCAGTAGTCAGTCTTTTGGGTGCTTTGGAGCATGAACATGCTATGCACCAGCAATCAAGGTCAGTTCTGTTAGGTATGGCACACCTGGTATCCAATGTTGACCATGACCTTCAAATAAAGCTAATGTTTACTGAGTGGAGAAGACTATAATAAAGTCTAAGAAACTTGAATAGACCTAATGCTTTTGTGCTGAGTAATCAGTAGTCTGTTCAATAAAGCATAGGCCTTGCTTTGCACTGTGACCTGAATATTGTAATACACTGAGGCAAAAGGCCGTAGCCATGGAGTCAACATTGGGGGGGACGAATTAAATTTGTTTATGATAATTTCGGACAGCGTGCGTGGTTGCCTGTCATAGCGTAGCACATTTATATTTTTATATCACTATATTGGGGGGTGTAAAGTTACTTACGCAAGCAACAACTATCATTACAGGGGGGACATTTTGACCAGATTTGAATATTGGGGGGGGATGTGTCCCTCCCAACATTTGCAAACGTAGCGTTATCAGCGCCATGGCCAACCCTCAGAAAGCGCATGCTGTGATACTTCAGTTTACGTCGTATTTACCAAACCTGCAGTTCATAGGGCAATCAGTTCCTTTTTCTCCGCCCACTATACTGTAAATTGCAAGCATTTAAACGTGCAATTGAATGTAGCCTGGTCCTAACCAGACTCTAGTACATTTCATTTGTACAGAGAGTCTGGGCTCGCTCCATTGACAAGCGTTAATTTCCTTGAAGGCGGGTACTCTGTTGAAGCTTAAAACTGATCAAATGATCTTCAAATGATTCTTACTGTACACTGAGGGCACTAGTATGAGTAACCACAGTAAGTTTCAGGCATGTGACACTTTCCTAGTCAGAGTTAGCAGGGGGTGCATTTCATGGCAAGAAGGAATACAACAAGCCTGTCGTGAAATGCACCCCCCTCTATTGTCTGTTCTGTATATCCCAGAATCAAATGATTCTTACTGTACACTGAGGGCACTAGTATGAGTAAGCACAGTAAGTTTCAGGCATGTAACACTTTCCTAGTGAGGGTTAGCAGGGGTGCATTAAGCCTGTCGTGAAATGCACCCCCCTGTATTGTCTGTTCTGTATATCCCAGCATCAAATGATTCTTACTGTACACTGAGGGCACTAGTATGAGTAACCACAGTAAGTTTCAGGCATGTGACACTGTCCTAGTCAAAGTTAGCAGGGGGTGCATTTCATGGCAAAAAGGAATACAACAAGCCTGTCGTGAAATGCACCCCCCTGTATTGTCTGTTCTGTATATCCCAGCATCAAATGAATCTTACTGTACACTGAGGGCACTAGTATGAGTAAGCACAGTAAGTTTCAGGCATGTAACACTTTCCTAGACAGAGTTAGCAGGGGGTGCATTAAGCGTGTCGTGAAATGCACCTCCCTCTATTGTCTGTTCTGTATATCCCAGCATCAAATGATTCTTACTGTACACTGAGGGCACTAGTATGAGTAACCACAGTAAGTTTCAGGCATGTGACACTTTCCTAGTCAGAGTTAGCAGGGGGTGCATTTCATGGCAAGAAGGAATACAACAAGCCTGTCGTGAAATGCACCCCCTTGTATTGTCTGTTCTGTATATCCCAGCATCAAATGATTCTTACTGTACACTGAGGGCACTAGTATGAGTAACCACAGTAAGTTTCAGGCATGTAACACGTTCCTAGTCAGTGTTAGCAGGGAGTGCATTGCACTTACATCGAATGGAAAACAAGTCCTGCCATGAAATGCTCTCCCCCTGCATACGTTTCTTCCCTTCTACTCCAGCATTATGTACATTTAATAGCATAAATGTAATACCAATACATGTGTATGTATAGGGTGGACAGGTCTGAAATCAGAATAGTCCATGGTAGTTGTGGGATTATTATGTTTTATTTTTTCATTTATTTCATTGACTTAAACAATAAGAGTAATATTTCCTATCTTAAAAAACGATTTGATGGTGAGAACATTTCTTTTGATGTTGATACTTAGTTCATACATCGTTTTTAGTACTAAGTTGCATTTAGGCATGTGAACTATTTTTAGGGGTGCTTGAGCACCCCTAAAAATAGTTTAAAATCGCCACTGGTGTGAGACTTCTGTCTCCCCTTCGTTTGGTTGCGATATCAAGACAAAATCCTTCACTTTTTGATTTGCGCGCGCTCGCTCCCGCGAGGGGGTGCCAATCCAGAGTCATGCATCGGGTGATACAACACCGGCTTTAACTTCTGGATACTCGGCAGCGTTGCCACAACGGACTGAATGGCTTCGCTCGCATCTTTCTCCACCGCCATTACAGAACGTTCTCAGCCACTACGTCTGTTTGCTGATTGGACCGATAAAAAGTTTACCGGAGACATCTGACTAATAAATGGGAACCCCAGACGCAGTACAGAAGCTAAATGAAAATTGAGCGGAAGTACGTAGGAGGGCAGAGCCAGGCTAAATTGAATGGGCCTCCTCTCTTTCTATCACGGATCAGCCACCAAAGTCAAAACAGCGAAAACAAAGATTTAGTGATAACGAAGTTGATGTGTTTGTTCATGACGTGACAGAAAATTTAAATATTATACAAGGCCGGAATTCCAGACCTACACAATAACTGTGATATTGCATGGCTGCTTAATCTGTAACTTGTAATTGTGTTGTGTTCACTCCACTGAAAAAGTGTGATCCTTGTGGCAAAAATCATTTCAGCTCATCTCCTTGGCCTATGTTTTCGTCTTGCTCGAATTACTGCTGCCATTTCACCAGGAGGCATATGAGAGGTAACCCGCATCCTGGTTTACACCTGCTTTTAAGAGGCGCATAATTTTCACGACAAAATGGAGGTGCGCTTTCACGGGCGGGTTTTGTACATACCGCGGAATACATAATTAGGCACACTTTACGCATTCCCTCCCATCTCTTTATGGGAAACTCCCACTTTCCCGTGAATGCATATGCATGACAGGGAAAAGCGCAATTTGCCTTTTTCAGTTGCCGTGAAAGGCAGTCTGCGCTTTTACCTCAGTGCGACATGTTTGTACATACCTCGCCATGCTTTTACACGCACGTTGCGAAACAAATACGCTTGAAGTGGGCGTCAAAGTGTTTGTACATGAGGCCCTGAGTTAATAGACACATTTGTGTCACGTTTAAATTCTTCAAATTCACCACCCCCTTCGGCCACGACTGTTGAAGATGGATTCCTAAATGTTGTGAGATACCTTGGCAATATAAAACATAATCAAATAAAACAAACAAACAAATATTCGGTAGATTACTTGTCTTTACTTCCTTTGTGAGTGGCAGGACAAACCCTTTCCCCTCGAAGCTTCCATGTCTCTTATCACCCTTTCACCCTGGGGTTAAAACAGCCATTTCCCCTCATGCTATGTGCTCACCACGGAGATGGATTACTCATCAGCTGCAGACAGGTAGACAGAGGCAGTCATGGAAGACAAGTTCAAACACAACCCCTCGTACCATATCACTGACAGACAATGCTATGCCCCTTTTCACCTCCCGCACATTTCTGTCACCTTGACAAGAGGAATGAAGTTAAAACAAGTCACAGATTCACTGTATCACCCCTTGGGCCATAAGGAAGGAAGGGAGAGATGGAAGGCAGGGGGAGAGAAAGAGAGAGAAAGACAAAAAGAGGGGGGGGGGGGGTTGAACAAGAGGGATACAGAATGAAAGACAAAAAGGGAAGTGACAGATAGACAACTGGAACGAGAGTAGCCAATTAATCATAGGTGGTTGTTAGCAGTCAGGATGGCCTGCATACACTGACTGTTAACTCCCTGTCATTAAGGTGGAGTGACGCTACTCTTCCCATCTGGTGAGAGGCCTAAGACTGGCTACAACACACGCATCCACACAAAATCACAGATGCACACATGCACTTATAGACTATCTCATTCTCTTTTTTTCCTCTCGTTTTTTTTTTATCCTCTATTTTACTTTTTTCCCTCTGTCTCTTTCTCTGTTTCTCTTTCTATCCTTCCCTCACACACACATACACTTAGTTAGAATTTTTTTTTTTCTTCTAAACTACTAAAATGTAGATGTGCCACACAAATTTTAGGGGCATATACATCCGCTGAGGTATCTGTTAGGACAGATTCAGGGTGGGAGTGCCTTGGCAGCCCATCAAAGCTCACCTATCACAAAGAAAACATTCCGTGCCTTGCATCCGCTCAGTTCACTAAAGTAAAGAAACTAAAGCAAAAAACAATGTAGAAAAATACTGATTCAGACATTTACTTCATAAAACTTCTGGAGATACTTACTTAGAGGACTAGTGAGAAAGCGTGTCTAGCTATTGGGTATAAAAAGAAGTGTGTGTTTGTGTGTGTGTGTGTACAGTATACATAAGCGTAACTAAGGGTGGAAGGCAGCTGGGACACCAAAGGGAGTGTGTGAGCAATAAGGGTCATGATATTACAGACTGCGGAGAGAATTGAACATGCAGCTGCAATGTACAATGGCCAAGACATGCTGAGAGATTGTACTGGTCGAACCAGTCAAAGGAGACACGCAGGACAAAAATAAAAGGAAAGAAAAATTTATAGAATGAAAGAATGAAGGGGAAAAAGGTTCAATGCTGTTTCATTATGAGGAGAAAAGAAAGAAAATGTGGGCCTAGACAGAGGAGAGCAAAGAGAGTGAGAAACAGAGACAGACAGATAGAGATAGAGCGAGAGAGAGAGAGAGAGTTTGTGGAGCCTTGTAGGAATCCTTGCAATGTGAACATTGATATAAACCATCTTCACAGAGCTAAGCTCTGTTCAAGTGTGTGTGGGCTGTGTGTGTGTTTGCAAGTGTTCTAGCTTGTTCGGTTACACTTGCTATGCCAGTCCCTCTCCTAGGGATTGTCAGACAGGAGTCAGATATTGCTGGACTGTTACAGTGATGAATCACACCACTGACCTTTACTCTGAAAAAATTGGCTTTAGTATTTTAATAGTATTTGTTTGCAAGGCACACATGGTTTAACATTGGTTGGGATTCAAGCTCAATATATTGAGCAAGGAAAATTGACATGTGGTTGCCTTTGGGTCACTGATTCAATCAGCCTTGTCGATGTTTAACAAAGTCTGCAAATCTTTGGATATTCTCATTACTTTTTTGCATTGTGTGGGCCCAATTTAAATAGCAACGGGGTAAATAAATTGTTTGCAAAGACACATATAGCTGTTACATGTTCTTTTAGTTATAATATATGAAAATGTTTCCTAATGTGTTTGTGGTTTTAGACCCAAATTCTAAAGATAGCCATTGTAATATGAATCCGGTCACAATAACACCATTGTCTGAGGTGTCCTTTCTGGAGAGGCCAACAGCTTTAGAGAAAACTTCCATGAGACAACCTTGGCAAAATGCAAGACTGTAATACTTCACTATGGAAAACGGCAATATTACATTGAGGGTGTTGGCTGTTTGGCTGTTGGGAATACTCATTGCATATAGCAAAGCAGATGTTTCAATATGTTCAATGAATCTGTCTGTCATTTAGTCACACTACACAGTGCACACATACTTATGTTTTTTATCCCCTTAGCTCAAATAAATACTTTAGGTTTGATTCTTCAAGTAACTATGTTCAGAGTACTATTCACTGTAGATGGTTAGTGTAACCTGTCAACTTTGTTTAAGAAACCTGAAGATGGATAAGTTCCCTGCTATTTGTTCACTTTGGCTTTAAAGCATGGTGGGATATCCTGTTCTGCATCAGGCCTTTTTCCCTGAAAGTTTCCTTTAATTTGTACTATGCAATGAACACGATCTATAGATTTTTGTGTGTAACCCTTGGTCATCCTTTGAACCAATAAATTAACAGCATTGTGAGCACACCGAAAAATATTTAAAAAGCCATCACCTCACAAACAACCTTGCTAACAATGTTTTTGCAGAAGGAAGAAATACACAGGATGTGACACATGAGGAGCAGGAAGTTACAGTTGACGCAGGAACGGAGGGTTCAAGGCTGGTCAGGAAGACAGTGGGCATTTTGGCAATTACGAACCTCAACAAAGCACAGGGATGGGAAACCCATCTGACTTCCCTCCACTGTACTTAAAGTTTACTTTAATGGCTTTTATTTATGCCTGGTGTCAGAATCCAGAGCGCTCCAGCGCAGGAGGATTCTTGGCTTCTCTTGGGAGTTTGAGATTTTTCATTTGCCTATGAGGTCCAGCAGAGATTTACTGGTGTTTTGACTATACCTCCATTGTAATCAGAAACCCTATCTAAATTTTTATGGTATCTCGTCTTTAATCACCACTGCACCCGACATCTCCACAGTCCTCAACTTTCAAAATTCCACGTTTTGATGTTATCCTTCATCGCTCCCCTACGTTTCTCCCTCCTCACACTGGTTTGGGTTTCATCCAAAAAAGTAAGGGAAAAAGTCAACACTTCACCTCTTAATTCACACAACTCCACCAAACATGGCACGCTATAAACCTCAAATGCCACAAACATGCCAAAGACTTGGGGGGGGCGGGGAACCTGGCATAGGGAGAAGTGGAGAATTCACTTAACTACTGAAATGGGTTTTCCACCTTGGTGCCAGATTAGCTTCAGCTCTGGTCTCTATGGTAAAGTGCAGCATGAACACTACCATGTGTCAAAGTATCAAGGGAGTGTATGAATCCCTATTACTCTGGCTACTCACTTGTATAAACCTCAAGTGTTTCAGATTTTTTGCTTAAAACGTCCCTCCTGTCTCATAACAAAACAAAAAAAGAAATTCTCTATATTTCCATGTTGTCACACCATGAACAGGCTCATAATACGTTGTGGCGGCCTGTTCCATTCCACCCTCTCTGTCCTCCTGCCTGTCATCTCTCCCCTGGCCTTGTCGCCTTGCTTACTGCAGAAAGAGTTAACTCTGGCTCCTTACTTCATCCTTGTGTGTTACACTTCGGTGAAATTGACGCGGAGCGAAATGCGCATCCCATGAAAGCTTTACTATCGCTCCACGGGGATTGCAGTGGAATGTGCAAATAACTAAAAACAGACCATCCCTTTAGGTTGCCTAATCTAACACATGGATGACAGAGAAGAAATGTGTTGACTTATTAAGTAGTGCAGAATGAGAACTATTTTAAATTTTCTCTCAGTAACTCAAGAGGTTATATATACATTATTGGATTTAAAATTAATTTACAGAACGGTTACACAGATGTTAACCTTGACTACTCGTAGATCATCAGCAGTAAATGCATTACTTTACATCAGTTGTAAAGGTCACATGATGCACACTTACGTTGGCACACATCTCACACCTGAATATGCAGACACACAAACACACACACTTTTACAGGCCTGTATTCATACATATAAACACACACACACACACACACATACACACATACCATCCGAAGTTATTCCAGGTGGGGATTCCTAACTGATTTACAGCTCACAGGACAATTCAAAGAGCAGGACTCCCATGTGAACAGAGTGTAAAGGGTCAACAGCCGGTCAAGAGGCCAGAAGGCCACAGGACTTCATGTTGGAGCAACGTAAACCTCTTTGAAACAGGATGCAATCCCTAACCAGTCACTCCATACAAGCAAATGTGATGCTGTGTGCTCTTTCTGATGTGGGATATCAGTCTGGGTTCAAGCATCCGTCAATAGCAACAAAAGACAGTTATAAATATAACTATAAATATAATTATAAAAATAAAGTGTACAGTTCATAAAAACTTTTGTGAATGAGATGTTGTTCCAGAACTTTAATGAAAACCTTATATTGTGTGACAGTGTTTAGTTTTTAGGTGTGTGTGTGTGTGTGCATTGGGGTGTAGTCAATGTCTCAAAGGCACAATAGAAATATTGGACAGCATGTTGAGTCTAGGAGGAATCCTGACCTTTGTTCAATCCCACTTCCTCTGTCGCTCCCTCCTACCCATTCTCTTTCTTTCTTTGATTTCTTTCTTTGAATAGTTTTCTTTCATTGAGTTTTCTCTTTCTTTCTTTTTTTATTGATACGTTTTTTTTTGTCCTAACTGTTAACATCTAAGACATAGCATGATAGTACATGCTTGAATGTGGCCCATTATTTAATAGGCACTCTGCCTACTTTTACCCAGGATACCATTTTCTCATTACCAGTGATGTAAAGGCTGAATGTGGTTGTGTCTCTGGTCAGCCAAGGACAGTCATAAGTAGCACACATGACAAGATGGCCCTGCTTTTACTTAATAGTTAATTAAGTTGGTTAAGAGCTGTCCTAAATTTTGCATTTGTTTATTCAGCGTATGGAACTAAGCCAATTTGTTACCCTATTTAAAAGAAACAGGTGCTATTTTCCTCATGGTCAAAAATAATGAGAACTGGAATGCTGTTTGGAAAAATGGACTCGAGCCCAAAAGATGTCTCTAGGACAGGACACTGCTATTCTGAGTTACTTGTAAGACGGGAAAAAGAGGAGGGAGAAGCAAGTAGGATAGGGAGGGAGGGGATAATAGGGAATCGGAAGGACTTCTCAATGGGCTGGGCTGGGATCTGTACACTCGGACGCAAGTTAGTTCGTTTCGTTCAAGGCACCTGACGCGCTCAAAGGAGTATAATCAACCGACATCGTTGATTGGAACAAAATGCTCAAGATATATAGTCACCAAGGGGAAACGTCGGAATAATGTAACATTTTGTGATATGAATTGTTCAATCTAAGGTAACCTGAGTTATTATTCGTGTAGTTGATTTTGATCCAAAAGTTTACCTACAATGGAGAGTCGAGTTTTGTTGACATGCATGCTGTCCTGCGTGTTCCTTTGGTCGTCCATTGCACAGAACCCACTACCTGAAGCAGGTGAGTTTTTAAGGTGGTTGGCGGTGGGCTACCTGGGGGGTTAGGTAACAAAGGGAAACATGATAGTAGTTAATTGTCGAATCACAACGGTCACAGTCATTTGAAACACGCGACAATGATAAATAACCTGGAAAAAATGATCGTTTAGTGCTAGTCACAATTATCTTGTGGGTTATTTTGATAGTATTTAAATATGTAATTGATTAACAATATAAAAGGAGCAAGGTCCCACCCTTGCAGTTGAATGTGGAATATAACCTATCACAGCGCTTAAAAGTTAAACTTGGTCGTGACTCAACTCAAGTCTGTCGGTGTGGGTTTAACAGTGTGACTCAGTGTGTACAGATCAGCAGTCTACTCAAAGCCTATTCCATTTATAGAGACCAGAAGGGATTTGACTAAATTAACACGCAAATTACTTATGCCCTAAGCTTTTGATAAAGACCATGCTAACTTTGAAGGCTTGTGGATACACCTTGGGTCCACCTCTTCCCTCTGGACTGGAGATGTAAGCATATCCTCATTCACTGGTCATGTGATGTGAGCATCATACAGCTTTGGAGTGTTTTAGCTCCAGGAAAGAAAGTGCCAAGTTCCTCAGGCCCATTTAGCCTGTGTGAATGTACATCTGTAGCGCACCTGACCTGTGTGTATATATGTGTCTTTTGTAAAGCTCTCTCTTGGAAGTCGCTTTGGATAAAAGCGTCTGCTAAATGAATAAATGTAAATGTGTGTATACATGTGTGCATGTGTGTGTATGTATTAACACAATGCAAGCCATGTCCACCAAACTAGCATCTCCTACCAAGAAAGCATGTGTGTGCACTTTATTCACGCTTCCATTTCAAAGGCGGGAGTTCATCACTCTGCTTTCTAGCCCACCAATGCTGTTCACTTCCATGATTTATAAATTTCATGATTCGTGAGTTCAGCACTTGCAATAGAAGCTAATCATGATTACAACGATGGGTTCCATTCCGGAAGCCCTCTCCAAGATTCTCTCAGAGTTGAACTCTGCTACTGAATGTTAGGTCCAAACATTTGGTATTAGATAAACACACATGCCCATAGAGGCTGAGGACAGGGAAGGACCTCGAACCAAAAGGCCATATGTGCTTGGTAGCTCTGGCCCCTCCCTCATAGGGTACTGCAGTGCAAAGTCCAAACAATAAGACAGATGTAGGGCATTTTAAGGAGGTAAGAGAGAATATGCAAGTGTGTTTGTTCATACATGCCTCAGTGGTCCTCTCTCAACACAGCTCTTATCAGTACAATCTCTCAACCTTAATGTGAAGCGTTAAGAAATTCTCTGAGAGGTGTCTAAAGAAAATAAGGAAATGTCTAACTAGCTGAGGTCAAACGTTGGGTAGGTGATTTCACCAATATTTCCTTTGTGGGTACGATGTACTGGAATCAGTTCAATCACACACATACACAGTCTCTGTCTCTCCTACTTTCTCTCCCTCCACTTCCCTACGGTACATTCCTTCTTTTCTCTCGGATGGAACAGCCAATGCATACCTCCCCCTAACCCTTTCTTTCTCTCTTTCCCTCCCTCACTCCAATACCCAGTAGCCCCACTGTTCTGCCACTCCCTCTTCACTCCCACTCTACTCTCTTAATACAGTCATATCATTCCCTTTCTGTCTTAATATGGACTCGCTTGCTTCTTTTATGAAATCTGCAAAGTAGTCTTCCTCTGTGTTCACTGCGTGTGTTTGAGGGCATTGTGAGGAATTACACCTATCCGCCTAACTCCTTCACCAGTTGTCTCGGCTTCTTTATCCCTATTTATAGTTTCCGTTGTTTGCTTTGATCTGTTCTTATCTCCGTAATGACTTGTTTCTCACTTCCCCTCCTATGCCTGCTCAAGCCTCCCTTCTCGGTTTTAGTTGTCTCCTGCTTTCAGGCTTAAGGCTTCGCTGTAAAAGATTTTAATGACTGTGTGACTGTGTTATTCCAAGGAGGTGGATGGCGAGAGAGGGAAATTGTGTGTGTGTGTGTGTGTGTGTGTGTGCGTAGGGAGGAGACCAATGGAAAAAGTTGAGGGAGGAAGGAGGATTTTGAGAGTGCTTGTTGAATATTCTCTTTCTATGGTTGGATAGCTAGGTACTGGGATTATACTTAAGCCTATAAATGTGTGGTAATGTTTTTAACATTCCACCTGTGTGTTTGTGGTACTTGGCGAGCAAGACCACACTGTTTCCTCATGATTGTCTTATCACTGTAAACACAACCTACCTGTAAACAACAGTTACACTGAGGACTTCATAATGGAACAGTTACACTGAGGCAATGGAGCCCATTGTTATTGGCAGATAAACCTATTTTCTTCTTGTTAAATATTGTTCTCTCTCTTTCTCCCAGTGCTCAACTGTTGCGAGGGTGATGTTCTCTTTCTATTGGACTCCTCGGGCAGTGTTTCGTCCTATGAGCACACCCGAATGCTCAGCTTCCTCTCCGAACTCCTCCTCCCGTTCTCATTGGGCGAGGACCAGGTCAGAGTAGGACTGCTGCAGGTGGGTACTCAACCCCACCTTGAGTTTGGCTTCAACTTCTTTAATACCCAAGCTGGTCTTCAGCGGGCGCTCAAGAGCACCAGGCCTCTTGGGGGCGACACCAACACGGAGGAGGCCTTACGGATGGCCCAGGATTCGGTGCTGAGGCCTGGAGGGGTAGGAGGGGCAAGGCCGGGGCTCCCCAGGGTGTTGGTATGGCTGACGGATGGAGTGAAACCGGGCGATGTGATTGGACCAATGGCGGAGCTGCGAGAGGAAGGCGTGGCGGTGTTGGTGGTGTCCACGGGCCACGGGAACTACCAGGTGCTGCGTCAGGTTGTGAGCCCGCCCGTGGAGTCACATCTGTACTTTATTGACATCGATGACATGAGTATCATCACAGACGACCTGAGGGACGCCATCATTGGTGAGTTGGTGGCGTTGGTGTGTATGTGTGTTGTGGAGGTAATATTTAGGCCTACCGTAAACTTCAGTGCGTCTTCTGAATGGAATACTTGTTAATTTTAAGAATTTCAGTAAAGGAGCTTAGCTTCTGGTTTCTGAAGCCGGGGGGATGTCACCGTAATTGAAGGCGACACGATTTCAATTGGAAAATGTCCTTATTTGCATAATCCATGTTGCAATTTAAATCTTTGATTACCCTGCATGTCATTTCCTAAATTGCCTGCACCTGAGTCAGACTTCCCTCTTCTGCCTTGCCGTCGTTCCACTGCAGCTTACCACACTCACACTATAATACCACACACTCCCAGAGACAGTGGGGCGAAAGGGAAAGATGACACTGTGTGTGTGTGTGTGTGTGTGACAGACTGTAAGGAGAGAGTTGGGGCTATTAATATAGAAATTATTTAACCCCAGTCCTATTTCCCTCACCACCATCCACCCTCCTTCTCTCCTGTGTCCCCTGAAGTGCCAGACGTAGATATAAATAGACAGGAGAGTATTTCTCTGGATAGATAGGGTAACAACCATAATGCACCCATGGACAGTAAAGTCAGTCTATGTAGCAGTAAGACATGATGCATGGAGTAAATGCGTCCTCTTCCCGTACTTCTGTGGGTATCTTTTACACTGGGACCTCTCCTGGGGGGCTGGCTGTTGTGTAGCAGGGGAACCATCCAAACTGGGTTGTCTATTTTGAATGGTTTTATCGCACAGGCTTTGAATGTGTTTGGGATCGTCTGTCTGTCTGTCTGTCTGTCTGTCTGAAGGGCTTAAGCCTGTCTCTCTTCTGTAATGTCTGTCTGGCTGGACCCTTGGTGTGCATTAGATGCATCTTCCTGCAGGTGTTAAGTGTAATTATAATTATAGCTGTAGTTGATTAGATGAGAGCATCCCCATGTGATACTGTTAACACCGGGTGCGTTCCTGTCGGCAGCGTGGTCCAGTTTAGACCCGTAGACCCCCATGCTTTCTCATCCTGTTTCTCATCCAGAGATCATCCAAGCCGAGCGGCTCCAGGTCCGAGATGTGTCCACCGACAGCGCTGTGCTGCAGTGGAGGCCGGTATTAACCGGTCTGACCGGTTACTACGAGATCCGGTATGGACCAGTTCCTACCGGTACTGTGGGTGGAGGAGGTGGTGGCAGTAGTGGTACCAGTCCTAGTACCAGCGGCGGTCAGTACCAGAGACTGACCCGGCCGGGGGACGCCAGCGACGTCAAGCTGACTGGTCTGAGGCCGGACACAACCTATTCAGCCACACTGACCCCCGAGTCCAACGAACATTTGTCAAACTCACTCTCCGTCAACTTCACTACAAAGCCAGGTACGTCTGCCTTCATTATCTAGACAACAAGCGGGCGTACCAGCTATAGTTTAGAATGTACACTACAAACTTTTGACTGGTACTGTATGTCATCAGTCTATTTGAGTAGCAAATTTGAAACTCCTGTAGAACACTTGGATGCACTTGATTTATCGTATGTAGCGCTTTGATGCCATTGGGACAGACGAATCAAATGAACCCCCACTTAGGTACTTAGTTCAAGTGCTTTCAAGTAGTTTATAATTTCTATTACAGAACACGTTTAATTATGCAATAATTAACTCAGTTCTGCTGAGTGTTAGATGATTATTGTTTTAATCAGCTTTTGGAAACATTCAAGTGGACTTTTGTTGTCGTATGTTCACCAACGAAGAAACTCTCCTCTCTACTTCCCTTCTAAATTGTCTCTCCCTGTCCCCCTGTCCCATGTCAGAGGTGATGAGCCCAGCCACAGTGACCATCTCTGAGTTGGGCGTGAACTCTGTGAGGGTGAGTTGGGGTCCTGTGCAGCCTGAGGCTGTGCAGAGCTACAAGGTGGAGTACTCTGCTCTGCCCAGAGGGAAGCTTCACATCGTCACCACGGGCCGATGGCAGAACTCTACGGTTCTGACTAACCTGCAGCCAGACACTCAGTACCTGGTCACCGTGAGCGCCCGCTACTCCTCTGGGAAGGAGAGGGCCATATCGGTGAAGATGTGCACCCAGGAAGGTGAGGAGCCTGGTGGGAAATAGGGACCTTGGAAACTGGGTTAGGGATCATTTTACAATCCTTTAATCCTTCTTTTCTAAATAGAGGGAGGGGTTCACAGCTTAACTGCTTTTTGGCTTGTATTTCTACTCTCGGTCGACACTTGAATGGAGAAAGACCGCCTTGCGAACCCTGGGGTTGGTTTCGAACTAAAGCTAAATTAAATGATTAAATGTATTAAGTTAAATCTCTTATTTATTCTCTCCCTTTCTCTTTCCCTGTCACACTCAAACCTCACATCTCCCCTTGTACATCCTTCCCCAGTGACGCCAGCCCTAGCAGACCTGCAGTTGACCAAGGTGGGCAGCGACTCTGTCCAGGTGGACTGGAAGCCCAGTGCCCAGGGTCTGAGGGGCTACTGGCTGACCTGGGAGGACCAGGACCAGAGAGGCTCTCCAGCCGGGCCCCAGCACTCCTCCCTCTACCTGCCCTCCAGCTCCCTGTCCACCCGCCTCACACACCTGCCCCCCGCCGCCCGGGTGTGTGTGTCGCCCGTCTACCGGACGGCCCGTGGGGAGGGGATCTGCTGCTCTACACGGTTTCAGTCGGGTGAGGAAAGGAGGAGGAAGACTGTTTCCATGGAAACTACCGAACACAACACCGTATTCCATGGAATGACCTTTGCCATTGTTTCTCTAAACCCATCTTTCCCCTCTTTGTTTCTCTACCACTCTAGACGTCTTTTCATACCGCTACAGATCCTAGCACAACTTCTCTTGGCTGACAAGGACAGCGATCGAAGGACGGTGAGGAGGGGTGGAATAGAAGCCAACCACTTTGCTTTCAACATGCTCTTTCATACAGTCCGCTTTTGCACACTCCTTCCTGGACACCATGTGTAAGATGTTGTGGCCTGCAGAGCACTTGTGTGCAATAGACACTTTGGAGTGTAAGAAAACACCTGCAAAAACCGAAGGCTTCTTGCTTTTTAATTTCCCATTGTAGTCAATGTTGTACGTGGTCTAAACCTGTAATCTCACTGTGTATTTGTTTTATGTAGGCTTACAATGTAGAGAAGGCTAGCATAGAGAATAATTTAGCTTTTCCAGTTCAAGAAGGGTCTAACGTGAGGAAAGATGTGAAAAACATCCTATTTATTCAATGCACCGAGGATTTCTATCTTACTACATATCCTGTATCGTTGGTTTTGTGTGTGTGTGAGTGCATGTCTGTGATCTTCAAGTATAATTGAAGGGCATGTGAACACAGGATCTCTAATAAGAGAGGACTTCAGAGCACTTGGAACCGATGAAAAATTACAAACAGACCTTCCACATGCCTTCACGTGCTTGCACACAGACCGCGTTTGAGAGGTCTTAACCCTTGTGCTGCCTTCGGGTCACATGACCCAAAGGTTCATAACGAACCATCGTTGTGTTTACCCAATTTTACCCAATACAAAAACAAATAAAAATAATTTTCTTTTAACCTTCGCAATGTGGGGGGTCTGAGACAGCCCAACGGTTAAAAGAAAAGGCTTCACTTTGTTTTTGTATGCAGTAAAGTTGTCGCAATACGACGGTGGGTCACAATGACTGATGGGTCAGAATGACCCGAAGATAACACAAGGGTTAAGATAAAAAAAAGTGCTATTTTCTGATTATTTGTACAGTCTATGTTTTCTGATATAAAGAAACATTAAACAGACAGGTTAACAGACACAGTTAATTATATATTTTTTGTGATGTTGGTGCTGTCTTAACAATATGGGGTCTGGAAGCAAAGATTTAATTTTTAAGTAGTCTCTACTGCCCTCTTCAGTCATTTAAAGGTTGCACTGAATTTAGTATTCTGAACTAGATTTGATCTAACTATAGATTTCTTGATATTCTATGCAAATTAGTTGACATGTATGTTTTGGTAATAATCCACTATTGGATTATGATGGGTTTACAAATTAAAATGATGTTCACACAATTTAGTCAGTTGGATATGCCTAAGAAAGCAATGTACTATACATCCAACTTTATTTTGTCTTTCTTTTTCTTATGTTTCATGTGAGAATTGGTGAAAATCATCAACCCATTTAAAAATATATTTTGGTGGTCTTTTTTCATGTAGGAGGAGTACTTTTTAAAAGTTGTTAAGTGTGCCAGTCATCCAATTGGCTGATAAACAATGGTGTAGATGTTTCACCTTCTTGTTTGGAAGGGTCAGCACACACAAATTGTAACAAGAGATGGCGCTAGATAGCTGTGAAACCGAAATGTAGGTTAAGATATCCCTAACTAAGGGCCACCTCTCCACGTCTTCCCTACATGTTTTTCGTAATAGCATGTCAATGAACATTTAAAAAAATTACAATTTAAATATTGTGCTTGTATTTTCCAGTAATTGAGAAACACGACAATGTGTAGACAGAAATCGACGGTCAAGGATAAAAAATGTGTTTCAATAATCAAGCTCAATATAAATAAACATGTAAATAACAAGAGCACATAAAAATGATACTTACAGATTCAGAATAGTATCCTGATTGTAGAAGTGTCTGTTTAGATTGCGGTACAAATCTATAATAGTTTGCGTTACAGTTGTGCATGAGAAGGAGGAAAGTACAGAAATACAGCACATTGAAACTTCCAAACAATGGTGTTTTAATGGACCAATATACTACCAAACTGTTTTGACTAAATCTCTCTATAGTAAACACTAAACTTGTCAACCTGTATGACGAGCATGTAAACTGATAAGTGTTTATGTCCTCACAATAGGCTGATGTGTGTTTGCATTAAACCCCCTACCCTTAATCATTTAATTAAAAAGTTGAATATAAAAAATACATTAAAACCATTAATAACAAAACATCAACTCTAATAAGTAAGGATTGAGATTTATTGCAGCATTCCACACCATATCAGACAGTATGCATAACAATCATTAATTAACATCTTTTTTTTTGCTTTCTCTTTGGCTAGAAACAGAGAAAAACTCAATTCAAAAGAAGACAGAGAAGCCCATGATACACTGTATGGTAATTTGTGAAAATCTTTCCTCATTCACCAGCATCAGAAGAGTCTAGACAGTGTGTCTATGAAGAGCCCAACCAAGTAGCAAACAAACCCTAAGCACACGATTGCTGACGAAAACAAACACATGTCAACTTCTACTTGCACATGCACGCGCGCCCGCCCACACACACACACACACACACACACACACACGTATCTCAGGCACTGTACATTTGCAAAAAATTCATTTGCATTTTCTTTTCTTTTTTTTAAACGTCATCCAATATGATTGAAGTTGATTGAATGTGCAAAACATTGCCATCATCCTCACACTTCTAGTTGTGTTAGGCCATTCTGTTTTATTTTATATACTGAGTGTGTTGAGAGCAGGAACTAGAGTAACCGGTTCTGGCAGGTTCTGATTCTGGTCTGGTGCTCCTTTGCTCTGGAGAACCTTCTGACGATGTCGTTCCTCCTGTCTCTTCTTCTTCTCCACACGCTGCTGTTCCTTACGTTGCTTGTTGGACACCTGAGAGCATTGAACACTTAACCCTTGTGCTGCCTTCGGGTCACATGACCCAAAGGTTCACAACAAACCATTGTTGTCAATTTTACCAAATACAAAAACAAATAAAAAGCATGTTCTTTAAACCTTCGTGATGTGGGGGGGTCTGAGACAGCCCGACGGTTAAAAGAAAATGCTTCACTTTTTTTTTTTTGTATGTGGTAAAGTAGTCGCAATACGACGGTGGGTCAGAATGACCCGAAGATAACACAAGGGTTAAGTAAGGAGGGCCGGACTACAGAAGACCAAACAAGGTGTTGACAAAACTCTTCCTGTCACTGTTTGGTAGTGCTGGGAGGGAATGCAGTATGTGGACGAGCCATACCTTGGGTTTGTGGGATTTGCTTCCCTCTGGTGGTCTTTTGTGGTCACTGCACTCTGTTGGTTCACCCTGACAGGCAGAGCAAAATCCTGAAGCACACTGGCCTTGGCAGGACGGGGCTGGTAGCTCAGCTTCCATCAGCCACTCTGCATTAATGGTGGCAGCACTCAGCTGGAACAGATTCTCCTCCTCACCTGAATGATACAGGGCAGAGAAATAAATAATTTACACACCGGATTGACTGCAATTTCTCAATTGCGAGGGGAGTGGTCTCTGACAGTAAGATTTACATTTAGTCATTTAGCAGACGCTCTTATCCAGAGCGACTTACAGTAAGTACAGGGACATTCCCCCTGAGGCAAATAGGGTGAAGTGCCTTGCCCAAGGACACAACGTCCTTTGGCACGGCCAGGAATCGAACTGGCAACCTTCAGATTACTAGCCCGATTCCCTAACCGCTCAGCCACCTGACTCCCTGGATCTATCTCATAGGAAGGTTCCTCACAATACATCCCCCTGTTCTTTAGGGAGCTCAGGATAACGCTGTCCTCTTCAGAGGGGCTGGGCGAGGGGGACTTCCCCACATCTGTCTGACCCCCCCCAAACTCACGCTGATGCCCTATGGCTTTCTGGAGGTTCTGAAAGTGAAAGATAAAATATGTTAACTTAAGGATTGGGGTTTTTTCATTCAATGAACATGTGCTGAAATCCCCCTTCACAAAGCCTTTTACTTGACAAAAAGGGAATTACTAGTATATCAAAGGCCTATCTAGTTTTAAGTCTTAAAAAGAACTACAATCCGAGAATTAACTACAAAGTACACCTGGGAAATGTAGTTTGATTTCTTAAACCAAACTATCAGCATAATGATACTAATGGTGCCTCAGTACAAGTTTGTTGTCACAATGGCAGTTTTTATTTAGTATTTATATATTAGTTTTATTATTCATAACTATATTTAATTACCATTGCTCATATATGTACTTCCGGGCCACAACACAAGGCAGGACTTTCTTACTCTATAGAGGGTTAGCTGACGTTAGTTGGAGGGCCTACCTCAATGCGCAGTAGAGCAGGGCTCTCAGAGTTGTCACCAGTGGGTCGCACGCTGTCGTAATGGTCGCCATAACGATAGGCAATGTGAAGCTCTCTACAAACTTGCTTCTCCACACCATTTATCTGAATTGGTATGAGATCAGAAGTATCACTAGAGGCATCTGTATTGCACTACAAGTAAAATCTGAACCATACAGCATCTGTAAAAATGTTGAAGTTAAACATTACCTTGTTTCAAAGCATCATTATGAGATTCAATGTGTGTTTCAAGGTTACCAACACTTGTCTTTATGTCTTTGGACAATGAATATATGCCTCTGGCCATAGAATAAATCTTATAGGGTGGATACAGCTATCGTTTCCTACCTCCCACAATGGAGTGTTCAGCTGATGGATGACTACTTTCAGCTGTTGGCTGCGGGCAAAAGCCACAATGGCATCATTGCCAGCAAAAGTACCGGGCTGGGAGAGATTGGATACTGGGTGAAAATGAAAGTGACAGAATAATGAATAGAACGGTTTTGAGTGACTTAAGACTTTCTATATGACATTGTTATTGTTGTTGTCTTTTTATCCTGCCATATTGAATCCACTAGGTTTTTACTCTGTCATGATTACAATTACACACACACACACGCACAAACTACAATCTGACCTTACTTTCTTTCCCATGCATTACAGGAAATTATTGAATGTGTTTTTTCCAGGAACAAATTGGTTTAGCTGAGGTCATTTTCCTTACGATGCTGAGCAAACGGCATGTCATCCTCTACGAAGGGTTCAAAGTCGTGACGGTGTGACATCATGTACTGCACAGTCTCCTGGCGCAGACGGAGATGTCCTCGAGAGTGTCCCTCCAGCTGGTCCCCAAGGGCTCTGAACAGGCAGTTCCTACAGAGAGCAGAGCAGAGAGACTTGTAGTTGGCTACACGTACAATACCTGACTGAGGAATAAACCACATGTTGAAGAGGCTGTCGTGTCATCTTACCCATCTCCAGGGACCTCTCTCAGCTTGAGCCCCAGAGCTTGGAGCTGATTGGAGAAGCTGACAAACTCCTCGGCGTCGTCCCCACCGTCCTGAGGGCGGTTCTTGCGGTCCTTGGCTATGGCACGCCGGGCGGCGCGCTCATCCCGCTTCCGTTCCGCGTCGCCCTTCCTGTTGCCGCGCACAGGCTTTCCTGTTTGCTTCCTGGACATGCTTACTGCTGTCTCCACATATGTGAATACCTATGCTGGCACAGTGCTACAAATACAGATCTCCTAATCACTGATGCATGGAGATCACTGAGTTCCTTAAAGATCAAAACCTGGTTGGAAGATAGATTTGATAAAAATTAGACATTTGTTTGAACAAAATCATGCCACTGTACTACCACACAGCCAGACAAGAAGTAGTTCAGCACAGAGTACAACTATGTTTATGACTTATGCAGCAAACTACAGTATATGTCATTATGCATGTTTTTTGTTAGCATGCAGCTGCTGTGTTATTTTACATACTGTATTGATCTAGACTCTAGTACGGCAGTAGTAACGACGTAGTCTAGCGAGCGCTGCATTAACTGGTTAGCTATAGATTTAGCTAAAAAAGCAAGTCAAATTACATCAGATCAACCAACAGAACTGCAACATAGCTAGCGAACAAAGAAGGAAATGTGACCGGCACGGTGCCATTTTACATATTTCGTTGATTAATGCGGTTTGTTAGTGGCCGTGCTATGGCGGCTAAGCTAGCTCTAAAGTTAACAGCTAGCTAGCTGGCAGACTACCTACAGCGAAACCACTGTTATAACCGTAACACAACACACCAAGTTATTCTTTATTCTAATAAAAAAATTATATAGCTAGCCAGTTCATCAAATTACTCACATTCCACAGTTTGTTGGATATGTCGAGAATCGACAACGACCTAGGAATATCTTACTTAATGCTAATCAAATACGGACTCGTGAGTTTTGTTTACAATCCTTTCCCCCAAAATTCTTCCGGATTCGTAATGAAAGTACGGTACGTTGAGTGGACCAAATCTTGTGTCATCATCCAGTTTGTTTGCTGATGAATATCTGTCCACAATAGCTAAGTTAATATTAATGGAGAAGCTAGAGATAACTGATATCCGAAATATAAATTATGATACAATAATTATTATGATTGAATTGATTATGATTATGATTGAAAAATTGAATAGGCTGTAGATGTAGGTTTTGTCAGACAATTTTGGACAAGATTTTAAATTTTACAATCCAATATCTCTTTGGCTGTATGTGCCTAGCCCTGCTCTTAAAGACTACATGAATAAAAAGAGCTAAAGTAGGAGGCCAGAAGCCTCTTCTAAATATGTTCTATTCAAGTTAAGACAAAGCTAGTAAGTTAACATAAAGCGTGCTGTAAAAAGGTGGTCTGGGTTTGCAATATCAACTCAATAAAAAAGTGAAGTATTAGCTGATGCCTGGCAGTCAAAAATCAAGCTTTGAGTCATGTTCATGTTGCAAAGCTGTGTGTTTCAGTGTATGACTCAGGATAAGGTGGGAGGTGAGTTATGTATTTTGAAGGAAAACAGGCCCCCATCATCACTCTCTTTTCTCTTTTCCTTCACTCTCCTCTCTTCTCCAAAAATCTGTTCCATCCTTTTCACCAATCCTCCTTATGACAACATGTCGTTGGAGAGAATGTGTGTGGGGGAGGAGTGGGTAGAAGAGAGAGAGAGAGAGAGAGAGAGAGAGAGAGAGAGAGAGAGAGAGAGAGAGAGAGAGAGAGAGAGAGAGAGAGAACAGTGTTGCACACCAGCACCACAGTGAGTAAAGAAACAGCCCCGGGACTTAAAAATACAACAGTAGCAGGATGAGAATAAAAAACTACAGGAAGACAGAATCTAAGTGAAATGTCATTCCAGTTTCATTGGCTACAAACTGAACAAAATCAGGTCAACATGATTTTGTTGACCTGAGTCTGTATAGGCTATATTTTTCTGGCACATGGAAATATTGCAGAGTGCTAAATAAATAAAAACAATCAAGAAAACACGTTTTTTTTTCTCATATGAATCTTTTCAGACAGACCGAACTGTGTGCAATTCCAAAGATGCAAAGTTGCTCGCTCTTTTAACCAATTTGTTCCAATCCACGAGGAGGAATATATCCATTGGTTTCTGTAGATCAGCTTTGGCCAATCGACTATCGCCCGGGTGGGTACTATCCAAGGTCCTGAACTGTCAGTGGCCCCGCGTGTCTGGATGCCAACCACGAGCCTAACCTCTCAATGTACAATACATTGGGGCCCTATAGGGAAAAAACATACATATGTTAATACATCGTTCCTTTAACACGTTTTCTTGCAGTGTGTTGATTTTGGATCACGCCAAAGTGTTTTGAAGGATTGAGACATTTGGGATATAGCCTACTTTTTTACATTTACCCTGGGGTAATGTTCAAGATGAACATCTCAGTTTGTTCTAGATGGACAGAGCTCCTGGAGATAAGTGACCGAGCTTGAGAATGAAGTAGGCTACGTGTCAGAACATGTAAGAATTGTTTTGACTTTTATATGATCACGACTGACAAACGCTAGGAATTATAAAGCTAAATTGGCAAGCTTGTGTGTATATGAACACAGCCCGGCGAAATGGCGCAGAATCAGAAAATTAACTGCAACGTCTAGAGAGAGAGAGACACAGAGAAAGAGAGAGAGAGAGAGAGAGAGAGAGAGAGAGAGAGAGAGAGAGAGAGAGAGAGAGAGAGAGAGAGAGAGAGAGAGAGAGAGAGAGAGAAGGGGTATGTGGCGATGGTGATTTAAACGTGTAACGCCTGGAGAAAAAAGTACAGAAAGTAAACCGCTGCAAACGTAATTGGAATTATCTGGTCGACTGGATCTGAATGTTTGCATCAGAGAAATGCAAGAGATGAACATATTTTCCGTTTTCATCTTCTCTCCGTAGGATATCTCCCGCCCACAAATACGCACACACACACACACACGCGCGCGCGCAAAGGGATGGTGGCGGTGGATGCTTCTGGTTGCGATAAGACAAGATGGGATAATCATGCATGTCTGTCTCCGGGCGTTGATGCAGTTGCCGTTGCCTGATCTCAACTGGACTGAGGGTAGGGTGGGTCCAGTTCCGACTGGTTTTATGTCTCGATTCAGTTTGATCGATGTTACCAAGCTATTTCTGTGTACCAAGAGGACAAGGACTACTATGAAACGTACTATTGCAATTATTTGAAATATCTAGGCTATAGGCAAGAGCAATTGAGTGTTCATCGATGGAGGCTCCTATTTATCGATAACTCGTCAATTAACTAATTGTACGGCGGGAATAACGTGCTGTCTTGAGGGGGCCAGAATCCTGGAGGATATCCCTATTCAACGACCAGCTAACCCCTTTTCATGTTTGCTGAATTTTTTGAATGGGATCGTAGCGTTTCGGAAAAGGGCGCTGTTGTATTGGTTATCAGGGTGCCTGGAAAGCCCCTATACCAGCACCTTCGCTCAGCCAAACCCGGCGCAGCGCAACGCGCAACTATTCACGATCCGGTCCGCAACATTGAATCGACACGTTGCTGTATGAGGAGAATAGAGTGAAGGCTAGCGAGTGCTTGTGTCAAACGGGGGGGGTGGGGGGTGGGAAGGAGGACACCGGGCCGGTTCAGCTCCTGCAGCTACGCCGTTTCATTGCACACCAATCTGGCGAGTTTCAAGGGACGGAGAGTCAGGTGTAGTCAGGGCGCCTCAATGAGCGTCTCCTCCCGGGACAGAGTGCCTAGAGCCCAACCGGAGCGTTTGCAGTGCCGCGGGTAGAAGAGGCTCGAGCACAGCGGAGAGTTTGGAAGTTTTGATGCATATGATCACAACCACCATGATTTTTATGATTCTTGGTGCTTCAGTTGTTATGGTAAGATGTTTATTTTATTTCAACAACATCATTAATTGTCTCACTGAGCACCACATCGGTTTAAAACTTAGTACTTAGGCCTCGGATAAATAAACACATTTCTGTATGAGAAACAGATCGTTGGCCTTTTGAAAGTGGGCTAGCCTACCTATAATTAACCAGGACTATCATAAATAAGTAATCTCCAGTCCATTTTGGAGGAAGAGTGTTTTCCAAATAATTCTACTGGACTTTCAGTAGCCTCTTCTGTTTCCTTTGAAACTGACTGCCATGCCAGGTCATAATGATGCTATGTTGGAAATAGTGCTTGTCATGTCCCAGTTGACTCGAATGGTTCTTTGCAGGCAATAGCCTGTTTAATGGACATGAACGCACTACTGGATCGCTTTCACAACTACATCTTACCGCATCTACGAGGAGAAGACCGCGTCTGTCATTGCAACTGTGGAAGGTAAAAACCCAACAGCACACAATAATTGGTTAGAAAATAATGTGTGACACATATCACACGAAGGGGCAGCGTGAAAAACGCTGGGATTTTCTCTGTCAAATTATAATTGCTCAATAGGCCTCTAGAATGATTTCTGTCGATGAGCCATTCTCACAAACTCTTAAATGTAACATAGCCTACTCAATGCGTAATCCCGTGAAATACTCACTAATTGATGTCGAATGTGATTTTATCCGTGGGTTGTGTCTCACGTTATAAGGCTTGTTTACGATGCAGTGTTTGACGGTCTCAATGTAGGCTAGCAGTGATTCCGTTTTTACTGCATACGAAGGTGTACTGGAGCCATAAATATGTAATGAATTATGATAAATAAGGGATCCTTTTGAACGCTTGTAGCTCACACAGTTGGTAGGCTTCTGAGCATCAAGTGCGTTTTTAGTTTTTCTTATCTGACAGAACTGTAATATTAAGCCAATAGTGATTAGCCAATTACCAACTGATTATGAGGACGGGAAATTCAACCTGATACATGCTTGAAAAATTGACTTCTCTAATGTGAGGGTTTGGACAGCCCAAGCATACATCAAGTTGTAATTATCTGGTGTTTATCAAAACCACCAATTATTTAAGCCTACTATAAACAGTAGTATAAACAATAAACAAAGAAAGCAGTATTTATACTAAATCCAGAGATTGATTTTAAGCTTCAAATCAGGACAGAGATCTTAGTCATAGAGTGGGGGCCTTTGTGTCTTTCATCTTGTTTGTGTTTTTAAGTGAAGTGTCCTAATCTTGATTAAGGGTATGGCAACAGTATTCTGCCAGGTTTGGGAAGAGCCTTGTGATGTAGTGAATACGCACACAGCTTTAACTGTTATTAGGGTATTAAGGTATGAATTGTCTGCTCAGGCCAGCAGTTGAAGGTCCAAGTTGCCTATATATCATATCCCATATAAGGATATATGCAAAGGTCGGTCTGTGGTCAATGTACATAGCATTTGGCTTATCGATTCACTAAATTATCTGCAAACTGGCATTTACCTAGCTGTCATGGTGTTAGAGTAATGCCATTTTGTGTTGTGGCTAGGTTCAGTCTGACAAGCAGATATGGGTCATCAGGTATTTGTGAGATTAGCATTGTCATAGAGGGATAATCTAGGAAAAGCTTTTTGGGAGGCAGCTCTCAAACACTCCAACACTTTCAGAGGCTTTTTGCAGGGTATGTATCTTGGCTATTATGTACTATGGACAGGCCAAGGTTGTAGATGTGATTTGTGGAGTAATACTTTTTTCAATGCCTCTTTTCAATGCCTCTGTGCCTGCATTGTGTGTGACTGTATATTTGTCTGTCAGGGCTGGTATTCTTGCCACCATCTGAAGTTAGATAACCATTCATGTATATGGTCATCTTATTCCCTTCCTCACATTTAATACAATATTTTTGGGAAACACAAACACGTTTCATTTATATCTATGGGCATAGAAAATATTATTTTCTGAGTCATACTGATATTGTAACTGTCTGTTTACTACAAACTACACTTGTAGTCCAGGGTATTCACTGTCAAATGGATGTCTTTCACTGACCTGGAAATGCTCCTGAGTAAGAGTTTTACGTAAGATGTTTACACTCTGAGGGTGAACGTTAAGCGGAATAGACAAGATGAAAAGGGAGAGAGCACCTGAGCTTGAATGCTGAGTCTACCTTTTGTACGTGAGGTTTTGAGGCGTCATCGCGTTGGCGGGTGCACACCTAATCAGGCTTGAGGACACGTTCACTGTCATTTCATTTGGCAGCAGAGACTGCATTGAAGCCAGGAGGCTCTCTACTGCTCTATGACGAGTCAGGTGGCTGAGCGGTTAGGGAATCGGACTAGTAATCTGAAGGTTGCCAGTTCGATTCCCGGCCGTGCCAAATGACGTTGTGTCCTTGGGCAAGGCACTTCACCCTACTTGCCTCGGGGGAATGTCCCTGTACTTACTGTAAGTCGCTCTGGATAAGAGCGTCTGCTAAATGAATAAATGTAAATGTATGACGGGGGCTCGGCCTTCCAATCGCCGGATGGGTACGGTCCTGTCGTTCGCTGTTCAGAGGAACAAGTGTCCCTGGCATCCGATTGATTGTGAATGGTGGTCAGTACGTATCAATGACAGAATGACGGAATTTCAGTAATTGGATGAGGATTATCAGTGTGTGAAGGGGATTCCGGCAGATCCTGGTTCCAGTTTTGGTAGTAATATTGCTTGAAACTTCTGTTTGAGAAAGTCTCTGGGTTCAATGTGGAGAAGCCAAAAAATGGCAGTTTACACTAGTCGACACCAGCACTGTAACATCCACAGTTCCCACACGCACATTGTGTTCTGTTGAAGTCACTGTCACTTGGAAGGTCACTTGATAGTTCATAACTCCACATCCTTTCTCCAATACACAACTACATATTCCTTTTTCATCTTTGTACTTGTCATCTTCTCATCTGTCTCTCTCCCCTCTCACTATCACCTCTGTAAATACAACAACAGAAATACACATTATTTTCCATCTATTATTCATTATTATTATTCTTTTAAATTTCCCAGTAACAGCAAGCTAACCCTTCCTCCATATTTCCACAGGCACCACGTCCACTACGTGATCCCATACGATGGCGACCACTCTCTGGTGGACTCGTCAGAGAACTACTTTGTCAGTGACAGCGTGACCAAGCAGGAGATGGACTTGATGCTGGGCCTGCTGCTGGGGTTCTGCATCAGCTGGCTCCTGCTGTGGCTGGACGGGGTGCTGCACTGTGCCGTCAGGGCCTGGCGGGCCAGCCGTTACTATGGTGAGTCAACCAGCTAACTAGCATGGTGGTGCTCTGGTTCGATAAACAGCAAAATGGCTGTACTATGTGTGGTACAGTGCAGTGATAAGTCCACTACCAAGTCACATTTATGGAAAGGTGCAAGAAACCGCCACGCCCCCCCCCCCCCCTCCCCTCCCCCTGCCACCCACGCCAAAGAAAATGTTGTATTGATAAAGCGGTTGGGCTCCTGTTTATATTACAAAGAGAAATGTTTCAATGCAGAGGATGCCCGCTGTATTGTGTAGTATACTTGGCAGTTGTGCTAAGGTTTCAGATTGGAATTACTGAACCAGTGAGAGACATAGTGCAGGACACATCGATAACTGTGCAACCACGTAGGCGAAATATAGAATATTAAGAAACTCAGAAATGGTTTCTGTAAAACATTCGCCAGGACAGCTATATATTTCTGTACATTGGAAAGATACGCATCGATGACCATGATCGTGCCACTGAGAATCATCCTATTCATCTTCTCCAGTATTTTACCCTTATGTATGTGTTTGAATATTCCATAAACATCAGTTTTCTCTTGTGTACCTTTCTGTCTAAAATAAGACCTATACATTTGGATTTTGCCTGGAGCTATTAACACACTCCAAAAAAAAAAAAAGCTGCTGTTTCTTAAACCATTTTAGAATTTAGAACACTAGACGAATTCCTGAATTGTGAAGAGTTCCAGATCTTTCAGGCCTGACAAGGATTCCGTATAGTACCTTTAGTTGTCGGTGCTAACGTAGGCTCTATGTCATATAGAGTCTATGTTCTGGCAGCCCAGAGGAGCTCCTTAAAATGTTCCCCACAGCTAAGTGCATCTCTCTAGTAGGTGTCAAGTTATATTAATAACCAATTACTTCCATTAAAATCACCACAATGCTAGGGTGGGGTGATTTGGAGAGTGAAGCTCCTTTTACTTTACAGTGAAAAAGATTGATGCTATATATTTTGGACATGTGTTCCATTTATCTTGTTTCTAAGTCGGCATTGAATAGAGAGCATGGAGCTTAAATTTCAACCACACAAAAAAATCTCTGATGTCAGCCCTTGTATTGACAGTATGTAGACGCAAATATACAGTATAGCAGTGCAGCAGTGAGTCAATACACCATCTCTGGTGAGGCGTCAGCACATTACGTACCACACATCCAGAAAACAAAATTACCGGTTGAAAGCCTACATCCATATGCATTACCTCTAGCTGTTGAGTGATGGTTATAGCTGTTTCTAAGCACTGGAATCCTAGAGAATGCAGGGAATGCCCCTCTGATGGTGTGTTTGGCTGTGACGTTGATGGTGGGTCAGAGTCGTTTAGCCTGCCTGAGATGGGGAGTGAAGGTGAGGCTGACGGAGCGAGACGTGGGTGGGGGTGGTGTTGGAGATACTGTCACATCCCCACCCCCACCTACGCTCTCTCTCTCTCTCTCTCTCTCTCACACACACACACACACACGTTCTCTCTCCTCTGAGCTATAAATAGAATGAGAGGGAGCAGCTGGAATGGCGGGCGAGGGGAGAAACATGTTCGCTTACATACACACATATACACACACACACACACATATACACACATCATGGATGTGTGTATATGTGTCTTTTTTTCTTTTTGTAATTCCATCTATAGCCCCAGCCTCTTCCCCTCCATTCAGTTATTGAATCTACTCCCAAATCTATTTTCTTTACACAGCCTCTCAGTGGTGAAGATGTGGTCGTTTTTCTTTTTGTATATTGCCATGAATATCTGATGCATTTGTCCTCTGGCACCCATGTCTTCTTTTGGAAATACATTTAGTATAACAAAATAGAAAAACAAAGAGATAACAAAAAAGGGGTAAAATGATGACTTGGCATAACCATTTCTCCCTTCCTGCCTCCACAAAAGACCTTTACATTTATGCCCTCACCCCACTTTCCGCATTACATTACCATTTTAATTTTTCTCCTGACTCCATCTCCATCTTTCCATCCTTTTATTCAAATGAGAAGAGGAACCTGTCTCGTTTTCTCTTTTCCTTTGGATACCCTTCAGAACAGTCCTTGTGGATTGCATACCCATTCACAGCTATAAATAATTCCCCCCTCCCTCCCCCTGACTCCCCCCCTCCCCGCCACCTGCCTCCTCCCCCAGTCCTCCCTCCCCCTCCAACCTCTAGCGGGGCCATTTGCTATTGGGTTTGCAGTCTGGGACCCTCCCTCCTTCCCTTGCTGTCTCAGTGGGCCTTGCTTTGCCAGCTACGTTCCAGTCTGACACAGACAAATCCCTGCACTTCTATTCAAACACTCACTGCGTCGCACACACATGCCGCCTCCAGGGAGAAAATCTGGATCATTTAGTTTCAGTTCCTGTTTTTAAGATTTCGATGGAAATTACAGTTTGGAAGAAGCACTACACAGGCTGGTATGGCATGAGTGGTTGGAATGATAAAGGTTGTTCACTGTGTTATTCACTGTGTCACACATGCATATGGTTTTATTATTATTATTATATGTTTATGATTATATATTTTATATAGATCCAACCTTTATTTCACCAGGTTAGTCCAATTGAGATGAGCCTATTTTAATTAAAAACCTGATTTACATAACGACTGCATGCACAGGTAAATTACCGTATAGTGTACAACAAACATGATCAATACAAAGATAAGAGCATCAACAAAGGACATTTATTACAGAGTAGTATAGGTCTGAAGTTTACTTGGGCATTGAATGCACTCTAATAAATTGATTCTCAGCTCATCCAATAGCGTAATGCCCCTATCCAGAAGCTTCCACTCTCCATTTACTGACGTGTTTTACTCACTTTTCTCACTTCACAGATTTGGCAGGAATTTTGTGATACAGAAAAAAAACATATTAAATTACAAAACTCTGTATTACACACCCAAAATGTATGTATTAGGCATAATAGTTGTAAATACAGCATTGTGTTTTTTTCTACTGTCATCTAATTTATAACTAGTCGATAGAGATTCAGGCAATAAATATTGTTTATGTTTTGATAACTTTGCCTCACTGATCTCATATGTCCCCCCCCCCACTCTCCCCTCTGTCTCCCCCTTCTCTGTCTACTCTCTCCACTCTCCCCCGTCTACTCTCCCCCCTCTCTTTACTCTCCCTCCTCTCTCCACTCTCCCAGACACCCCTTCCTGGTCGTGGCTGCCCCAGTTCTGCAACCTTCGAGACCTTCGTCGCCGTGCCCAGCTCAGACAGTTGGAAGACTCCAGCGGTAACATGGTCCACATCAAGCAGAAGCTCTACCACAACGGCCACCCCAGCCCCCGCCACCTCTGACTTTTAAACAAGACCCACAACCACCTCCTCCTCCCCCACTCCTTACCCCAAACTGCCCCATGGCCAACTGCTGCCTCAGAGACCCTTGAAAACTGCCCTGTCACTGTTCATAACACACCCCCTCCACCACCCCCACCCCAAGATGGAACTTTCTTACGACGACCTGACTGACGAAAGTCAGAAAACAACCAACCCACAACTCAAGCAGAGAAAGAAGAACATGATAGTTGCCACTGAAATATTGTTGTATGTCCACTATTGACGGAGGGGAAAAAAAGTTTTTAAGGGTGTTTTCTGTATAGACATTTTATGTGTTCATTGTTGAAACTTGGCATGCTCTTTTAGAACAGGGTAACAGTGTATGAAATGGGTGGAGAGAATCGGGTGCCATGATTATATCTTTTTTTCTGTTTGGGTTGGAGTGTATTTGACTTGTTAGAAAGGGGGCTTTTTGTGATTGGATGAATAGGTTGCTGCTTCTGTAAATAGTTATAAATATATGGGTGTGGGATTTAAAAGGGTGTGAGGAAGGGGGGGGAGGGATTGTGTGTCAAGAGTAAACCTGATGGACTGTATGGAGAACAGAACGTTAAGATAAGGCAGATGACTGGAAATGAACCGTGTGATTTCTGCGACAAAAAAAACACAGATTAATTAGCTTTGTTACTTAGTGAATTAAATGAATGTATTAATTTTACTTGTATATATATATGAGGGGGAGGGGAGCCTATGCTTGTGGTCTGGGTTCTCTGTGCTGTGTTATAATATAGTTTTATGAGAAATGAGAGGAGAAATTGATGCCAGCCAAGATAAGACAGAGACCATTCAGTGCTTCCCTCGTCTTCCCAATATCATGTCCAATAGCACTTCCCGATTTGCTAGATCCAATTCCCTCATCCTTATCAGAAGCAACCAGCCTATCAGTAGAGGGAACCCTCGCTCGGTCCCCCCTCCCCCTCTGTGTCCAGACATTGCTGTTGTGAGGATGAAATGTCTGTTTTATTAAAAGTGCCATTGAAGCACAACAGTGACCCCTAACGTTTGAATGTGTCATTCCCTCAACATCAGTGTGTGTAGGCTCTCCGTAGAAATGCAGTGCTTGTTAGACATTGTGAGAGGGTTATCTCAGAACAGGACTCATGGTATGGTATTCATCTTCAACTGGCAGGGAAATTGTCCATTTTAGAGGCAAGCCATGTAATATAATGGGTCAAATTATATGTTGGTATGTAAAGATAGCCACAATCGTTTGACATGAGAGAGCTATATGCACTTGAGCAGCCCTGAAGGTCAATCTCTCCTCTTTTCCTTGATGCCTCCAAATCCATTAGCATATATTTTTTTGCCCAACTTCAATACAAGGTCTTAAAAGTGCAATAAGGCACAAGCTGATACCAACATCAAAAGCCCTTTAATCACAATGACAGACAATCCATCAAAACAGTACATCTTCTCCATTCTTAATTCATTTTCTTTCTCCCTGACCCATAGCTTCATCGGTTTCACCATTTAAACCATTTCTTCGGGGGATCTTTTGGTTTGTCTGGGTCATCCCCACCCTCATCTTTAGCAGCAGATTTGTCAGCTTTGCTGCTGTCTGCCTCCTGAGAGGCAGGAGTTGCTGTGGCAACAGAGTCCTTGGTGGCTGTAGTTTCAGTAGCCTCAGAGTCCTTGGCAACGACAGTTTCTGTGTCAACCTTAGAAGCAGCGGCCTCTGTCTCCGGGGTTACGGGGGCTGCTGTGGCCTCTGTCTCCGGGGTTACGGGGGCTGCTGTTGTCTCTGTCTCCGGGGTTACGGGGGCTGCTGTGGCCTCTGTCTCCGGGGTTACGAGGGCTTCTGACTCTTTAGCAACCTCAGCTGTTATTGGCTCAGCCTCCTTTGCAACCTCAGTTGCTATTGGCTCAGCCTCCTTTGCAACCTCAGTTGCTATTGGCTCAGCCTCCTTTGCAACCTCAGTTGCTATTGGCTCAGCCTCTTTTACAACCTCAGCCACTATTGGCTCAGCCTCCTTTGCTGCCTCAGCTGCTATTGGCTCAGCCTCCTTTGCAACCTCAGTTGCTATTGGCTCAGCCTCTTTTACAACCTCAGCTACTATTGGCTCAGCCTCCTTTGCAACCTCAGCTGCTGTTGGCTCAGCCTCTTTTACAACCTCAGCCACTATTGGCTCAGCCTCCTTTGCTGCCTCAGCTGCTATTGGCTCAGCCTCCTTTGCAACCTCAGCTGCTATTGGCTCAGCCTCCTTTGCAACCTCAGCTACTATTGGCTCAGCCTCCTTTGCAACCTCAGCTGCTATTGGCTCAGCCTCCTTTGCAACCTCAGCTACTATTGGCTCAGCCTCCTTTGCAACCTCAGCTGCTATTGGCTCAGCCTCCTTTACAACCTCAGCTGCTATTGGCTCAGCCTCCTTTGCAACCTCAGCTACTATTGGCTCAGCCTCTTTTACAACCTCAGTTGCTATTGGCTCAGTCTCCTTTACAACCTCAGTTGCTATTGGCTCAGCCTCCTTTGCAACCTCAGATGCTATTGGCTCAGCCTCCTTTGCGGCCTCAGCTTCTATTGGCTCAGCGTCTTTTACAACCTCAGTTGCTATTGGCTCAGCCTCCTTTGCAACCTCAGCTACTATTGGCTCAGCCTCTTTTACAACCTCAGCTGCTATTGGCTCAGCCTCTTTTACAACCTCAGCTGCTATTGGCTCAGCCTCTTTTACAACCTCAGCTGCTACTGTCTCAGCCTCCTTTGCAACGTCAGCTACTATTGGCTCAGCCTCCTTTGCAACCTCAGTTGCTATTGGCTCAGCCTCCTTTACAACCTCAGCTACTATTGGCTCAGCCTCTTTTGTAACTCCTGCTGTCACAGCTTCAGCTTCCTTAGCAACATCGGCAATTATGACCTCAGCCTCCTTGGCAACCTCGGTTGCTTCGGTGACGGTGGTTTCCGACTCTGTGGCGACCTCCTGAGCAGCAGCAGGAGCTGTGGCCTCTGCTTCAGCGACAATGGCATCAGCCTCCTTGGTTACTGCTGTGGCCTCCATCTCCTGGGCAGCTGGAGTGACAGTTGTCTCATCTTTGATGATGGGGGCTGCATCTACCAGTGTTTCAGCCTCCCTGACCTCGGCCGTCACATCCACCTCTACCAGCTTCACTTCAGGCACCACGGCCTCCTGGACAGCAGATTCAGCCGCAGGCTCCTCTGGCACTACCTTTACGGCCTCCAACTCCTGGACCAACGGGGCGGCAGACGCCGTCTCCACGAAGGTCTCGACCACCTCAGCCTGTGCCGCGGCCTCGGCCACAGCAGGAGCAGCAGCTTCTCTAACCAGTGCGGCTGCCTCTTCAATGATGGCTGCTGCCTGGACCTCCTGTGCCGGCTCAGCTGCCGCTGCTGCCTGGGCGCTGGAGATCATCGCCTCCACGACTGGGAGCACTTCCTGGATGAGCGGGGCTGAAGCCTGGGCCAATGGGACGGCAGCTTGGGCCAGCGGAGCGGCTTCCTGAACAGCCGTGAAACCAATGGCGCCCTCTCCCTTGGGGATCACGATGCCGGTTTTGCTACTTTCGCCACCGCCTTCCATATGCAGCCAGTCCATTTTCTGGGCGTGCTGCTTGATGGCATCTTCGACTCTAGAATCAATCATGGCTTCGGTCAAGACACCGTCTTCTGAAGAGTATGCAGCAGCCTTACAGAGGAGAGGGGGAAGAGAAGTTACCTTGTGGTATTTAGATTTTTTTATATACACAGATTTTCTTTCAGAACGTGTTTTATTAAGGGTCAATGGTAAGAAAAAGTCATAGGTCTCGTGCGCTCACCTGCCAGGCCACGCCCAGCTTGGAAATCTCACGTCCAGACATGCCCACGGCACGCGCCGCAATGTCAGAACACTTCTGTCCGTAATCAAACTGGGCCAACTTCAACCTCCTGTTGAGCAGATCAAACACGGCAAGCTCTGCATCAGACTGGCGTTCAAAGACAATCCACACCCTGTTTGTTTACTGCAACCCACTGTTGACAAGTCTCGCTTAACACCTGTATAACGGGGATATTTCTTGCCTTTCAAGTCACAACTTTGAACAAGTCACATTAATGGAGCTTGTATTATCAAAGTAGCCTCTGTGGAATTCAGATTTTGGCTCCTAACAATCACGCGAAAAGAGGGAATCACAAAGAGGAACTCCAGACCTCAGAACACAGGAGTATACTCACTGTCTGCCTACAGTGGCTGGGCCCAGTACAAATCTGTCAAAGTACAGACGGACCAGTCTCTCCCTCTCCTCCAGTCCAGGGAGGGCGAAGTTTACAATCTCATCAATACGGTCGTTTATTGCCCAGTCAAACTGCTCCGGCTGGTTACTCGCCAACACCAGCATAAACCTGGAGAGGTAAAATAGGATTATTTAAAAGGAAGTCAATGACCTTCTCAGTCAAAGCTTTTCACGCTTGACGGCGCATATTGAATAATACAGAGACGAGGGCTGTTACTAACTTGTTACTCTGTTCTCCAGTGCGGTAAAGGAATGCGTTCAAGGTGGCTCTGAGGTCCTCGCTGATTTTCTCCTGGAAAACCCCCCCCCAAAAAACAATTATAATGATGTAGATAGCAACGGAGGCTGAGCCTAAAGCAGCAGAAATATAAAACAGCAAATAAATAATGTATGAGCAAATTAGCTAACTGTTAGCTGTAAACACAAACTGCCAACTGTCGTTGAACTCACAGTGGATCGTTTACGCAGGAATGCATCGGCTTCATCTACGAACAGCAGGACACTAACGATGATAAAGAGGACGAAGGAGAGAAAGAGTTATTTGTTGTAAACGTCACAGCAGTTGCTACGAGACATTAAAGAACAAAGTCTAATAATGAGGCACATGTTATCCCGTTGAGAGATGGGAGTCATACCAATGATCTACTTAAAAAAAAAAAAAATATTCACCTGTATCTTACCAAGTAGCCCCAGAAGACACCAACATCTAAGATTAACCATCTGTGTCTTAAACCTTCACCGATGAACCCTGCGACAAAGGGCAGTGCTGAGTAAAGAAGAGGAATCCTTACCCACGCCTGCTTGTTCCAGCCCAGTCAAAGACCTTGTGCATGGCCGTCACCCCGTCACGGCCCATGGGAGCCACATCTCCTCCTGTCATGATGGCGTAGTCCATCCCAGAATGGAGAGCCAGTTTCTGCAGGGTGACAAATCATCAAGTCAGGGACAATGTCTTCCTTTTAAAAAGGTACTTTTCCAGATGATAATGATACAGCAAATCTATCAGCGGCCCTCATCATCTTCCCTAACTGTCATTCCAACTCTACTTTAATGGCCAATTCCACTGTAGGTCATGCACTGTGTTCTCCCTCGTGTTACTGAGAATGGCTTGGTATACCTTGGCAAAGAGTGTCTTGCCTGTCCCAGGTGGTCCATACATCAGGATGTTCCTGTACAGGCCCTTGTTCTGCCTGGTGTTACGAGTGGCGATGGCAATGTCTCTCACACGCTCCTCCAGAGAAGGCTACGCAAGGGCAGGAGAGACAGCAGACAAGAAGAGATGGTGGATAAGGGGACGAAAACAGCAAAAGGATTTCTCAACAGTTATAAAAAAAGATTATGATCTAGCGTTTCTAAGCAGACTTATTGTTTTGCGTTGCAGCTTTTAGATGGGTTGTATGTGGAACAGTACTCACACTGAGAACCACTCCCTCCAGGGCGTCCTGTGGTCTGCTCCTTAGACGCTTTGTCGTCTGATGTTGGACAGGTCAAAGGTTAGGCTTTTAATCTTTGTCCAGTGGACAACATAAAGGTGTTTGAGTATTCGTTTTGAAGTTAAAAACTTTGGATAAAAGTGTCAGCTAAATGAACTAGAAAGTGCATTCCAACAATAAAATGTAAAACAGTAAACCTTTATAGGGTGCTTGATGGCCTCTCCAACAGTGATCCTGGAGGTCTCTCTGACCAGGGAAGGCTTTCCCAGACGGGCCTCGATGTAGCGTCCAGCTACTCCGGTGGCGTTCCTGGCAGAGTAGACGCCAACTGCCAGCAGGGTAAAGCCAGCCACCTGCACAGAGATTCCGAAAACACGTGTATAACTTGATGAGTGAGTACTTGGTGAGGAAAAATAGAGAAAAGAATATTCCCTTTTCAAGTCTTTGTATTAACTTTATTGACACGTTTGGGAGTCCCAATAAATGTTTGAAGGTGAGGTGTGAGCAGACATGAACTTATTACCGTGGCGGTGAGTTTGTCCCAGTCAGATACGAAAGCCATGAATCCTTCCCCAAACACTGCTCCTGCAGTCCTGCCACGAACAAAACATAATTATCACACTCACTGCTTCCATTATGATCCCAAATGGACAAGGACAGCCATGTGATCAGATGCTTGAACCACAAAAAAACTACAGACAGCCACCAGCACAACCAAGGACACTTAGTTTTCTAACTTTATTTAAATGCCCACCAAGAAGAGGCTAGTGCAAAACCCATCTCAGATCTTGTCAACGCCATAATGCATGGACCGCTGTTTTATCAAACAATGAGTGCTTCCATTTTGGATTCCTCCAAGAATTCTAAGATTGTATTATTGAGTACTCGCCCCAAACAGACTATGAAAATAAGTTGCCATATGACCAATGAAATAGCAAAAGATTAGCCTTACGATTCTAGTGATATCCAGCTAATGACTGAATCTTACAGCCAGGGTCCTGTTTATGATTAAGCTCACTTTATGGACTCCAGAACCGTCTGTCTGTGTTCTGCTGCTTTCAGACGGATCTGTTCTCGGATCAGATCTGCGTTCTCTCGCTCGACCTTGGCGCGAGCTTTGGCCTCGGCCTCCACACGGAGCAGCTCGTTCTTGTGCCGCAGGTCCATCTCATGCTCAATTGTGGCTAGTCGGAAAAAATAGATTAAGCGAGCATGCACTCCTGAATAGGTATGTGTAGGGTGACAGCAGTATTAGCACAGTACATAGTTACGAAGCGTCTGGATGGGAGCTATAACAACGTTGTGAGGAAAAATGACTGATGTCATCGGCATCGCGCATCTTTGTTCACCTCACCTTTCCTCATGGCCTCCTGCTTCATGACAGACTCCTCTTGTTTGCGCAAGTTCTCCTCATTGAGGATTTGCTGCAGATAAAAGTAGGCTTTTACACATCCAATACGGATTGACAGACTAGAGCATTACCAGCATACAATTGCAGGTCATTGGGTCAAAGTTCAAATTTCGTCAGGAAGCGGATTAAAAAAGGGATTTTACCACAATGAGAGTGCTTACCTGTTGCCTGAGTTGATCATCATATCTCTGTCTGGCAAGTTTGTCTTGGTATTGTGCCCTCTAGAGGTAACAGTAGAGCATTTGACAAATTTCAGAAGGACATTTAACCCAATGAATAACATTTTAATAACTGGTCTACAAACACATACAGAGAGAGAGAGAGAGCGAGAGAGAGACAAAGAGAGAGGATACCTGGTGTTCAGACTGTTAACACAAGAACTTCCATACCGCTTGATTTTGTTTCGTCTCTTCATTGAGGGTTTTCCGTCTCTCTTCTCCCTGCAGGCGTATCTGCTCCCCCTTCAGTTGCTCCAAGGCAGCCTCATACTCCTACACAAGGGAGAGCAGAGGCTGTGGGCATGTGTAGAACTTTCACTGAGAATTCTGATTATCCAAAGACGACAACTCTAACACGGAACCTTCCGGTCGGAATCAGTATGGGCACTGAAAACTCTAGAGTCTTGCGATAAAGAGTGTGGCTGGGGATTTACACTCATTTGAAGGTGTTCATAGGATTTAAACAGGTTTGGAAGAATCCCACCAACCTTCACTTTACTCTGATGTTCCAACTGTACCGACTGCTCCTGCATACGAGCAAGATCCAGTGCTTCTTTTGCATGACCTACCAAGTTGAGGTAGAAACACAGTTAAGACCGTACTTAACTACAAATATTCTACATATTTCCAACAATTGATAACATTATTAACACACTATACACATAAATTAATAACTGAATACACACTCTATGGGGTATATTACTTTCAGAAACCCTTTTGGATAATTTCTCGTTGTTGAGCTTTGAACCTTGTTCTTTGACAGTAGGCCTATGCGTAATGATACTATACACATGCACACATATAGGACATTATGTGCCATGAGAGCACCACACACGTTCATTGGCTAAATATATACTGCCCCGTGTGGGCAACACAAACAGAGACACACATGAACATTTCAACACACAAGGCCTTGTGATCTGATCCCTGAACCACAACTACAGCCGGCTCTCACTACCACCAGGGACACTTTGTTCCTTTCTTCATCGACACGCCCCCCAAAAAGAGCCTGTTGCAAATGACACCTGTCTTTGTACTGTCAACCTCATTATACACGGATAGTGTGTAATAATAAAACGTATACAAGCTACGGATGCATTGTTGCGAAGCGCGTGATTAATAGCCTAAATATGCTTTTTAGACAATGTCTGATCGAATTATATGCAACTGTTGCAACATCTGATCCTAAACTAAGCCGTGCAAAAATCCTGGCAACAAAGTATTATTGGCCTTCAGATCGATTTCCTTACTACACCACTATCAAAACAATACCTACGTGATTTATCAAGGTCTCTTGCTGCCTTCGCTGCTCGTTCAAGTCCAGTTGGGTCGAAGTTACTCCATTTGTCCTTGGGCTTATCTACTCCCGAACCCCCCGAACCCCCTTCGGCCGGGGTGGACGTCGTTTGGTCGTCCGCCGGGGGAGTACCGGATCCTTTTCTCCAGCCAAAGAGCCACGACATGCTTGCTCAATGGAGTCTTTTCGCCCCTCGTGCTGCTTCGGTGGTCGGAGGGTCCAGAGTTTCTTAGGAAATTCCTCTTCTCCCTCTGCACACTATAGCTACACACACCTACATTCAGCCACGCGTTGGGAGCGACTCACCACGCAAGCGCAAGGCATTGTGGGGCGGGGTTTGGAATTAAACTGTAATTTACTTAGGCATACTCATACAACGCCACTGTAGGCTACGCTTTTATTGTTAGTTATTATTGAATCTAATTCTGTATAAAAGTGTAATAACTATTAACACTGTACTATAATAATCTGTAACCTTCATAAGGTGCATCATGACATGACTGAAAACAAGGACAAGCACTTACTACTAATACTCTGGCTTCTTCAAAACCCGATGCCAAACAATCCACAAATTTCTACTGTAACAGCCCCTTTTTCTATACAATAGACTCACAACACATTACAAATCTCATAATTAGAGCATCCTGGTAGGCAATTCAATATACGCAAAACACCCATCAGTAAATTGGTCTCTCGTAATTTCGGAGTCTACCACAGTGTCTTTAAGAACGGACATATACTAGATAGATAATTGTCACCAAAATAGTCAACTAGTAGGATTAAACTGAATTTGTTGGGATTGGATATAGCCTATCATCAGGTCATATGCGGACAACTTTGTCATTAGTAGCCTATTGTCTGTGGTAATTTGAAATCTGTTTTACAAAGTCAAAGTTAAATCTTTTACACAATAACCGCCAACCCAGGCAATGAGCGTTGTACAAGAGGTCATTATATAATATCCTACTCCATAGGTTTGGTAACCCGTTGGTGAAGGCAGCGTGATTACTGACGTCAACATCACGTCAAGCAGGCGGGTAGGTAAAAAGACTGGAGTTTCTCGGTCTTGTAGTCAGTAAAATATTGACGTGGTATCAGAAAGATGTCGGTAGTCTGCATCTCTGTTGGAAGAAAAGCAGTTGCGTTTAAGAACGCAGGTGCAATGGTGGTAAGTAAATTAGAATTTATATAAAGTATTATTACTATAAAATTGTATAGCATGTATCACTTGCTTGATTCGTGCCTGTGTTTCCATTATGTGACATGATATTGGCTTCTTATAGCGTAGTATGTTCAATGAACTTTAAATTACTAAATTGTGTGGCATAAAATAGGATATTTAGACATTCGGTTATGCTAACAACTCAACTTCAGACCTCAACACAGCATGTTTGAGTTGTCCTTTGTCAGAATGTTGCACAACTATACGGCACTTTGGAAATGTACAACGTATCAAGTTGCTTTTTAATAAAATGTATGCTATGTAACTGTTCTCTAATATAAATACTGAATTGAAATCAATTAACTTGATGAAGAGTAAAATGTCATAACCTAAATGTGTCTACAATGTTAGTTAGGTAACTTCAAATTGTGCTGTGATGTAATTTCGAAGGGTAGTATCACCTACTTACAACTAGAGGGCGACTGAACCTTGTTATGAAAGGCAGAATCGTACTCGTGCAGGCGTAGGATTACAAAACTAAAGAGGAGCCCTACCCTCAGTGCCAACAAATTACATAAATAAACTGTAAATATGTAGTTGTTCAGCTAAGTGAGCAAAACATAATACAAAAATTACAAGTCCTTGTAATTGAATATATCCATAGACAGCAGAAAAAAAGACATTCAATAACAATTAAAGAACATTTCTGATTGTTTATGGTTATTTCTCAGTCAATATGAGAAAATCAATACACTGTAGGTTTACTCTAATACCTGTCCAATGTCATTGATTGATATTTATGTGTCTCTTCCAGATGGTGCGCTTGGCCCAGACAGCTGCTGCCTCTGTTCCTCAGCCCAGGATAAAGAAATTTCAGATCTACCGCTGGGATCCTGACACAACTGGTGATAAACCACGCATGCAGACCTATGAGATCGACCTCAACAAGTGAGTGATATCCACAGAGGGGAAGGGGCTAAAAAAAGCCAAGAGGTCAAAGGTTACCTGTTGGCAGAAGGTCCTGTCAGTCGAATCCAGTGTTTAAGTTCTGGTTGTTTTCTCTCTCTAGCTGTGGACCTATGGTGCTGGATGCCCTAATTAAAATCAAGAATGAGATGGACCCCACTCTCACTTTCAGGCGTTCCTGCCGAGAAGGTATTAATACAGAGAGATAGTCCCATGTAATATCCTCAGGCTTAATCATTTTTTATCATATCAAATAATCCGTCACATATTACTGTGATGTTATTGAAGCAATTGTGGCACAAAAATATGCAAATTAATCTGGCTATACGGTGGTATTACCAGTTTTAATTATGCTGCATATTTTATGTTTAGGTATCTGTGGCTCATGTGCCATGAACATCAATGGAGGCAACACACTGGCTTGCCTGAACAAAATAGACTCCAACACAAGCAAAGCAACCAAAATCTACCCCCTTCCACACATGTATGTCGTCAAAGATCTGGTGCCGGTAAGTGCCGATGTTGATATTAGATGAATAAAGTAAATCATTATATTCTATTATGTCAGGGAGTCAGGTGGCTGAGCGGTTAGGGAATTGGGCTAGTAATCCGAAGGTTGCTGGTTTGATTCCCGGCCGTGACAAATTACGTTGTGTCATTGGGCAAGGGACTTCCCCCTACTTGCCTCGGGAGGAATGTCCCTGTACTTACTGTAAGTCGCTCTGGATAAGAGCGTCTGCTAGATGACTAAATGTAAATGTGTTAAGAAACAAAATGTAAAATGATCTGTTATGTTCAGTCATATGATATAATACCTCCTGGACCTTGTGTGTGTGTGATTTACCTCAGGACATGAGTAACTTCTATGCGCAGTACAAATCCATCGAGCCCTACCTGAAGAAGAAGGACGAATCACAGGAGGGCAAGGAACAGTATCACCAAACAGTAGAAGACAGGCAAAAACTGGTCAGTTTAAATAACCCCCTCTTTGCGTCTGACAACAGGAACACACACAATGAAAGGCTCAATATGATACAAAGCTAAAAGGATCTCTACATGTCTGTTCTTCTATCCTTTATGAAACAGGACGGCCTGTATGAGTGTATTCTATGTGCCTGCTGCAGCACCAGCTGCCCCAGCTACTGGTGGAACGGTGACAAATACCTGGGACCTGCTGTACTCATGCAGGTGTGTATTTGTAAGGGGTTTGTAAAGGGGTCAGATGGCTGAGCGGTTAGGGAGTCGGGCTATTAATCAGAAGGTTGTTGGTTTTATTCCCGGCTGTGCCAAATGACGTTGTGTCCTTGGGCAAGGCACTTCACCCTACTTGCCTCAAGGGGAATGTCCCTGTACTTACTGTACATTTAGTCATTTAGCAGACGCTCTTATCCAGAGCGACTTACAGTAAGTACAGGGACATTCCCCCGAGGCAAGTAGGGTGAAGTGCCTTGCCCAAGGACACAACGTCAGTTGGCATGACCGGGAATCGAAATGGCAACCTTCGGATTACTAGCCCGATTCCCTCACCGCTCAGCCACCTGACTCCCCGCGTCTGCTAAATGACTACATGTATTTGTCCGTTAACCTTCACAATCATTCTCAAAACCTATTATTAAGTGTTATATAAATGGTTGACAATATAATAAATGAACGTACGTTTAATTTAAAAAAAACAGTTTGACTGGTGATTATGATGAGGGTTTTTTTTAAAGCGGCGTTTCCTAATCTGTTCGTAACAGGCGTATCGTTGGATGATCGACTCTCGTGATGAGTTCACGGAGGAGCGTCTGTCCAAGCTGCAGGACCCCTTCTCCCTCTACCGCTGTCACACCATTATGAACTGCACTAAGACCTGCCCTAAGGTACACACACACACACACACACACACACACAGACCTGCCCTAAGGTACACACACACACACACACACACACACACACACACACCCAGACCTGCCATAAGGTGCACACACACACACACACACACACACCCAGACCTGCCCTAAGGTACACACACACACACACACACACACACTATAAGACCTGCCCTAAGGTACACACACACACACACACACACACACACACACACAGACCTGCCCTAAGGTACACACACACACCCAGACCTGCCCTAAGGTACACACACACACACACTATAAGACCTGCCCTAAGGTACACACACACACACACACACACACACTATAAGACCTGCCCTAAGGTACACACACACACACACACACACACACACACACACACTATAAGACCTGCCCTAAGGTACACACACACACACTATAAGACCTGCCCTAAGGTACACACACACACACACACACACACACACACACACTATAAGACCTGCCCTAAGGTACACACACACACACTCAGATATGCCACTGTAAACATTTGAGCGATTTCTAAACCTGCAAACTGGGTAAATACAATATTGTCAGGTATCACTGGTTGCATCATTGTCAATCATTATTTAACCTGGCGTTTGATTCATTCTTTCTAAAGGGACTTAACCCAGGAAAGGCTATTGCAGAGATCAAGAAAATGATGGCGACCTACAAGGAGAAGAAGTCGGCTACCTTGTGAACGCGTTCAACATCCACCTCAAATTTTCTAACTTAACTCCTAAATTATATTTTAGGCCATACTGAAACTTCCATTGCACACTTGACTTTCAAGTCAAGTACATAACAAAATTATCAAAAATAAATGAGTTGTAGTGTCACAAACATCATGCCTGTCGTGGGAATGGGCCCAACCCAGCTGTACAGGAACATTTATGCATGTGGGAGTGGATGTGTACAGCACAGAAATCTAACAATGGTATGAAGGGAGTAGAAGAGAAGGAAAGGAAAGGGTCTGTCCTCATAAGAAATGACAGTGTTTGATGATGTTTGATTACTAAATTAAGTACCACATCCTTACGGTTACATGATGGTAAGCTCTTGGACCACAATTAAATGTTTGTTTGCTCAGTGGATGCCCTGTGTGGCATTGGTAATGCTGAAGGACTACTGACAAAATATTATTTAACTTGTAAATATTATTTAAGTGTATATCAATTAATTATGTGAAATAACAAATGCATCATTGTTTTTGTTTAATTTAAACAACTCAATGTCAATAAAAAAAATGACGTGAACTGTGTAACATTTTCTGTGTCTTGCCAAATGTATTGTAAAAAAGAGAACATATTCTTAAGAATGCTCTTATATTAAACCTTCAAACGCATCTGGATATTACACATTTTACTAACAAAGTTTTTAGATGAACAAAAAATGCCACAAAATTAGCTTTATTGACTCAATGTTTTTCAATTAAAGAACCAACAAACTGACCAACTTTGTATTCGAAATTCACTTAATGGGTCTTGAAGAGAATGTTATGATGAACTTACGCATAGATTCATATATGTCCACCTCAGTATCTGTCACTATAATACCACAGTCATCTGTATGGGAATCCCAGCAAAGAGGTCAAACGGAGCCATGTGATGCTTATGGCTTTCCGTAGAAATGCTGGCGCTAGTGTCACATCAAGATAAATCAGAGCGAGAGGTAGCGGGTAACTGTCATGGCCATGGCCAAGCTGTGTCTTTAGCAGTGAGACTGGCCACTTTTGGTCTGAAATATAAACCAGTCTTACTAAACTATGGACATAAATGGTGAGTTTGAGGAGTACGGTAATGGAAAAATACCCTTTCAAATATGACTAGCCATAATTTTGTCAATCGGTAGGCTATATTATTGTTGTTAGCGAACTGTTTTCTGTCTGATCTGAATCTTGCAAATACTGTCGGTGTGTGTAAAATTGCGGTGTGTATCTACATTTACAATATCACATGGAGCTAAATTATATATATTTTTTATGTTGATGGCTACAATTCATAAAATATCTGCTTGCTGGTTCAGCATTTCTTGCATGGTTGTCCTTGAATTCAATATTTTTTGAATCTAGTCTGAGCTATAGATGTCCTTTTGTCAAAGTACTGGTCCTCTAGTCCTAACTCTAGGTCTTCCAGATTTGGCAGAGTGCTGTTTGCATATCTGTCATCTTTAGCTGACAAAGGCAGCTGTTGTTTCATGTTTTTGTCATGCAATTTATCAAAACCAAAAGACCAATCTGACTTTTGAAAGCTCCTCTGCCAAGTTTTTCACGTCTAGCCTGCTAATTGTGGCTGGCAACGTAAGGGAAACGTAACTGTGTTAGCTGGGATGGCATTATTTCTCAGAACTGGCCATAGTGGGTCATGTGTGTGAGGAGGAGAAATAGCTCCCTGTTGGAAACATCAAAGAGGAAGAGAAATAGAGAGCAGAGAGCGAGATTGTGTCAGATGGAGTTGCATCGGATATTTTGCTGAGGTCAATATTTAAAGGACGGAATTTTCAGCTCAGATGACTGTCATGCACTTAGAGTTTCAGCGTTTCCATTTCCTTAAGTTACAAATCAATGGAAAGTTATCCAGACAAGAATGACACACAAAAAAAGAAATGTACTGGTAAACTGTTGTATAATACACACATTCACAAAATATACTTTTCAGATTTAGGCAGTCAGTGAATGCAGATCATCTTGTTATTGAACATGCCAAGGGCCATTGATGTAGATCCTAAATAGCTTTTGAAAATGTTGAGGCCATCTTCATCACTATGACATTAAACTGCCTGTATTTCCCTTCTGAATGATGTATTGATGGTATATTGGTGTGGCATTGGTAGGCTACTTTGTGTCTATGGAGTTGGAAGTTCCTGACTTACATTTACATTTAGTCATTTAGCAGACGCTCTTATCCAAAGCGACTTACAGTAAGTACAGGGACATTCCCCCCGAGGCAAGTAGGGTGAAGTCCCTTGCCCAAGGACACAACGTCATTTGGCACGGCCGGGAATCGAACCAACAACCTTCTGATTAATAGCCCGACTCCCTAACCGCTCACCCATCTAACTTCAACTCCATAGACAGTTGGAAGTTCCCTTTCATACCAAACAAAGACTAGGAAAATTATAGGCAAGTGCTTTCCCCCCCCCCCCCCCCCCAGACATGGGTTAAGATAGTCCAAGCCTAATAAAGTTTTCAATGGAGATCTTCGTTGAATGTTTCTCTTGTTTTTGGACTAGGCTTAATCCATGTTTGGGACACTGGGCCTAAAATGAACTGTTTTAGATTAAACCACGGGGTAATGACAACAGGAGTTGATCAGGATGCTCTAATCATCAGTGAAACATGTTTGTTTATAGTTTACATTTAGTCATTTAGCAGACGCTCTTATCCAGAGCGACTTACAGTAAGTACAGGGACATTCTCCCTGAGGCAAGTAGGGTGAAAAGCCTTGCCCAAGGACACAACATCATTTTCCACGTCCGGGAATCGAACCGGCAACCTTCTGATTAATAGCCCGACTCCCTAACTGCTCAGCCATCTGACCCCTTGTTCCAGTTGGAAAACAGATTAGTCCCATATTGCAGGGATTTCATACTTTAATGGTGTGGTGACCTTTTGCTGGAATGTTTAAAGGCAGTATGCATGGTGAATTTTCTCAATTCTTTGAATCCTTGGGATTTTCATAACCCCATGTTAAGCAGCTGATTAAGACTTGAGTGAGAATACAGTAGGCCAACAGTAGAACAGTAGATCAGCGATTCCCAACATGTGGAGAGGGACCTTGCCTATATGATTTGAGCAGTAACTTTGGCTAATGTAAGGCTGGGTGTCAAACCTGCCCCCACCTGTCATATGCTAAAGTCTGGAGTTACTGGACAGTCTCAACTTGATGGCCCTCACACCCCATTCAAGATTTGGTCTGATTGGTTGGTCTTGTGTATAAAGGGAATTGTAATGCATTGTTCTGTGGATTCTTCATCTCCTGAGACCTTCTACCTCAGTTCTCCCTTGTCCTACTCCTTGCTCACCTTTTGCTTTCTCTCTGATTTACAATGATCATGGTAGAGTAGGTAAGATTTAAAGCTTTCATATTGTAACATGTTTGCCTTGTAATTGATTTCATTCATTTGCAATGTTATTAAATGCGTATTTCATTTAACCGTACTTTGACCATTCTTGCTCTGATTTAACCCAGAGTCAAATACCTCGAATTATATTTGTATTGGCATTATTTGGTTCATGCTAATACACTATTCAGTTTCCCATCTTCCTTTAAACCATAGGGGAATTCGTTTTGGTTGTTTGGCCAATATTTAACCCCCTACACTAACAATTTTTAGCGACATTATAAAGTACTCCATTATCTGTCAGCTTGCTTGCTTGTCGTTAATGTAAACTCACATAAATAATTGTGTCTGATTTTTTTTAAATGTTAAGTGGATGCCAACGTCAAATATAGTTAGGCATATTTAAATTACATTGACTCGTTTGTGAGCCAACCGAAATATTTTAAATGAGCCACACATTTTAGCCCCACCTGCATAGGTCCACATTGGGATTCGGTCAGGTGGAGAGGTTTACAGGAAGGTAAACACAGGCGTACCCTTTTTAAGACAGGCGGCTATATACCACAAGCGAAGTGAACGTCGTTTAATCCCAGTTTCGGATATAAATCAATGAATTCGCATTGACGGTAAGAAAGTGGAACTAATGAGATATTATTGAACAATTTCTGTCTATCTCTAGAACAGCGTTTATGTTTGTCTGATGTGCATCACCCGGAAGTTTGATTGTTCTTCAGGGATTGATAGGCTACACCAGAGCCCGTCTACTACACGTTGCACTTCCCACATTTCTAAATTCTCTTGTTTTATGTGTTTGCGATAGGCCTACTAAAACGATGTACTAATTATTTAATGCTTTCCTTACGGGTAGGTCTACCGTAGATTTAGCTACCTACATATCAAACAATTTTAATATTAAAGATGCTGAACTACAACTGTTTAGAATAATTAACCTTAAAGGGGTCAGGAATAGATTTTTGTTGACAATTTAACTTTTAAATGCAAATGTGGCCTGCGTGAAAAGCACAGCTCTCTGTTTCTCCAGTTTGACTTTCAGACAAATAACAATACAATAAAAGTAGGCTAATAGTTTCAAATTACCTTCCTCAATCCACAAAGTTTACAACAGGCTATCTGCAACAGTCTGTATGCAGACCAGAGCAGTTGTATACATGCTCGATTGCACGTTCAGTTTTGGGCTTAGAAGTATTTCTAATCACTATGATGTTCAAAAGGTTTTGTGGAGGAGCCTCGGAGCGGGCTTCCCACTCCGTGTCCTAGAGACCCACACCACCGCCCCGAGTCACACATGGTGGGTATGAAGTAGAAACATCAACAATAAGTTTTGATTCCCTGATGAAAACTTTATTTTTTTAGGTTTATTTTTTGGCTCTGAAGGAATGGTTTATTTTGACCCAGCCATGATAAGGCATATAAATTATTTTCTAAAGAGAGTGCCTTGGAGTATTTTTTAATTCAGTAGGCTACTAAGCCTACTAAGTTATTGTAGCCAATGTACTGCATGGTAATAATACACTTTATAAAACTGTATTTCATGAAATCACAAACTGGTTATGGATCTCTTTCCCAGGATGTTCAGGGCTACAGGTGGGTGCGCTGGCGTGTCTGGCTGTGCCGCTTCGGGGCTGTGTTGTCGCTCGGCCTGCTGCTGCTTGTGTTTCGATGGCGCCCGCGCTTAAGTGTCCGCTTCCGTTGCCAGTCCTGCCCACTAGCAATGGCAGACATTCTTCTTTTAAAGGTAAGCAGATAGCCAAAGAAAGAGGAGTTGGGTATGATTCAATGTGTGTACATAAGCTTATGTAGCTTTTGCAGTTACTGTGTGAGGAGGCTAGGCAATCGTTCATTTTGTATTCTTGTGTTTCTTTTTCTCAGGACAGTTTTGGCCAACAATATGTGGTGAAAGTTCTCACAGAAGAGATGGAGGAGGGCAGGTTGGCAGTGTATCTTAATGTGTAGCATTGTAGCACTTTCACACACTTTTAACCCTACAATAAGAGTCAGAATTGCAAAGAATTGTAAAAAAACATCAACCAGGAACACCACACTTCTTTGTGGCTCTTGTTCTGTTTTCCTAGAACACACAATTGTATCGTGTTCTTCACTTTATTCATTTTTCGCGTTGCAGTATGGAGCAAGCCAGGAGAGAGATGGAGGAGAATGAATGGAGAGATAACGTGCAGTTACACAAAGAAGAGGTAAGAGAATGGGCCGTATCAGTTCAGGAAGGAGCAGGGATCTGCTCAGATCTAATATGAAGGTGTCCTTTGCTCTTTGGCTGTTTGCTTGCTGTCTTTTAGAAAGTGCTGCTGCGATACTACCTGTTTGAGGGTCTACGGTACATCTGGATGGCCAGGAAAGGAGCTTTTTGCCGGGTTAGGTGGGTTGATGATGGATGGACTTAAACTGGAAGTTGCCTGATGATACTTGTATGAATGTAATATGTGCTACAGACTACCCAAGGTTTATATGTATGTTCTGATGTTAACTATATAACCAAGCAAATCTAGTCATGCGCCCAGCAGGGCTCGCAACATACTTTTTTCCTCACTGTCCCAGTATCGTCTCAAAGTGCTAAATTGACTGTCACAAGGTATTCAAAATGTTTTGAAAAATACGTTTTTAAAGTTTCAAAAATATCTTTTAATATTTTATGGTCCATTGTCCCGCAGTCATCCCAAAATCTGTTCTGAGCTGTCCCAGACATATTTTTCATCGGGATTATGGGACGCTGTTAATTTCGAGCCCTGACGCCCAGTTAACCTCATGTGGCTTGCTGCCTCTTATTTATAATGACGGCATGGTTTGAAAGGATGCTGGGAAGTTTCTGAGGTTGTCCTCCTTTTCAGTGTCCTCAATGAGGACTGGTCGTGCGGTGACCTTCACCGTTACCAGGAGGGACTAAGTCGCCTGGAGCAGAGCTCTAGGTATGGTTGACCCACCCTACCCTACTCCTCCTCATTTTTCGTCTCCCCCTGTTATCATCGCTTGTTTAACCCCTACAGCCTCTTCTTACAGGCGGAAGGTCTATGGCTCCAACTTAATAGATGTACCTGTGAAGTCTTATCTGCAACTGCTGCTTGAGGAGGTGAGGGGAATTTGTCAGATGTACTATTAACATGTGGAAGAGGTGTAGTGGTGACGTGTTTCTTTTTTTATATAATCATGTTTTTGTCCCCTTTTATATTTATTTTGTAAATCTACATGCTTTTGTAAATCGACAGAAGTAGAGACACCTTCTTCACCCCCCTCACACCTACCCCTCACACATCCCACCCGAGAGTTTCCTTGGTGTCTGATTGCCCCCCAGATGATATAGATGGGCTCTGGTACCACCCCCCCCCCCCCCCCCCCCCCCCTTACAAGCCCTTCTAACCCTGGATCAATCACTTCCTGTGTGCTTGGGCAGGCTACATGCTTTTCTTTTATTGTCTCCCTCTCTTGATCTGTCCAGGTCCTCAACCCATTCTACATGTTCCAAGTGTTCAGTGTAACCCTATGGATGATAGACCATTACTACTACTATGCCATCTGCATACTAGTCATCTCGTTAGCGTCAATCAGTATCTCTCTCTACGAGATCCGCAGGGTAAGAGACAGTGAACCATGTATTTCCTACAACCACCTAATTCATTTGTTTGACTGCTGTGTGACTGCTTAAAAGGAAAAAAAAAAAGAAGTGTATTCTCCATTCCCTATTTTATGATAGACGTGACACAATCCGGTGCGTGATCGGTTTCAAGTCTGTTTTTGTTTCTCCCTCAGCAAAGCAGCACTCTCCGCAGTATGGCCCGCCTTATAAGCAACGTCACGGTGCGCAGAGGCCTCGGAGGTGAGTCACGCTCTTCTCACTCAACCTTTTGTTTACACTCTCCCTTCTCCACCCGTAGAGTCCACACAGTCAGTCAGGGCAGATGCACACACATTTACATTTAGTCATTACGCAGACGCTCTTATCCAGAGCGACTAAGTAAGTACAGGGATGTTCCCCCTGAGGCAAGTAGGGTGAAGTGCCTTGCCCAAGGACACAACATAATTTTCCACTGCCGGGAATTGAACCAGCAACCTTCCGATTACTAGCCCGATTCCCTAACCGCTCAGCCACCTGCTCTCCCACACGGGGGCGGATGTGGGATGTGGGTTTCCAGAGACACGAGACGGAGCCTGATGAGTGTAATTATTTTGCTTCCAGCGGAGGAGGAGAGCGTGAGTTCGCTGGAGCTGGTCCCAGGGGACTGTCTGGTGATCCCTCGGGAGGGACTGGTGCTGCCCTGTGATGCCGCCCTGCTGACAGGAGAGTGCCTGGTCAACGAGAGCATGCTTACAGGTGATGCAGACCAAGGCATGCAGAGTATGATTGGTCATGCAGAATATGATCATACGCAGTATGTTGGTCATGCAGAATATGATCATTCACAGTATGTTGGTCATGCAGGATATGATCATTCACAGTATGTTGGTCATGCAGGATATGATCATTCACAGTATGTTGGTCATGCAGAATATGATCATTCACAGTATGTTGGTCATGCAGAATATGATCATACGCAGTATGTTGGTCATGCAGAATATGATCATTCACAGTATGTTTGTCATGCAGGATATCTTCGGTCATGCACAGTAATCATTGGTTATAGTGGAGACAGTTTGACCTGACACAGTAGGATAAGGGGAAACATCTCGACTGACTCGTGTGTCCAATCACATCACAAGTTAACTGAGACCTGATGTCTACAATTTAAACACAAAATTCTGACATGATATTCCCAGCCCAGTCTTTACTCACAACTGTTCGTCCACTTCCCTCTGTGGAGGGGGTTGAACAGGCCTCCTCCCCCTCCCCCCTGTGTAATAATAATATGCGTTTATTTGAAAAGGGACAGTGTACATTAATAAACATGTAAAAATTTAAATGCACCAGAATTATCTAGATTAGCTCGTTTTCATCTGTTGTCCCTTGGCAGGGCAATTAAAATAAATAATAAAAACCAGACAGACATACAAGGTAAACAACAGTGTGACAAAACAGTGCAGTTAAGATAACCAATTGTAAAAGAAAATAATAAAAACAGACAGACATACAAGGTGTTAGACATAAAAATAAGTTACGGTGTGAATAAGAGTCAGTTGGCTGAGCGGTGAGGGAGTCGGGCTAATAATCCGAAGGTTGCCAGTTCGATTCCCGGTCATGCCAACTGACGTTGTGTCCTTGGGGAAGGCACTTCACCCTACTTGCCTTGGGGGAATGTCCCTGTACTTACTGTAAGTCGCTCTGGATAAGAGCGTCTGCTAAATGACTAAATGTAAATGTGAATAATGCAGTGGCCTAATTATGGTTGCAGGTTTGGTTATTTTTTATCCATTTCTATGTGTCCAGGTGAGGGCGTTCCTGTGATGAAGACTGCGCTGCCACCTGGAGGGGGGCAGTACAACCCAGAGGCCCAGCGGAGACACACCCTCTACTGCGGCACGCAGCTCATCCAGGCCAAGGGGGCGGGGTCAGGCGGGGGAGGGGTCATCGCTGTCGTTACAAACACAGGTAAGGTGTCTTATTTAGGTGGACTGTACCTAGATTACTCATACTGTATATGAGAAATGGTGTACAGACACAAGTTAACATTTGAGTTACGAAGGGAACGTTTTGGTAACAATTTTTTAAATAATTGTGGTTGACTGTTAAGTGTGAGTTTCTGCCTACTGTTTGTTCTCTGTTCATCTTGATTGTGTTTGTACTTTAGGGTTCTTCACAGCGAAGGGTGACCTAATAAGCTCCATCCTCTACCCCCAGCCAATCAACTTTCACTTCTACAAAGATGCCTCCAAGTTCTTGCTCATCCTGGGGATTGTGGGTAAGAACTGATATGGAAGGACAAGGGGAAGATGAGGGTTATTCGTTTAGGAATGTGATCTGAAGTCTGTCTTAGAAATAAGGCAATTTTTTTTATAAACTGCTGATGAGCATGGCCATCTTTGATGACTCACAAACTTGAATTCCATGGGTTTAAAGTAAACTTTACTATTTTTCTGTTTCAGCACTGATGGGCACAATATACAGCTCTGTGGTCCTTAGCAGAACCAATGTGAGTCTAATTTGCCAAAGTTATGTTTGATGAAATGGTCTGACAGCTTTTATTATTTGTATATGCTTGATAAAAAAAGTTGTTAGCCTTGAAAGCAGTGCATGGGGCTGGTCACAGATTACATTTGTGACTTGGTAACACCTCATACTCCCTGATATATATATATTCTATCACTCTGTACCGGCCTCTCTGCAAATGTAAAACCATGGGTGGCAGGGCTTTCTCATGCACCACTCCTAAACTGTGGAATTCACTACTTGTTTCCATCAGAAATGCACTTTTGTTTCGCTATTTTGATAATTTGCTTTAAACGGTAATTTTTTTATCAAGTTTTCAATTGTTCATTTAATTGTCTGCCCTTATTGTTATTGTATATTGTGTTTTATAACTGTAATTTTTGCTGTACTGTAGCGCTTTGAGTGCAAGAAAGGCGCATTTCCTTTTTTATATTATTATTATTATTATCTTAATTACACACCAAAACATTACTTAGTATAAATATTGAGCTAAACATAAAATGCATTTTGCGTAGGCTAAGTGGTGGGAGCGTCTGATCCGAGTCTTGGATATCGTGACCATAGTTGTTCCCCCCGCCCTGCCTGCCGCCATCACCACGGGAACCATCTATGCCCAGAGGCGGCTGAAGAAACAGGGGGTGTTCTGCATCAGCCCCCCACGCATCAACATTTGCGGGAAGGTCTCCCTCTTCTGCTTCGACAAGGTAAGCTGAAACGGATTGGCATGACTAATGTGGATGTAACAGTTAATTTTTTGCATTTTGTGTTTCAACGTTCTACCTCTCTCCACCGCTGTTCCACGTCTCCAGACTGGCACCCTGACGGAGGAGGGTCTGGACGTGTGGGGGGTGATGGAGGGCGGAGGGGCCGGGTTCTCTGACCTGGTTCCAGACCCCCAGCTCCTTCCCCCGGGGCCCTTACTGTCTGCCCTGGCCTGCTGCCACAGTGTGGTTCTGCTTGGGGGCCAGCCCCTGGGAGACCCTTTGGAGCTCAAGATGATTGAGTCGACTGGATGGGTGAGACAAGTTCGAGATGTTAAGCTGCACAGCTGTGGGGCAGCGTTAGTCATATAACCGAGTTGATACTGAACAACGGTGTTGCTTGTCGTCTGTGGCAAATATGTTTGCTTGTGGGCAGTGTTAGCCCACATAACTAAAGCCTGCCTCTGTTCCAGGAGTTGGAGGAGCCAGAAGGAGATGAGAAGATGTTGGAGGAGTTGGGAGGTCACATGGTGTTGGCGGTGATGAGACCGCCTTCCCAGCAACTCCAGGCTGAAGCCATGGTGAGAAACATCTTAAAGAGGCATTATCAATGATGACTTTTAGATACTCCCCCCCCCCCTTCAGACTGTAGGATGGCAAAAGGTGAACATTTTAAAAGGGGGCGGTGGTCATAGACATATACTGTATATATATGTCTATGGCGGTGGTGACTTTCTATACCCACAGTGCACATCCTTTAGATTCTCCTTGGGTCATCAACGACTTGTATCTCCTCTGTTCTTTCCTCCGTCAGCCCCTCCGCAAGACCACCGCTATTGTGCGGCGCTACCCGTTTTCATCCTCCCTCCAGAGGATGAGTGTGGTGACGGTGGCCCCAGGGGGACAAACTGGGCTGGCCTTCATCAAAGGAGCACCTGAGATGGTGGCCAGTCTGTGCCTGAGAGAAAGTGGTACGGGAGACTAGAGGAACCCTGTCTTGTTCTGAGTTTACCGACACGTAGCCTACCGCTTAATGTGTAACCCTTCCTGTTTCCTGTGTGTTTCAGTGCCCGCAGAGTTTTCAAACACGCTGCGTAAGTTTGCCAGCAATGGCTTCAGGGTGCTCGCCCTCGGATATAAAATCCTAGATCGGGAGACTAATCTGAAGACTATTGAACGGTGAGCAAAGCCAGGATGTGTTTATTGATTTCAGCTCTGCGTTTTGTTTCCGGGACTGTTGACTTTCAACCGTCATTAATGCTGTTATGTGGTTGTCCACAGAGAGGAGGTAGAGAGAGACATGCAGTTCCTGGGTTTACTGGTGATGAAAAACCTGGTGAAGCCCGAGAGTGCAGAGGTCATCAAAACTCTGAGACAAGCGAACCTTCGCACTGTCATGGTCACAGGTATGCAAGTGAGCTCTTGGCATCCAAAGGCACACACGGCTCACCTGTAGATATGAGTGCATATCTGAGTGTAGTCAAACAGCTTCAGGAGCGGTGCGTTCGTTGGCCCTGCAGGTGACAACATTCTGACAGCGGTGAACGTGGCGGGGAGCTGTGAGATGGTGGGCTCAGACGAGAGGGTCATCTTCGTCCACGCCACCCCCCACACCGCCGAGTCAAGACCCACTCTACGATTCCATCTTGGAGAGGGAGGGGCCACTTCTAGCCAGAACTCAGCAGAAGTCTTATCACAGGTTTGTCATCATGGTTTGTCAGACTAGAAATCATTGATTTTAATTCAGTGGTAATTAAGAGGAGTGTGTTGAGAGATTTAGGGGAGTTTTGACTTAGCTTAAGCTTTTTAGTTCGATGGGATTGACTGTATGGGAGGCACCGCCAGCCTCTGTGATGATCTCGGAGTCAGGTGACTGAGCGGTGAGGGAATCGGGCTAGTAATCCGAAGGTTGCCCGGTCAAGCCAACTGACGTTGTGTCCTTGGGCAAGGCACTTCAACCTACTTGCCTCGGGGGAATGTCCCTGTACTTACTGTAAGTCGCTCTGGATAAGAGCGTCTGCTAAATGACTAAATGTAAATGTAATATCTCCTCTCAGAACCTCAGTTATTTAGCTCTGATGACATGAAGCAATGGTGGGAACTTCCATTTTACAGTCATTTTCCATGAAGCTTCTGAGCTGGAACGTTGCCCCCTAGGAGACCTCATATTTTACTGGCTGCTTTCTTCGGCACAGGTTATAAGCAGGCATGGTCACCGGAAAGAGGAAGAATTATGGTCTGATTTGTACGTGTTTGTTTCTTTCAATCGTCTCTTACTCAGGGCTTGTACCAGAGTGGCATGAACTATCACATGGCCGTCAATGGCAAGTCTTTCTCTGCCCTGTGTGACCATTTCCCTGAATACTTGCCAAAGGTAAACAAATTATAATAATGCATCATCCATATCTTAAGTCTGAACTGTTGTTTTTTTTAGCTTTACACTGTATTCTTAATGTTGCACCAGACTACTACTTTCTATTTACTATTATATTACTATAATATTCATTTATTCACATTGTAATGGGTGATTACATCCAACACACGCATTGTGTTGCTGAAGAACAGACATAGACAGTGATTCATAAAGATGTTGTGTTATGTGTCATGACTGCAGGTGTTGATGAGGGGCACAATCTTTGCCCGGATGGCCCCTGAACAGAAAACACAGCTGGTGCAAGAGCTGCAGAAACTAAAGTAAGAGAACAAGAGAGTGATGTCTAGTGGTATGTAATCAGGAATGACTTGCGTACCACATCAACGTCAAACATCACATTCACACAGCACGTACTTTAGGCACTCAAAGTAGAGCACCATTGGTCTACAGTTATAGGTTACACCTACCTGCTTTATCTGGGAGTCAGGTGGCTTAGCGGTTAGGGAATCGGGCTATGAATCAGAAGGTTGCCGGTTCGATTCCCGGTAGCAAAATGACGTTGTGTCCTTGGGCAAGGCACTTCACCCTACTTGCCTCGGGGGGAATGTCCCTGTACTTACTGTAAGTCGCTCTGGATAAGAGCGTCTGCTTAATGACTAAATGTAAATCTCGGTACATGTCATCACAGTAAAAATGGGAACATAAGTCAACAAAAGACGAGAGAGTCAACGTTTTTCCTTATCGAAGGCAGCGATCGTACAGAGAAAAGGCATAGAAGAGTTCAAATCCCTCTCTTCTCCCCATCCTCCGCCCCTCCTCCATTTCCTGGTTGCAGCTACCGCGTGGGCATGTGCGGAGATGGAGCCAATGACTGCGGGGCTCTGAGGGCGGCGGACGTGGGCGTGTCTCTGTCTGAGGCGGAGGCATCCGTGGCCTCGCCCTTCACCTCCAAGTCTGACAACATCAGCTGTGTGCCACTGCTCATCAGGTAATGAATCGGCAGGTTGCTACACACTCATCTTCCTACAGTGTTTCCCCGTAGGTTTACAGCTTTGGGGGGGGGACATGTAGAGACATGGTCGCCCGACCATGTAGAGACAGAAATGACATGCCGTCGTGTAAATAAGATAAATAACATAAGGCCATTTAGTTTGTTTAATAAAAGAGCAAGCTATTGACCTGTTTTATAGGAAAGGTAACCGTAAATGACTTATTTTGTGATAAGTCATATTTGGCGCTATATTATTATTATTATTATTTTTATTTGTATTAAATAAAATAACATTTACTTGACCTTCCAGGGGGGGCGGGGGGTGCCGTTGGGGGGGAGGGGCGCCCCCATAATATAATGGTAGGGGAAACACTGTCCTAACATTGTGTGCTTATTTGGATAAACGTCCCATTAACGTCCCCCTTCCTGCTCCGGACAGGGAGGGCAGGTGCTCTCTGGTGACTTCCTTCAGTCTCTTCAAATACATGGCCTTGTACAGTCTGATTCAGTTCAGTTCTGTGCTTATCCTCTACACTGTGAGTAGCTGTGTTGTCCGTAATTCCTCGTTATTCAAATTGTCGACATGCACTGTTGGAATGCTGTGTGTGTGTGTGTGTGTGTGTGTGTGTGATTCCCTCCACCATTGTGTCCATTCAGGTGAAAACCAACCTGGGCGAGTTGCAGTTCCTTTTTGTCGACATGTTCCTGGTGACTCTGCTCGCGATCGTGATGGGTCAGGGCGGGCCCAGCTCTGAGCTGCATTCCCAGAGGCCCCCAGCTCGCCTGCTAGCAATGCCTGTCCTGGCGAGCCTGTTTCTGCACACCTGTCTGCTCATCCTGGGTCAGCTGGGGGCTCTGTTCATCACCACTTCCCAGGACTGGTACGATCTGAAGTGCCTACTTGTTTTAGCAGGAACATTCCTGTTAAGATTTCCTACTCTGGCACTTGAATTAGCGTTTGAACTTTTTGACTCATAATTCTTTTCCCAATGGCTCTCGTACAAAGATTGAGAGACAGCGCATCTGATTGATCCTGTTAATGTAACAATTGCATGCACTCTTTCTTATCTTTTTAGGTTTGTTCCTCTCAATTCAACAAAAGCAGGGGCAGATAATTTACCCAACATGGAGGATACAAGTGTGTTTGCCTTGTCAGGCTACCAGTACATCATCATGGCTGTGGTGGTGACCAAAGGCTACCCATACAAGAAACCTTTGTATTACAATGGTGAGAGTCTCTACAAACTTGTTTAAATGGTCTAAAATCTATTCATTGTTTCATTGTTCTAGTATCTGTCAGATATGAGTGTATAGTGACTTCAACAAGTAATGAGAGCTCGTCACGAGAAATTTCTTTGCATTAATTTGAGCGCTAAATCGTTTTTATAAACGTTACGTTGCCGCTTGTATTTAACTATGAATATTATTATATTTAACTTGAATGTATCCGTTTTGGACACATTTGTGCAGAGAATCTGGATAAAGGTACAACCTGCTGACAACTGATGCATTGTGGGGGTGTTTTTTTTTCAGTGGTCTTCTTCTTTCTAATCCTCATTTTGTTCGCCCTGATGAACTGGCTAGTCTTGTACCCCCCTCTGGCTATTCAAAATATACTTCAGCTGTATGATTTCCGGGACATAAATTTCAAACTTCTACTGGTTGCCGTGGCTGCACTTAACTTCTTCACCTGCTTCGTCCTGGAGGTATCTATGCCAAACAAATCACTCTGACCAATTGTATATTTAAGACATCGATTTGGGCTCTGAGGCCCAGGCATGGATTCATCCTTGTCCTAGACAAAAAAATGTTTTCAATGGAGATCTTCATTGAATTTCTCTTACTTTAGGACTAGGCTTAATCCATGTCTGGGAAACACAGCCTAGTAGATCCAATTATGTGAAATGCTTAATTTCAAATAAAATCAGTGTTCCACTGGCTTTTCTCTCGCAGGTGCTGATAGACACAGGGCTGGTCGGATGTCTGCGCATGGTCAGAAGGAACCGCGCGTCCAAAAAACTGTATAAACGTCTGGACGTTGTGCTTTCAGACTCTCCGTCCTGGCCCCCACTGAACCAATCTCTATCCTCACCCCAGTGCACAGTGATTGGCCTGAGCTAGCACCTTGCCTCTAATTGGACAATTGTCTTACCAGCCATAGTGCCACGGGTCTTTGAGCCACGCCCACAAGGCTTAATTGTGGACCAAACCAAAACTGAACTGTATGTATATTTATGGACAATGTGCAGTATTGTACCACTCGCTGTAACAGTGCAATCATGTGTTGAAATCTTATTAATAAAGCCTTTTTTTTTATATATATATATATATTGTTGAGATTTGGTGCAGTGCTGCCACAAATGAAAGGGCAAGTCAATATTCTGGAACAAATGTTTCTACAGAAACTTCTAATTGTGAGTACCAGAGTTGAATAGCTTCAACAGTTACCTATTCAGTAGAGGCAAAAAATGTGTTTTACAAATCATTTTATTAAATCAGTATTTACAGGCAGTTTTAGGTTCTCGCTCAGGGCACATCAAACCCTGTAGATCTTTTCCCTGCCTCCCAGCTGGCTGTGTTTTTCATTACTGAGAGGACTACAAGAAGTCTCTTTACAGTATTTGAGGGCTCCCCATGAAGTATTCATAGTTTTTTCACTCATAGAAAACAGGTCATCCATAGGCACGAAAAAGGAGGCACTACCTGAATTGAGCCAATTTAAAACAAGACTTTCAGTTTCTATTTCAAAGCATTTTGATACACTGTGCATGCCTTAACAGGTCAGTTATGGCTAACCCATGACCACATCGAGGCTTATTGTGACATCACACTGAGAAAAACTATGAATATTCAGGGTAAAATGTTATTGAACACTCCAAATGAAAAATAGATGCTTGATTAACATTACCCTAGGTCAGATTAAGAAACCTATTCTGGACCGTGTTAAACACATTGCTTTAGTATTTTGAGTGTCAAGTAATATCCCAGCTGAATGACCCAGAGACTTCAGACTAAACAAGACCCAAGGGAGTGGTGTTCCAACCTCTTCACAATAGTATACCATGGGTATAGTGGTGAGATTACAAGCAGAGAATCTAACCACCTGATAGACTTGGACTGGCATCCATTGCTTTCTTTCATACCAATCATCATGCATTCTTGGAACATCTGTGTACAAACTCAAGGGGCATGTGACCCCCCCCCCCACACACACGTTCACACATTGAACAGCATTACAGTATCTGTTTCAGATACTGACATGGGGATGTCTTCCCTTGCCCAATACCCTCCAGAGTCAGAGCATGTTTACGGGAAACATGGTTTGATTTAAAAAGGTACAAAATGCTATTACTTCCAGTGAAATACCAATTCCAAATCATTTGTAAATTAAATCTCTACTTTTCACAGGGAGGAATTTTGGTAAACCTTGACTTTTTACAAACACAAACTCACTCGATTGTAGTTTGTGCAGTAGTTGGCATGCGCCAATGGGCTCTACACACTTAATCAATCCCTACGACTTTACAATCATAGAACACCTCATTCGGTCTCTTCCACAAGCACCTGAGTTCCTACTTCAGTGAAGAACATTAAGAAATTAACACAGCTGACAGTGAATGATGGTTTACAAGCATCCGAAAAGGTACAGCAGTTAACTCATTCCCTATTTGGCCTAACCTGCCATTTCCTGCCAGTACAATCTGAAAAGATCACGTTCAAATCAACCAATATTTACAGCATGATTTAAAAGTTGAAGGGTTGTAGTTTATTTGGATTAAAATACTGCTCCGACATTACTACCTATATCATACAAAAAGGCAGAAAACTGCTTAAAATGGATTGAAATCCGCAATCTCGTGTCAATTCATAATTTTGTTCACTTTTTTTATTCTTTTTCTCTTTTAGATAGAACTCAGGACAGTCCAAGGAAGACGCCAGAAAAGCTAAATTAAAAAAAGAAAGACAAATCGTAAACAGAACTGATCAGAAAACTAAACTTCCAAAAAACACACACCACCCTCAATTTAAAAACAAATGGCAAAGTAGATAATATTTCCAATAATGTAAATCAAAAGAAAAAAACTAAGTGGGACAACATTTGACAAATAAAAAAAATTGACCAGGCTGTATAGCGAGGGGATTTAGTGATATTTCTGTATTATTGCTAGGACAAGACGATGCCATTTGCCATCCATCCATTCATCCCTTTGCTGAGGACCAATCACTACTCCTCTCTTCTGTTTCTCTTCCTTCTCTGCCACAGGTAGTCTTTTTGCGAAGGTATCCATGACAAAAACACCCGTCATTCCCTTGGGTTTTCCGCAGCAATGTGGTTGCCAGATGAGAAAAGAGAAGTAGAGAACTACCTGGGGTTAAGGTGTGGATATCGGTGGGGTTTCTTAAAGGGATCATCACAGTGAGCCGATTTCCAGAAAAATGTCCTTTATCACAGTGTCAGGGGTGGGCGGGGCGGAGAGAGAATGCGTTTTGTAAATGTACACAAAGTACCTCCATGCATTTGACGCCACCTCCCATCCCACCCACATTAAAAAGTGGGATTTGGGAGTAAGGGGATATGCATTTGTACTCACTGAAGGAAGTCCTTTTTCTTTATATAAATGCCCCTTTCCTAGGGGTCATTTGATATTCCTGTCCAGCCCTCTCGCTCTCCCATGGCTATATGGCCTCACGCCCTCTTATCTGTGCTGGCGGAAACCTTGTGTGCCATCAGGCCCTGCTGGTTGGCGGACTGCCTGATTGTTTGATCGTGACTCCTCTAAAGGATGAGCAGAGTTTGTGCGCCCTTGTCTGCAGCTGTGGTAGAAAAACAACACGTATGTGTGAACTGACATGCTTTCCATTCTCCAATCATTAAATTTTCCTTCACAGACAAATGGTTTTAACACACACAAACGTGCTTGTTCTCTGCATCGTAACAGCACTAACTGTGGATTACACGTCAAGATTTACAGCCCTAGCTCTGCTGACGACATTTACATTTACCATTTAGTCATTTAGCAGACGCTCTTATCCAGAGCGACTTACAGTAAGTACAGGGACATTCCCCCGAGGCAAGTAGGGTGAAGTGCCTTGCCCAAGGACACAACGTCAGTTGGCATGACCGGGAATCGAACTGGCGACCTTCGGATTACTAGTCCGACTCCCTAACCGCTCAGCCACCTGACTCCCAACGACATCTGGTGAAACAGACCGATTTACCTTTCTGTGTTAGGCTTCTCTTGAGGCGACTCTTCGGGAGAGGCACTCCCCAATATTCTCTTTCTGGCCTCTGCGTACTCTGCCTCACGCTGAGCCAAGGACTTCACCTGCGGCGTGGGCCTGTTCTGGGATGAGGGGGACCCTAACGACCCGTTACTGGAGGGCCTCTTCAGGATGCGGATCTGGGGCGGGGGGGCCGCGGGGAGGGAGTCGTCCTGGATCACAATGGCTGTCTTCAACGGCGAATGTGAAGTGTTGCTGCTGGACACCCTGTGATGCGGAGGGGGTCAGAGAGTGTTTGAGACAAATGGAACTTCGGACACAATGTTGTAAAAGTTTACTAAGGGGTTGTATATGTCTGTTGGTCGGTTAAGAGTTCTCTCTGATTAATAGTTTCAACTTTTTTCACTGCTTACCTTTCTTTCTGGCTGATCCTAAGCTTTTCTTCTAATCTTCTTTCCATTTCCTGCGTTTCATACAAAAAAGAATTATGAATGTCTGATCAGAACAAATGTAATCTGTTAGAGATGGGCTGGTGGTCAGGTGTAAAAGACTGGGAACTATGGTGAGTTGGATTCAATTTCAAGTTATTTATACATCAGGATGATAGTGCCAAGCCGTGGCAGAGCTCAACGTTGGGATGGGGGACACTTGCACCACTGAATAACTGGGGACATAAACAATAGATCATCTATCCAAATGTATGATGGCTTATCGACGTTAGCTAAAAGAATGATACAGAGAGATTATTCCCAAATCACATGTAGAACCCTTGGCCATCTGTAGAAAAACTCGATGTTGCTGAAAAATATTCGCTGTATTCATCTTTTTGGAGAGCTAATACAACCTTATTGGCAAGCTAAAGCGTACCATACTGCGTAGTTGAATGTCAACTCGTTCTCTTTAGTTCAAGTTGATCTGGACTACAGTACTGTTAAATTGCTCGTGTGTTGCTCGCTAGCTAACTTCATAGCTCTGTCTGACGCTTTCATACCAAGTTGGCTGGTTAGGTAGTTGGCTAGATACAGTAGATAAGCTAGCTCTACCTGCCTGTTGCCAGATCAGAGTCCCCCACGCCAGACAAACGAGCTATGCTACCGAACTGGCCATCGATTACAAGGTGTTTCACATACAGGATTAACTACTACTGCTCGATAGCAAAGCTAGCGCTAAAACTTGGATCTTAGCGTGAACCGAAAGCTAGCTAGTTAGCCTGCTGTACATTTGAGCAAACCGCCAATACAAGTGAATTTAGACGCTAATACGCACCTCTAGCTATGTCTAAAAATAACATCGTCTCACTTGCCTTCCATTTCTGGCCCCGCTCACCAACCTCGTTAGCTAGCTAGTCTATGTAAGCTACTGAAATGTGTCTGCTACATAAGTACAAGTTAGCTACCTAGTAGGCCCAGTCTACATCCTGAAATAGAACTAGTCTACAGCTAGTCCCACGAGACGATCAAGTAACGTTTTTTAGCTAGCAAGATATCTACTAGCTAGCCACTATTCACATCATGTGAACTGACATTTGTACGGTAAAACATCTCAGTGACTTGTTTCCAAGATACATGGTACTTGAGAGACTTTCCAATTTAACAATTCTGATTAAAAAAAGACCGATGGGACGAAAGTGAAATTTACATTGAAACGTTTCCTTTTCAGGAAATAGTCTGAACCGACCGCTAACTGGCTACAATGATTTCAACCATGGCATGAGACGACTAAATGTGGTGACGTTGGTCAAAGCTGTCCAAACGTTTGTTTTTTTTAAGTTTGGAAAACTAGACTATACTATTCCCCTGTACACAGCTTAATTCTTACCCCACTGTCTGCGGCTTCCTCCCAACTTTCGGCAACCTCATCATCCATGTTTCATTCTTTCAGACACGCTGCTAGTGAGTTTGCTCTCGTGGGCTCCGTGCAAATCCGCCCCTTGCTTCACTGACATCATTATGAGACGGCAATGTAAGTAGACGAGCGTTGGCTAGCTTATCCTTAACTATAAATAGCTCCAACTCTTTATTATCTTATTTATGTGGCTACTGGTTAATTAAATAACACATACAATGACAATTAAATGGCCATACATGCTCATGTCTACACAAACTACAGGTTAACCGATCAACATTATTATTAGAGCTAGTCTAGCTAGAGTGAAGTAGTTTGACTTGGTCAATAATACGGAGTTTCACATGACTGAACTTTCCAGCAAAGTTGCAACTCAAACTAATATAAAATGTCTGAAACCCATGTTTTACTAAGTGGAAAGTTTTGGCAACTACTCGGCCATAAACTCGATAAGGTGTCATGTGAGACAACGTATGTGTGAGTAAGTTTGTAATGTCTCATGAAGCAAAAACAGCGGAAACGGAAACAAACGTCTATCTAAACACGAAACCCGCATACGTCTGCTTTATAGCAAAAAATACGGCAATTGGCAACGACCCACAAAATAGATCAAATGGCAAACAATGATCAAACAAAGGTAAGCAGACAAGTAGCCTACTATGTGATACTACCAAGAGGACATGTCTGATCAAGTCCACATGGTGGTCATGTGGGAGGCGTAAATTAGCGAATAAGACACTATTCAATATGATAACCTTAAATGGGTAACCTCTGTTTATAAACTTGTTGTCCTAGCTACCAGTAATTTTCTCAACCAATCTTATTCATACAAATCACAGTCAATCATCATACCTTACTTGGGACGAGATTTAAGCTAATTGACCAAAATTATTGTTAACAGAATTAAAATAATTGACTAAAATCTGTTTTGCCACTGCTCAGCCGGAGTTAAGGACCCGTTCCTCTCTGAAAGAGATTCAAGGAATACCATTGTTAGAGCCAATCGTGACAAACTGGGACAGAGTTGAGAAATTCAAAGCATTCCCAGAGGACTTGCTAATTGCCACATATCCAAAAGCGGGTAAGGAAATGTAACAAACTAAAAGGAGATGAAACATATGCCATGAGTATAAGTTACAGTTTGTGTGATCAACTTTACACCAGGAACCACATGGACCCAGGAGATTGTGGATCTGATCCTCAATCATGGGGATGCAGACCAGGCCAGACGTGCACCGACACATGTTCGAATGCCTTTTCTAGAGATGACTGCCCCAAATCCAACTCTGTCTGGTCAGTGGTGTGTTATATCTGCAATGCCTACGTTAGCTTAGGTGTAGCATGGTTATGATGCTAGAAAATAAACATGGTTTGATAAAAAGGGCTCTCCCGCCCCTCCCTCATAGTCCAATCATGCATGATCTTATTTCTCACCTGTAGGGATTACACAGTTAGAGAAGATGGGGCCACCTCGTGTTATCAAGACTCATCTTCCCATCCAGCTTGTTCCTAAAACATTCTGGGACGCAGGATGCAAGGTGAGAGACGATATATTCGACATACGCAGTACTCCTTCAGGAATGACATAACGATGCAGACAACAGCATATACATCAACTTAAACAACATGTTTATGTATCTGTTAAGATCATCTACGTGGCACGCAATGCTAAGGACAACGTGGTGTCATATTTTCATTTTGATCGGATGAATCTAGTTCAGCCAGAGCCCGGGCCATGGCCACAGTATCTGCACAAGTTCATGAAAGGACAGTGTGAGTTTTCCAAACACTTGATAACTTGACAGTGGCATAACTGGTTATGTCTCTTTGTTATATTTATTTCTTCAGATGTTTATAAATTATGTTATTTTGGTGCAGTAGGGTGGGGCTCCTGGTACGAGCATGTGAAAGGCTACTGGAGGGAAAGAGAAAACAAGCCAATCCTCTACCTTTTCTTTGAGGACATGAAGAAGGTAAAGTAGTATTTATTAGAATTTTTATGGAGAATTCAAAACAAACCTCTCTTTAAAGAAGAACATGACCATGTAAACAACTAAATAGTCAGCGATTTAAATAGTTCTGCTCTCTTCTGTTTGCTAATTAGGACCCTGCTAAGGAGATACGTCGCATATCTGAATTCCTGGGACAGAACACATCAGATCAGCTGATTGACAACATCATGCAAATGACGACCTTTGCAGCCATGCGAGAAAACCCCATGGCCAACTACTCTACAATACCAGAGACCATCTTCGATCGTCAGGCATCAGAGTTCTTAAGGAAAGGTGAGTGTGTTGTTTTTGTGGGATTGTGAAGCTCAAGGGTTACACATATTTAATTGACCACATTTCATTCTGTGCGCTGTTGTGTGTTCACAGGAGAAGTCGGAGACTGGAAGAACCATTTTAGTTCACAGGAAAACAAAGTGTTTGAAGAACATTACAACACAATGATGGCTGATGTTGACATTCCATTTTGTTTCTCAGTTTAAGAACATTTTAGATGTGCATACTTTATTATGAAATCCTCAACAATCATGATGAATCAGTTATACGGTCTACCTCACAAATTGCACAAGCATACTCAATGAGCAACTAAATGTGATAATCTGTGTGAAGAGGGCATTGTCAAGTATTTTCTTTAAGTGAAAACTAAAACTATAATTCTATTAATATAAAGTAGGCTATCTACATTGCACTTACGAGAGCACCATTTTGACACTAAAGAATAGTCAGTCACAGCTCTATGTATTCTACCCACTTGCTGCATTTTATCAAAAAATGTTTCATGTCAAGACAGTTTAATGGAAATGAATGTCTATAATATTAACATTTTTCTATTTATTGATTTCTATACTTGAAAATGGTACAAGGAAATACTTATGGATTAACTATTTCAATAATGATACTAATTTAGGCTACATGTTGACGTAATAAAAAAAAATATGTGAATTTTATGTAATGTAAAATGTATGCGTGGATGCTTTGTATTACTAAGAGCGTCTGCTAAAAATGACTAAATGTACTCCAGCACAGGTAGGCTATGTGAAATTTAGCAGTTTATAGAGTCGGCATGACCATGGCCTCACTGGGTTGACGCTGTCAAATGACCTTTGAAACAGAGCACAGATCAAGGATTGAACGCTGATTTAATGAAGTATATGGACACAAGCAAACCCAAAGTTCTATCATTAAAGGATTCAAGAAAGTAAACCAGGTGTTCCCGACAAGCCAGCCTGTTGTTAGCTACTTGTAGTTTTGATTAGCCTATAGTTTAAATCGTTCGTTTTGTGTCGAATTTAAAACGAAACTCACGCACATCCAATAATAGCCTACGTCAAATGGTCAACCATTTCTTTGAAACTTGGACAGGCAGTAACAATGTTTTCATTTATAACATCGTTTCTCCCGAATTTACCGGAATGGCTTACGCTGGACGCAAATCCTCTGGAGAGTTTACTGCAAGGTGAGATTTTGTTGTAATACGATGCTCCAGGTGTGCTAACAATTGTTAACAAACTGTCAGCAACTGTAAGCGCCGTGTGTCACAGGTGATGTCAATCCAATTTTGTTTTCTTATTCAGGAGTTGTGGGCGCATGTGGAATATCAATACTATGCAACCTGTTGAGAGTTCACTTGTTCTTGGAGTCAGAAAGGTCAGTTACTAATGTTCACACAAATACTGAGACACTTTCAATTTAGCCTATAAAGTTGGTCTGTATTATGTTACCCTGGTTAGGTATAAACAATGATGGGATACATGCCCTACTAAAATCCCCTGCCAAGTGTACCAGACGCGTTTTACATTCATGTGCTTGATGACAGCCACGTCATTATCAGCATACTTTATTATCAACGATATAATTAGGCCTATTAGCTTTGCATGGCAATGGCCTCGTATAAAATAATCAAGCACTCGTCTTTCACGCTTTCCTTAGGAACGAGGACAGCAGTAAAGACACATCAAGCCAGAAGAAATCGTGCCATCAAGGCAATGTTACATGTGGGATAGGTGGAACACTTCAGTTTTGGTTCCTGACAGGAATAATCTCTGTTGTGGGCTCTCGAGTAACCTCCCTTGTGGTTTTGGAATTTACCCTCAGAGCAGTCTCTGCATGGTTCACTGCTGGGTTTGTGAGTACGTTGTATGTTTATAATTGGAATATCACGTTTTAAAATGTCAGTCATCTTTCAACAAACTTTTAATTTCCCGCTGCAGGAGTCAAGTACGTTTCTGCAGAAGCAGCTCGTTCAGTGCCAATTCTCTCTTGGCTGTGCGCTCAGCTGCAGTCTCCACTTTCTCCACGAGGGGGCGGCACAACGCTGGCTCTGCTTGCTTCTGGCTGCAGCATTGAGCTCTTACATGGCCAAGCAAGCGGTGCGCCTGCATCTCCATGTCAGGAGACTGTACAGACTCCACAGCTCTCAGCGCTACTGCGGAGTGTGCATTTCGCTCTTGTCATCGGGCAGCTCTGTTCTACCATCTCTAAACAAGGCCCTTGTGATCACGTTCACAGTTGCTGCAGTGGCTGCCATATCGGTTATCAATAAACACTTCCTCTCTGCTACAGAAGCACTCAGGTTCTGGACACCACTGACTATCTGCTACACACTGCTGGTAGTGTACATGCAAGGTGAGAGACTGATAACTGCACAAAAAATAAAAATCAAACTGTAGCCCAAATGATAAAATCAGTGCTGTGTAGGCTTGAAGTCAGGCTTAAAGGACAGAAAATTGGAGGTAGACATATTTAGGTAGCAGTTCTTGACTGAAGTAGTTCCTGTGATGTTTAACACGTACCTCTTTTAGACAGCCTAGTATTTAGAGATAAAGACTTCATAGGGGACCATCAAAACTAATGCCAACCCTGCTTCTCTCAGAGGAACAGCACCGCCAGTCCAGTGGGCAGGCTGTTCTCAATACAGTGGGGGTGCGTCTTGGGGGGTTAATGGTGCTGATGCTGACTATCGGGCGCTGGGCGGATGTTTTCCACATATTCATGTGCTTCCTGGGCGAAGCAGGCTGTCTGATTCCCACCACAGATCTCCTTGATGATACACCACAGGTGAGCATGAAAGGCCCATTCTGTCACAAATCAGTTAGTTTCCTCCAGGATCAAAATGTCTCTTATTGAGAGACTTGTTGCTTTTGTTGGTTTAAAACTGTCTTAAAATTATTGTACTCACCGTGAAATATATTATTGTTGCTTGCTTTATTCCACAGGTACACTCTTGCACTTTTGTGGTTCTTGCTGTTTAATTGTAACTTGTCTAACTACATGCTCTTATTGTTCTTCCCTTTGGGATTTATTTGGTTTTCACAATGTATGATTCATGTTTGGCTACCCGCAATGTTTGGGGCTATCTCGTTCGGAATGATCAGTGACCTATGCACTTTTGTAAAACTCTCTTGGAAGTTGCTTTGGATAAAAGCGTCTGCTAAATGCATACATGTAAATCACTGCCTGCTAATTAAGTGGTATAATTCTATTGTTTTTTCATTTTGTGTGTGTGTGTGTGTGTGTGTGTGCGTGTGTGCGTGTGTGCGTGTGTGCGTGTGTGCGTGTGTGCGTGTGTGCGTGTGTGCGTGTGTGCGTGCGTGTGTGTGTGCGCGTGTGTGTGCGCGTGTGCGTGTGTGTGTAGGAAGACGAGCAGTTTTCGAGACCGGACACTGAGAACTGGAGGATTCAAAAGACCACAAGCGACAAGAGATAACTATATGAGCTCAGCCTATTGGTTTATTTTTCATCCAATGTGAGGCACATATCCTATTAACTGTACACAGTGGGCTACACGTTTGTCGTATGTGAATATAAAGGAAAAACATTTAATACATGTGTTGAAACCTGAAAACAAAGTACATCTGCAAACCTTAATAATATGGCAATTTTACTAGCCAAACATTAAAGAACTGAGTTGGAGCAAAATGGCTGAAATTGTTACTAGGTCTTGATTCCAAAAAAGTAATGAATGAATCCCATATTTTATGGAAAATATGGCTTTTGTGTTTAATGGCATATGGAAGCCTTTCAATCACTATACAGGCAGATAGTTATTTAACCCACAGAGTTAAAGATGGACAACAAACACTTTTCCAGTGTTTAGCAATAAGACGTTTTGCGTGTAAAATTGTAGATTTAAATAGATAAAGTAAAAGCTAGATGTCCTGTGTGTATACAATTCAGCTAATTACCCAGTACAGGTATTGTTATATAACCTCACAAGGATAATTCTACAGCACAAAAGAAATGGCTTTGCTATTCATGGAAAAAAAAAAAATCTGTGTTCGCTCTGGATAAGAGCGTCTGCTAAATGACTAAATGTTCAGACACAACAGCCTTCAGAGATCTGAATTTTGTTGTAATATGATGCTCCTGCTGTTCTAACAACTGTTAACAATCTGTCAGCAACTGTAAGGGTCACAGGTGATGTCAAACCAATTTTGTTTTCTTATTCAAAGTCAAAGTGAACTTTATTGTCAATCAGACCATGCAACAAGTAGTTATACAGACGATCGAAATTGCGTTTCTCCATACTCCAAATGTGCAGTAATACAACATTTTAACATTTGACAAACTCGTGCAAACAGACATCAAAAGGTTAAACAACATATACGATAAAAACAACATCTAGGAGTAAAGTGCAAAGTTCAGGAGTTCGGGCGCATGTGTAATATCAATACTATGCAATCTGTTGAGAATTCACCTGTTGGAGTCAGAAAGGTCAGTTACTAATGACCCTTGTCTAAACAGCTCCCTCAGTGTGTATGGCTCCTCCCCTTAAACAGCTCCCTCAGTGTGTATGGCTCCTCCCCTTAAACAGCTCCCTCAGTGTGTATGGCTCCTCCCCCTAAACAGCTCCCTCCCTCAGTGTGTATGGCTCCTCCCCTTAAACAGCTCCCTCAGTGTGTATGGCTCCTCCCCCTAAACAGCTCCCTCCCTCAGTGTGTATGGCTCCTCCCCTTAAACAGCTCCCTCCCTCAGTGTGTATGGCTCCTCCCCTTAAACAGCCCCCTCAGTGTGTATGGCTCCTCCCCCTAAACAGCTCCCTCTCTGTGTGTATGGCTCCTCCCCTTAAACAGCTCCCTCAGTGTGTATGGCTCCTCCCCCTAAACAGCTCCCTCCCTCAGTGTGTATGGCTCCTCCCCCTAAACAGCTCCCTCTCAGTGTGTATGGCTCCTCCCCCTAAACAGCTCCCTCCCTCAGTGTGTATGGCTCCTCCCCCTAAACAGCTCCCTCTCTGTGTGTATGGCTCCTCCCCTTAAACAGCTCCCTCTCTGTGTGTATGGCTGCCCCCCCCCCCCTCCTAGACGTAGTATCGCTGTACGACTCGCTCTGACAACACATACAATGACATTAGCTTTATTCAGAGTTTGTTAAATAGATTTTATTTGGAGACAAGCATTTCATTTATTATAGGTAAGCAAATGAAACATTAAAATAACCAAATTAGGTGATATATACTACTGTAGGGCAACATGATTGCTGGGAAAAAGAAATTTAACTTTCAAATCATTATATACATTTGGTTTGCAACTATCATTTTTGCAACTACTAGTTAACCATCAGCTCTCTCACAGACCCAGGAGGTGGTATAATTACATGAGATGTCGTTCCATGTCAGGGGAGGAGTGGCCCATGGCAATGTGGAGAATATACCACAGTCCGAACTAAACTTTCTCCAGTAATTGTCAGGAATACCGGGCAGCCAGAACCTACAGGGTTAAATAACAACACACCCAGACAGTCACACACTGAGGTCCACTTCAGGTCATACAGTATGAGAAGTCTTCCTGAACATGTCGAGTTAGATCTGTATATAAATACTAGATATGATTGGCATTGGTGAACTTACATTTACATTTAGTCATTTAGCAGACGCTCTTATCCAGAGCGACTTACAGTAAGTACAGGGACATTCCCCCGAGGCAAGTAGGGTGAAGTGCCTTGCCCAAGGACACAACGTCAGTTGGCATGACCGGGAATCGAATTGGCAACCTTCGGATTACTAGCCCGATTCCCTCACCGCTCAGCCACCTTACTCCCTCACTAACTTATCTTGCCTAACTTATAAGGCAATTGGTTCTTATTACCCTATTGGTTCTAACACACCATGCAAAATCAGTTATGAAAAACGGAACAATCTTAAAACATTGAAGAAATGTTTTGTTATGAGTCTACAGACTACAGAAAGAGTGGTTTTCTTACAGTGGTGAAGTCAGTGGTGTTCCATCCACCCAGATCCAGGTCCCTTCTGTTACTGTGTCAGTCATACCAATCCACGCACCCTTGGTGAGGTTATTCAGGAATAACTGTCATGGAGAAGGGTTCAGAGCAGTTTTATTATCCTGATAAACCCTGATCAAACATTTCTGGTATGACTTTCTTACTTTCCATCTTTCTCTCATCATCACATTCTTGTTTAATTTACATTTATTCATTTAGCAGATGCTTTTATCCAAAGCGACTTCCAAGAGAGATTTTATACAGAATTTAATACAAATTACAAGGAAATGCAATGACGGGAGTACAGATTTGCATCTACCCTCATCAGAGAGATCATGTGGTCAACCACATGATCTCTCTCTCTCTCTCTCTCTCTCTCTCTCTCTCTCTCTCTCTCTGTCTCTCTCTCTCTCTCTCTCTCTCTCTCTCTCTCTCTCTCTCTCTCTCTCTCTCTCTCTCTCTCTCTCTCACTCACTCACCTGTTCCTCTAGGCTGTTTATGATCACCAGGTCTGCTCCTCTCCCTCTACAGTCCTGTCTGCTGGCAGCCCAGTTCTTCTTCTCAGTAGAGACATAGTAACATCTACAACCAAACTTCACCCAGCCATCAGGACAAGTGACCTCTGAAAACACGACAGAGAACATGTTTCCTATTGGCTTATTTCAGACCTAGTAACAGAACAGCTGCAGCCAAACCTCCTCCATCCATTGTTACTCGCTGCAACACTGAACAGATGATTAATTGCAAATGCCAAACTTCCTCAAGTCTTTACATAAAATATCTCAGTTCAAACTCCATATTTATTATAGACATATTTTCAAAAGGTATACAACCAACACCAACATATTAAAACAGTCCTTAAACTCACCACTTAGCCTCCTCTTAAGGTCATCTCTCTCCACAGTAGTGTTTGCATCTGTTCAAGAGAGAGACTCTTAACTTTACACACAACATGTTACCGTCATAAACAAACGTCTCCAAGGTATTATTTTTGAATATGAAAACCATATGAAAGACATTGTACACCAGAGATGACATCTGATAACAGAGATTGTGTCATGATGTTAGAGAGACTCACAGAAGACTCCCAGTGCTGTGATCCAAGCCAGCAGGAGAACACACAGCACCCCTAGACACGCTGCTGCAGGTTTATAGAGACTCCTCTCTGAAACTGTGGACACACACAGTCAAGACGTGTGTGTTAGTGTGAGTGTACATGCACACATATGCACATACACATGCAAACACACATACATGCAAACACACACACATGCAAACACACACACACATGCAAACACAAATGTTTTATGTTTGAGTGTAGTTTCTGTTCAATTGCTGCCTAACATTTAATGACAGTATATTGTATTTTCAAATGATAGTGTTTAAACCCTAAAAATATAAAAAGATGTGTTCATTATCAATAATTTACAACAATAGAGTTGTTTACACATGGCACCTGTTTATTCACTTTTATAGTGGATCAACCCTAACCTAGACATCAACATAGAGGCCTCTGAAACTTAAAAAGTAAATTACCTACTTCTTGTCTGGTGTGTGTGCGTGTGTGTACTGTACCTGCTTCTTGTCTGGTGTGTGTGTGTGTGTGTGTGTGTGTGTGTACAGTACCTGCTCCTGATCTGGACTGTGTGTGTATTTAACTCTACCTGCTTCTTGTCTGGTGTGTGTGTGTGTGTGTTTGTGTACTGTACCTGCTCCTTGTCCAGTACTTGGGATCACCGTAGCCGTGTCTCTGATATCAGGATTGCCACAATTTACATGTTTGTCGACACCCTCTTCCTCAGCACTTGGTTTAAAGGTAATATTGTCGTAGACACGGTCTCCAGACATCTCCATGTTGACTGAGTCAAGGTGACCTCTCTGTCTGTCTGTCTGTCTGTCTCTCTCTCTGCCGTGTCTTGATCTGAGAGTCTTTGTGTGGCTGGTGGATTAATATGTGAAAATCCCAGAATATTGTACAGTGTGTTATTTTACATATCATATCAGGAAGCTACACAAGAGGGAATGTCATTATGGAAATGATCAATGATCAACAGTATTTCCTGAAAGTTATTTCAAGTGTTCTGTTTAAAGGCCTTTAAGACCAGTTTTGCTTAGCCATAATTTGCATGTCTTTTCTTCATCCAGTGAAGTGTTGAGTGTGTGTGTGAGTGAGAGAATGTGTAGTGTGTGTAAGAATGTGTGATGCAGTATATGTAACATTGCTTTTGAGGTATTAGTACGTTATGAAGTACGTTTTTGAAAATAAGTTAGCTTTTCAGTCATTTAATTAATGTAAAACATACAATGACATTAGCTTTATTCAGAGTTTGTAAACTTGATTTTATTTGGAGACAAACATTTAATTTATTATAGGTAAGCAAATGAAACATTAAAATAGCCAAATTAGGTGATATATACTGTTGGGCAACAGGACTAACTGGTCTGTAGCTGGTCTCTCTCCACAGTAGCCGTTTGTTATTGTTCAACATGAGAGAGGGAGGGAGAGAGGAAGGGGGAGAGAGGAAGGGGGAGAGAGAGAGCAACAGAGACAGCGATATTAACTTGGGTGTGTTTGAAGGCTGGGGATGCTGCAGGGTGAACCAGGACTGTCCTGGACGAGGAGGAATATCAATGTTGCAAACAGCTGGCAGGAGTCCTTATGTGCTCTAGAAGAGACAGGCTTCGTCTTCCAAACACACACATTACATTTACATTTAGTCATTTAGCAGACGCTCTTATCCAGAGCGACTTACAGTAAGTACAGGGACAATCAACACGCACATGTTTGTGTGTGTTGATTTAGAATCATTTACATCTGTTTTCCTTTGTGTAATCAACTGTTACAAAATCAGATGGGTACAGTCTGTCTCCTCTGACCATCTGCCTCTCTCTCTCTTTCTCTTTCACTCTTACTCGCTCTCTCTCTCAATCTTGAGGAACTACAGGTAATCTCAGGATGTGCTGTTACATAAGAATCAGGTTTACCCAAAGTACTCAACGTTCTTCTTCTTCCACGGTGCAGGATGACTCATCTCACTCCCCAGAAGAAGAGGGGAAGTGGTGGAGTACGGCGCCATCTGGTGGCCACACCGATGAACTGACAGAAGGAGTCCCTTCTCTGTTAATATGCAAGATTCAGTATTCTGAAGCAATGAATTTGTTTTTAGGAGTAGGGCAGATCATAAGACTGATGGACACTCATACATCAAAATCAATTTACAAATAAATAAACAGCTGTTTAAACAATTCTCTCTCGGCAGTGTGCTTAGCTGCAGTCTCCACTTTCTCCACGAGGGGGCGGCGCAACGCTGGCTCTGCTTGCTTCGAGCTGCAGCATTGAGTTCTTACATGGCCAAGCAAGCGGTGCGCCTGCATCTCCATGTCATGAGACTGTACAGACTCCACAGCTCTCAGCGCTACTGCGGAGTGTGCATTTCGCTCTTGTCATCGGGCAGCTCTGTTCTACCATCTCTAAACAAGACCCTTGTGATCACGTTCACAGTTGCTGCAGTGGCTGCCATATCGGTTATCAATGAACACTTCCTCTCTGCACTCAGGTTCTGGACATCTGCTACACATTGCTGGTAGTGTACATGCAAGGTGAGAGACTGATAACTGCGCAAAACATTTCAAACTTTAGCCCAAATGATAAAAGCAGTGCTGTGGGAAAGTCAGGCTGTTAGGGGACAGAAAATTGGAGGTAGGCCTATATAGGTAGCAGTTCTTGACTGAAGTAGATCCTGTGATGTTTAACACGTACCTCTTTTAGACAGCCTAGTATTTAGAGATAAAGACTTCATAGGGGACCATCAAAACTAATGCCAACCCTGCTTCTCTCAGAGGAACAGCACCGCCAGTCCAGTGGGCAGGCTGTTCTCAATACAGTGGGGGTGCGTCTTGGGGGGTTAATGGTGCTGATGCTGACTATCGGGCGCTGGGCAGATGTTTTCCACATATTCATGTGCTTCCTGGGCGAAGCAGGCTGTCTGATTCCCACCACAGATCTCCTTGATGATACACCACAGGTGAGCATGAAGGGCCCATTCTGTCACAAATCACTGCCTGCTGTTATCTTCGGGTCATTCTGACCCATCAGTCATTGTGACCCACCTTCGTATTGCGACAAATTTACCTCATACAAAAACAAAGTGAAGCATTTTCTTTTAACTGTTGGGCTGTCTCAGACCCCCCACATTGGAATGGTTAAAAGAAAATTATTTTTATTTGTTTTTGTATTGGGTAAAATTGGGTAAACACAACGATGGTTGGTTATGAACCTTTGGGTCATGTGACCCGAAGGCAGCACGAGGGTTAAGTGGTATAATTCTATTGTTTTTTAATTTTCTGTGTGTGTGTAGGAAGATGAGCAGCTTTCGAGACCGGACACTGAGAACTGGAGGATCCAAAAGACCACAAGCCACAAGAGATAACTATCGGAGCTCAGCCTACTATTAGTTTATTTTTTATTCAAAGTGAGGCACATATCCTATTAACTGTACAGTGGGCTACACGTTTGTCATATGTGAATATAAATGAAAACAATTTTATACATTTGTTGAAACCTAAAACCAAAGTACATCTGCAAACCTTAATAATACAGCAATTCTACTAGCCAAACACACAAACATTAAAGAAATGAGTTGGAGCTACCAGCTCAATTCCCTGCAAGCTGTCCTCACATTGGTTCTGATGCTGTCTGTACTCCCTGGCACACCTATAGGCTTTGGTTTATTGTTCTTCTCTGATGAGTGTGTGACAATGTAAGCTACTTCAAGAGCTTTGCAACACAGATCTTTATAAAATAAAGACTTGCAATTATTGACAGAAATTAGCTATGTAATGAACATCATTGTTTGTAGTCCATCCGTTTTAGGGGGGGGGGGGGGGGCGGGGGCCTAAAACTACTACGTAGCCTCTAGTCTCATTTTATAACCGCCTTGAGTGTTCTAGAGAGCAAGACTGCTTGAATTGAAGTGGGCAAAATGGCTGACAACAAATGTTAATGCTTGCAAAATCACAAAATGGCGTTATACAAAGAACAATAAGTCGATATCAATGCGAATACAATCTATTGATTGAATAGTCTACTTGATAGACACATGGATTTACAAATGATTGGCATAATGTGCTCTATCAAAAATGTTCTGTAGCCTATGCGAAGTAATATAGTTTGCTGGAACAGTAACCATGAAATATGTCGTGTAGTCTACCGACAAAATGCATAATAGGGTAACTTTATACCAAAAATATATATAATTCACGGAACGCCCTAAGGCTTTAAGTAGTCTAGCAATTTCTACCTCATTCGTCTCCTGGCACACGTTTTTTTTTTTTTTACCAGCCAAGAAAGATTCATACTGTGGTATATTTTAAGTAACTGTGAATTAAGCTATGTTTTCATTATCCCACTTGTGTAGACTACTTCCCCGTTTATTCCTTCCACGGCAAGAAATAGTAGTGGGGTCTACAAAGACATCCATAATAATCCAGAAGAGCATTACCAAGAAACGAATTTAGTTATCAAGTAATTCCAAAGTGTTTGCTTTAGTAGAAGATTGTACTATCCAAAGGGTAATGGCAGACTTTATTGAGTAGTTCCTTTTAAATCAGAAGAAAGATTTCGATTCGATGAAACGAGACCATTTCCAAGAGGTTCCATCAATCATGAAACTACGATATAGATTTTAATGCGTCTACATTACTTCTCCTGAAAAAAAGACCAGTTTCTTTGTTTCTTTTTTCCAGAATTGTCTGTTGCTCAGTGGCCAGTCATAGGGGTTTCAATCGCATGCGCTTTCTAGCTTGTTTGTTGGGTTCCTTTTACCGCATTGTAGCGCATGCGTACATTGATTGTGGGCAATGCTCCCTCTGAATGCCATTATTCAAACCGCTTTGTTAACCCTTAATCGGTGTTCTTTACATTGGATTAACAGCCAATATCTACATTGCTGAGAAAATATTCAAAGATTTAGTGGTGATGGGTTGATTTTGATCAGTAGTAATCCGTTTTTTGTCTTATCTACCTTTGACTGAAGATGTCCATCTTGGACTTTTGAACTTTGCCTGTTATGTGCAGTTAATTATTAAACAGAGGGCAAAGTACAATACTTAATATTACCTGGGAAATTCTTACCAACCTGCTCAGGCCATCGCGCAGGCCCTCCATCGTAGACCTACGTTAAATCGAAACAATTATGATGAAATATGACACATATGACATGTTGTTTTGTTTGTGAAAGAGTTCACTGTTATTGACATTGACCGTGTTGCGTTCACAGTAGTCTACTATCCACAAAGATCTCGGGTCTAATTCCTTCTTTCCTCAATGCTATTCATTGTTGGTAGGACTAATCAATAGATTTGAACAATTAGGCACGTCACTTAGGCTACTGTCATAAAAAACTATACGTCCATAGAAAAATACATAGGCTATGAATGATTAATATACAGGCTAGACCTATAGACTAGCCACATAGGCTGATAGCAGATTCATAGAACCCAAGGCCTTTTCATGTTTTCATGTTATTTTGTCATGCATAATACTACCTCACTTACAATGTTGCTATGGGCCCCATGCCATAAAGTCTACTGTGTCATAAATTCGAAGCTCACACATTTACTGACGCATGCGCAAGATGAAAAACGATCTCATCGAATCGAGAAAAAAAATAGTTCACACACAATGCCACGCGTGCGCCGTATGCGCCTCATTACGAGCGAGGTTGCTGCATCTTTTTAGGTAGCTACAAGCATTCTTTCGACAGCCAAAGGTCGCATGGTGTCAGGGACGCGCCTTGTCACGGGAACAGTAATAGAGCGCGTTCTCGTAAACCAAGATCGCGCTTGAATAGCAAAGAGAATCAAAAACAGCGTGCGAAGATTCAACCTAATGGTTACATTAGGTCAGAACAATACGTCGATGCTTTACATGCAGTATTTTACTGCGCACAATTCCATTTATTTCGTTTTGGAAGGGATTGACTATACAAACTCATCTGTATGATCGGGGGACAGGAGCGCACAGTATGGTCCGGGAAACCAGACATCTATGGGTGGGAAATTTACCCGAAAATGTTCGAGAAGAGAAAATCATTGAGCACTTCAAACGGTGAGTAAACGTTGCAGCTGCATAGCCTATTTAGTGTAACAAAGAGTTACTGTTCAGCATCGCGCTAATAAAGTCAAAGAATCCCACTGTGGTAAATTGCCGTTACCCAGTGACAGTCGTGTCAGCTCGCGCTTACCAGCTCCGACTGTTCACAAAATTGTGACCATGAGGAAGCGAGGTGGCAAGGTATACACCCCCCAATAACTCAACTTAACCGTTTACCTGTCTCTTTCCTTGCCGTTTTATAGTGTTTCTCGTGCTGTGGAAAGGACCAGTCAAACATTGCAGTTAATTACTTTATAACACGCTGGCTGAAGCTGCATCAGAGCAAAGCAAGCTTTGAACTTAATGGATTTGCTTGCCAGTGCCTGACAAAGTGGACTCTAGTCCAGTTGTGCCTTGTTGTTAGCGCTTCACCAGATCGAGAGTTTAGAATGCACGCAATCTACCATTTAATGCGTAACTCTTATCCACGTGCAATGAATGTACGCTTGCGAAACAATAATACGCCTTCCGGTAGGCTGACCAACACCAACTTTAAATACAATTCGCTTCCCAGGCAGTTGCTAGTCACCTACCAACAGCTGTGTCGCACGCTAGTCTTCATGTTGGTCACTATGCAACATTGTTGCAAAATTGAGGTTGTACTAGCTGGACATGGGGAGCAGAACTGATCATTTTTGCAACTTTGTATGAACGCTAAGTTTTAGGACGGTGATTGTGATTCAATGTTCTCCACTACAGTATGTCCATTCAGAATTCAACTAATTCGAATTGTGCTGTGGACACTGCGCCTGCTGCACATGTTTGTCTAAATCGCTCTTAGATGCGATCCACAGGATTTCAAATCAATAAATGTGACACACATGTGGATAGTGTCATCGTACATTATTAAACGTCAAAACATAGGAACATTGGTTTAATCTACACCTGGATTTGACTGATGTGGAGCGCTTGTCTTGCTCCTCGTGGCTGTCAATGAAATAACAACCCACCAATCTGTCAATCTATACACAAATGCAAGGCTAATTGAAAGACAATTTCCGTATTACGTTTTGCAATTTCTAATTGATCCAGGAATAGAAAGTGGGACAATTTCAAGAGCTTGGTCATCAATCTGAAGTATGACGCTTTGACATGTGCTTTGTCAATACGGGTTAACATATTGCATGTGTATCACATACTGACCAATGCATCTAAATTAGGGGGTCCCACCTTTAAATTGTTTTTTTTTGTTGCATTGAGATACTCGATGACATTCATGTTTAATAGGTTTAAGCCTGTCATTCATAATGTGTGTACGTGTTACTATTTACTTGCAATCGGTCCACAAACGTGTTTTTATATAGCCTAAATCTGCATAGTCTAAATATTCTCTAAAAACTGTTGCGCTGATGCTGCACCATGTCTACACAAAGTAGTAGAGCAGTGAATGTGCAGGAGAACATTTTGGAGTGCGTATAGCGGACCCTCAAGCTGTATTGTAACAAGAGTCAGTATGCAGGTGCATGACAACCCAATGTCTGATAGGAGTCACTGAAGATGGGGGACGGCAGAATGAGTAAGCAGTGTGAACGGCTTTCTAAAATGGCGTCAGAAGCTATTCAATGTGGGAACTGGCATACCAATATATTTATGGGCAGTTTTCCAGGTGTTATCCTCCGGAGTCCCGGGCAACGAAACGATTTATTTTCAGCAATTTTCTTATGTTTACAACTGAAATAAAAATGTGGACCTAGTGATATTTCGTTTATAGATACACATTGTGTTCATAACAAAATGTGAATATTGGTGTTTTTTTCACGTGTAAGCGTGCCCTGATTGTTTATTTACCGAAAACAATGTAGCCTATTGTTTTATTGTGTCGCAGTTGTCATTAGAATTGTAAACTAGCCTATTTATCCATCCATATGTGCGTCTATTTAGGCATATGTTCACGATTGTTGAAGCGGACATTAACGCCTACAAATTTGTAAAAAGTCTATTTTTGAAATAGCCCACGTGTTCAAACCTCCCACGGACATGCAGGCTACACTGGAAACGTATTGTTTTGCGCATATACGTTGAAAAACTGACGAGGTTTGGGGCATACCTAACTGATAGATCTTTTGAATTGCATAATAAGAATCGGAAAACACACAAGAAGCTTACAAGGAATGTCACGTGTCTTCAGGCATCTGCCCAGACCTTAAGAAAACCTTGTTCAGGTGGCTCAATAAAGCACCTTCCTGATGAGGTCTTTTGGAGCAATGCTAGTAGTCTTGCAATACATCTACATACATATATTTTCACCTTTATTGAATATGCCAGTCTTTCAAACTTTGTTGCTTGATTAGTTTCATCAATCAACAGTTATGTGAATAATTAATTTGCAGAAGTAGGTGTTAATGCAACTGAGAATCCAGTTTTTGTTAATGGGACAAGTTTAAATACAGTAAAAAATGATGCTAATCAATTTTTGTCCCCCTTTTTTATTCTCTAGATATGGACGTGTTGAGAGTGTCAAGGTGCTACCAAAGCGAGGATCAGAAGGCGGAGTTGCAGCCTTTGTGGATTTCGTGGACATTAAAAGTGCTCAGAAGGCTCACAATTCTATCAATAAGATGGGGGACAGAGACCTTCGCACTGATTACAATGAGCCGGGCACTATCCCTAGTGCCGCGCGAGGGCTGGACGATAGTCTGAGTTTAGGCTCTCGTGCCCGGGATGTTTCCGGGTTCACGAGAGTAGCAGGGGGCCCAGTGTATGGGCCCCTTGCGTCGCTCCACACCAGAGATGGACGCTTTGAACGCAGACTAGACGGGTAAGTGGACAAAGTTTCTCTGAAGGCAGGGGGGACCTTGGTTTCTTGTAACGCCTTACCCCCAAGCATCTTTCCACCATCTATTCATTTACTTGTTTGGGGGTTAAACTGAAAAAAAAGAGAGATTATGAAAGAAGTTCGTACTCAAGAATTAATCTTTTAGCGATCCCCTCAAAAGTCCTCTGAGCGTTGCCATCGCTCATGGATTGATACTTATGCTAGACACCAAGATGCACTGTACATGAGCATGTTATACACTACGCACACAAATGTATTTCCATGTGTGTTGCGAATAGCGTTATGGCTTTTGGCGATGATCTTGATCTGTGAGCTATACCTATTCTGTGTGGTGGATATCACAGTTGCGGAAAGTGCGGGGCAATATATTGGATATCGTAAAAATTCCCCAGGATTATTGGATGCTGGAGAGAGATTGGTCCAGCGGCCTTTCCTGGGAACGCCCTAATCTGGAGTACAGTGCCCTTCTTGGTGGATTAATGTATCACCCTTTTTATTGTCATGTAACAATACAACCAAGATTACATATTTACACATTTAAGACACATTAACTAGTATTTGGATGAGTAGAAATTAAGCTCTCGATCATTTTGCATCTCCTTCGGTGTTATGTGCTTACCTCGTTGCCTGGAATCATGTGGATAACCTAACCAGGACATGTATTCCCCTGTTGGATTAATCCCGGCCAAACTTCAAAAGGATGTTCTATTGTGCAATAAAGGTATGGGTTGGTTTTTGTTTTGGATTATGTCTGGTAATAGGGCTTCACAATTAATTGCGGGGAGACCTCTACTGGTGATCAACTTCGTAGAGATGACAGAAACAGTGAGCATTTTTTCCAAACCTTTTTTTCCGTTGGGAATTTTTCTCCCCTTTATTTTTTGTTTTTTTTGAAAGACTTATTTGGTGGTTGCAGCGGAGAGAAGAGTTCACACATGAGACACGTACTGGATGTACGTTTGGGATTGTACAAATCAAAGAAATGCAATGGAAATCCGAGCCTGAAGAAAATGGCACGATGCAAACGGAGATACTTGCATTTTGGATTTATTCCTGAATCTGGAACCACACCTGACCATGGATACAATCAGTTATGTATCATTTCCTGCCTGACAAGATTCCAGCTGCTTGCCACTTTACTAACCTGCTTTGGAGAATCATGGATAAAAGGCTGTCTTAAAGGTTGCAATGAAATGAAAATGGACTGAATACACCTGGATTATCACCCAGAGATGTTAAAAAATTTTTTGTGACTGTTGTAACAACTACCAAATATTCAGATTGAGAAGGAAGTAGGATGAGCTGGACAATTATAGAAGAAGGAAATACTCCTTCTTTCCCCTTGAGACTTATTGCTGGTGGGTGATCAATAGCACTGAAGATGGCCTTGTGGATATTATTTTTTTATATGACGGGACTTTACTGGCTTCTTCCATGAAATTAGTTACATAATTCAATCGATTTGTTTTATGCCATTCTTTTTTTCTTTTTTGTGTAAGGACAGCTGAAATGGACTTCTATCCAACCGAGCACAATCATGTTGACGTTGGCCTATTTGTGGGGAATAAAATGTTGCGTTGCACCCCTGCCAGACAAGGAAGGCATCCCGATGTGGCAATGAGGATTACCTTTTTGGAAAAATGATCTACCTACATTTTTGTTCCCTTTTTTCATGCCCGCGCAACTTCTCATATTTGTTTTTTCTATTTTATTTTTCTTGCTCACAAATTCTGTCTCCCTAGATTGTATTTGGGATTGTAGGTCGAGTTACCGCTCTCTCAAAAGGTTGGTATGCCCTGCCCTGTGTATTCTAGCTGTTCTCTCTAACCCCTAGTTTGATCCCTTGTCTCTCTTCATCTCCCCCACTAACAGAAGTAGCTGGTAATTTAGACATAGTCATAACTGCTCCAGACTCCGTACCCCTTTACCTGTTTCCCTCCGTGCTCTTACCCTACCCCACACCCCAGCTCCTAACATCTGCTCCCTTTAGCCTGTAGTTGCTCATTGCTGAAGCATTTTTTCATGAGATGAGAATGAAAAAATGCAATTTGATTGAGACTGGCTGAATGTAAACACGAAGGGGGCGTAGCTTGGAAAGACTGTTGCTGCAATGCACCTCTTTACTCTTGAACTAAAACTAAATTACCTAAAACGTAGCCGTTTCACTTTTACTACAACTGTACATTTGTACTGCCCCAGAGTTTACACTCAAAGTAGGATCCTGCACATTCTTCAGTTGATTTCATGACTGTTTCGTCTTAGGTGGTAACCTTGGAAACTAGGGCATTGTACACCTCTTTCCAGTAGTGTGCTAACGCAGGGCTTTCTCTAGGATCTGATTTCGAATACAAATCAAATATGCCAGAGCCATGGTTTATGAGAGAATTAGATGCAGCCCATACAATTCATGTATTAAAGATGGTTACAATACTGCTACGTTGTCAAAAAGAAGAGTAGTTAAGTGATTTGGAGCCAGACTGTCTCAAATAGTAGTCATGTTACTTTTATCACACAAAATGTAACTGAAGACCAAAGTAAGGAATGTGTTGATAATTATAATCTAGGACCATACCGCTAATCCATCACTGTTTGAAAGTGGTCATGCATAGTGTGCGATTGAATTATTTTCAGGCTTCATGAATAATATAAATAGCTTGAAAATGGGGTGTTTTCAATGTGCGTATGAGAGAGGGCGTGAGGAAAAATGTAAGCATGTGTGCTCTTTGTGTGTTTGTGACGTTGAAATATAAGGACTTCTATTGGACAGGCATGATTCATTGCTTCATTAGCACATTTAAGGGCACATGGAGGTCAAGGTAATATGTCAGGTTCACAACACACATGCTCCTAACGTATTCTGAATCCCACTGCCGGCCCCAAGCCTGCTGTTAAAATGTGGGGCAAAAAGCATTCTAGATTTACCTGGGTCATTATTCCAATGGCTGTTATCACCCCATTTAATGTCAATGCATATTTAGCTTCACAAACACCGGGAGGTTTGATTCCAGTTTATATAAAAGATCCTTGTCTATTATAAAAGGTATTAAGACCACAGATCCTTTGCATTTGAATATTAATGGATTTTTTGGCAAATAAATTAACAGATCACCACAGCAAAACCTAAGTTTGGTCCGAAATGAATGATAAAGCGGCATGTGTTGACTAAACGCCAATTATCAAGTAAATAAGTCAGGTCATCAAAACAGTTTTTCAAAACTATAAATTGAGGTCAAAATGATAATTTAAGTCCTGCATACATTTTGCCAGTCATTATAATTTTGTCCCTTTTTAGATCTTTGAAAAGCTTTTAGATCTTACACGTTACACTCAGGTTAATTTGGATCTGACTCTTGTACTGAGCTCTTTTTTTAATGTTTGCATGAATTTTTCTTGAAGATTAAAGATAATATCAAAAGCATGATTATTTAGATACAGGCATGCAAGCCTATTTGTGCTAGCCTCTGCAGTTCTTGTCAGTCTTATCTGATTTAATGTTCTTGCTCCATCTGGTACTGGTTTGTTTAATCTTAAAGACAATTATTAAAACAAGAAAACATATGACATTGCAAAAGAATCCTGTCTATATTAAATATTACTATTAAATTGTCTCATGAAAAAGTACAGATATAAATGAACAGATTGTCCCAACATTTTAAACAGCTACTGGTCAAGAGAATAGTGGTGTCAGTCATTTGGACGGTATATGTAACATGATACTCAGCATAAAAAAAAGATCCCATCATGATATTTTGTGGAATGTGGGTCATTATGTAAAGTTTGGATTATCCTTTAGTTCTCCTTTTGTGGAGAATGCTCACATCCATAGTTTTGCTTCCGCAGATGAAGGTTTAGCCATAATATCAATCTTTTTTATTTTGTTAACAAGACTATAGATTATTGTTACTTCCTTTGGGGACATCAGATGGCCCATCACTGTTTTGCTGAAAGAAATAGGTATATTTGATTACATTTAATGATGACAATTTAATCGTTATTGTGTCTCAAATTGTATCTGTAAAGCAGATAAGTCTTAGTTCAAAATCAAATAACATTTTATTTTAGTACTTAAACCCCAAATGTTCAGAGCGGTTTGTTTCAGCTACAGTCTTTAACCTTATATCCTGTTTAGCTACGTTATTTCTCATAAAAAAGAAAAAGTAACAGCGATCTCTTTCTCCATTTCCTCTTCATCCTTCTCATTTTCACTCAGGACCGCTGAGAGTCGGGAACGTGCATACGATCACAGTGCCTATGGACATCATGACCGTGCCGGTAGCAGCTTTGACCGCCAACGCCACTACGAAACGGATTACTACCGCGATGGCAGGGAGAGGACTCTTAGTGCTGGTGGGAGTGTCTCCAGCGTTGTCAGTGGAGCTGGTGGATCTGTCCCGGCTGGAGTTGGCGCGAGTATTGTGGGTGCTGGTGCCAACGGCAGCGGGGCGCCTGGGATCAGTGGTACTGTCGTGGGAGGGAGCGGAGCATCCGTGTCCTCCGGAGTGGGCTACTATCGTTCGCTTAGCCGGAGCCCTTGTCGCTTTGAAGCCACAGACCCTCGGTATGACCCCCGTGCAAGAGAACCCTTCACCCTGGCCAGCACGGTCCACAGGGATCTTTACAGAGAACAGAGGGGACGTCGCGGGGAACGGACTTACCACCACAGTCGAAGCCGGTCTCCGCACTCGTCGCACTCGCGGAACCCCTCTCCGCAGAGGCTGGCCAGCCAGGCCACCTGCCCGCCTCGCTCCCACAGCAGCTCCAGATCCCGAAGCCGGTCCTCTAGTTCTGACTCCGTCAGCAGCACCAGCAGCAGCACCAGCGACAGGTGGGCACTCCGGCACAGAACAGGTTAACAGCCACAGTGTGTAAAGTGCAAGGCTGTCCAATCCTGGTCCTCAGGGGCCACTTTCCTGAATGTTTGAGATGTTTCTCTGCTCCAGCACACCTGATTCAAATGAATGGGTTGTTATCAAGCTCTGTGGAAGCCTGATAACGACCATTCATTAGAATCAGGTGTGCTGGAGCAGGGAAACATCTAAAACGTACATTTAGTCACGTATCCAGAGCGACTTTACAGTAAGTACAGGGAAATTCCCCCGAGGCAAGTAGGGTGAAGTGCCTTGCCCAGGGATGCAATGAATTTCGCACGGCCCGAATCGAACCGGCAACCTTCTGATTGGTAGCCTGATTCCCTAACCGCTCAGCCATCTGACCCACACTTTCAGGACAGTGGCCTCTGAGGACCAGGATTGGACACCCCTGGTATAGTGTTATAGCTTAAGCTGTAAACCAAGCTTAAGACCTTCAGTTCGATAACAAATTGTTCAACTTCATAGAAGCAAGCCAGGCTTGTACTCAATACAATGTAGACAGGATGCAAACATTTAAATGAACCGTTAAGACAAATCCTGATCCTTATTCTACATAATTTAGCATGAAATTGCTTTTAATTTTAATTTGCTGTTCTTGGTATTCCTGCAATTATGGCAAAAAACGGCACAAAGAATTGAGTCTCTCCAAAACCCAAATGACAAATCGAGTTTCTTTTTATGAATTCATACATCCCAACAATGTTAATTCAAGTATAACATGAGTCCATCATGAATGATTGTTATGTTAAAATAAGCATAGTATGATTGTATTTGATGTTGAAATACTGTTGTGGTTGAAAATGTTAGATTAAAATAGGTAAAGTAAAAGCTAGATGTAGTGTGTGTATGCAATTCAGCTAATTACCGAGTACAGGTATTGTAATGTAACCTCACAAGGATAATTCTACAGCACAAAAGAAATGTCTCCGCTATTCAAGAAAAAGAAAAAAATCTCAGTATTCAATCAGACACAACAGACCTCAGAGATCTAAATTCACCCAGCAGCACATTTCAGGTTTCAGGAAGAAAAAAAATACTACTGGGAAATTTTAGGAGATGGTTGGTGTGTTTTCTCACTGCCTACCTCTATGTATGGGTGAGGGTTCCCCCCCTCCGTGAGATCCAGTTGGAACTGGAAATTTCTGGCCACTGCTGGCTCCTTGCCCACTCCCACAGGCCAGCCTCTATCAGCAGCACTTCCGGGAGTGTCTGGGAGAAGGATCATAGGAGGAAATAGCAGAGGGAAGCTAGGATACAGAGACGGGCATGGGAATACTGGGATTTATGATCATTTGAATTTACAATTGGCTACTGCAAGCCAAAATCTTAAGAAATAAATCACCATTGTCTTGAAAATGGGTTCCTTTTTTGTATGTGAACGTAGGAGCTATTTTGCCATCGTTAAAATAGTAGACGGCAACCTCCTCCATCAGTGTTGCTCTATGTCCACTCAAAAGGCAGGCTTTGTCCACTGCTTGTAAATCATTGTTTGTTGTCCTCTGTTAACCTCAGTTATACTGACGTCATGAAAGTGGGGTACATTTACATTTGTGCCGGACATTTGTGGAAATACCGTATTTTTTTGTACATTTTTATTTTTCGAAACTTCCTCTGCATGTTAAAATACTCTAAGCTGAACAGCTCTGTTAATACCGTCATTGTTGATTAGGTTTTGTGGTTGATATAGTTATGCACATAATTACAATAAATTATGTAAAATAGTGTTCCTAGGGAACACCGGAAATACTTGTTTTGGAGTATGTTTGGCCACTGCCAGACACAGACATTACATATTCTCCTTTGTTTTACAAAAATATCACTTTAACCTGTCTAGATAAGGCTAAATGTTGTTTGTGATAGTCAGTCTAAATTAACCACATCTAAAGGTGACCTATTATTAAATGATGAAGCTCACCAAAACGGTTCTTTTCTGGCAACAGTGATTCTAGCAGTAGTTCGAGTGATGATTCCCCAGCTCGGTCTGTCCAATCAGCCGCTGTCCCTGCACCATCAGCAATTCCTCTACCTGCTCTTGACAAGGATGAGCCTCGCAAAAGTTTTGGCATCAAAGTCCAGAATCTTCCTGTGCGTTCTACAGGTTAGTGGCCAACTCGCACCTGGCACGTCCAAAATGTATGAAATGTTTTTTTGTTTTTCAAACAAACTTTTTTCTTTGATGTAGTAAATTTATGGTTTTCATGATTCTTCTCAAGCTGTAATTTTTAAATTGTTGTGTGTGTGTCTCTCTCTCCCTCTTTGCTTTTCAGATACGAGTCTGAAAGATGGCCTGTTCCATGAGTTTAAGAAGTATGGAAAGGTAACATCGGTGCAAATCCACGGAGCGTCAGAGGACCGGTATGGCCTTGTTTTCTTTCGCCAGCAAGAGGACCAGGAGAAGGCCTTCAGTGCATCGAAGGGGAAGCTGTTTTTTGGCATGCAAATTGATGTCACTGCCTGGAATGGCCCTGGTAAGTTCTACTACTTGCCCATAAAAGATAAAATAATATTTGAGAAGAAAGAAGAGAGAAACAGCTAAGGTCAATGGAGGCATTAACGAGAAGCTACTGCACTTTTCAGAGACAGAAAGTGAGAACGAGTTCCGGCCTTTGGATGAGAGGATAGATGAATTTCACCCCAAAGCCACACGGACACTCTTTATTGGCAATCTGGAGAAGACCACAAGCTACCATGACCTCCTCAACATCTTTCAACGCTTTGGGGAAATTGTGGTATGTTCTACAGGGTTGGGGGGGGAGTGTTTGCTAATTAGTAGTACATTTACATTTAGCACACGCTCTTATCCAGAGAGACTTACAGTAAGTACAGGGACATTCCCCCGAGGCAAGTAGGGTGAAGTGCCTTGCCCAAGGACACAACGTCATTTTGCACGGACGGGAATCGAACCGGCAACCTTCTGATTTAATAGCCCGACTCCCTAACCGCTCAGCCATCTGACCCCTAGTAATGTCATTTTTCTGCACCTCTTGATTCATTGCACTTTCTTTTCTTTCCGTTCACATAGGATATTGACATCAAGAAAGTTAATGGTGCCCCTCAATATGCCTTTCTGCAATACTGCGATATCGCCAGTGTTTGCAAGGCCATAAAGAAGATGGATGGGGAATATCTTGGCAACAATAGGTTAAAGGTAAGAAATAAAAAATTTGTACTTTTCATTTTAATTCTCTAATTCACCTCAGTTACCTGAGGTAGTGAATACCTGTATTGTATCACAGAGGAAGGCTGTGTTGTGTGAAATCAAGGTGAAAATGTATCTCTTTTTTTGTTCTTTTTTTTTTGTTGTGTTATGTCTGTCTCTTGTCCAGCTTGGTTTTGGAAAGAGTATGCCCACAACTTGTGTTTGGTTGGATGGTTTAGCCTCAAACACCACGGATCAGTATTTAACCCGTCACTTCTGTCGCTATGGACACGTTGTGAAGGTAAATGTTCCTTTCTTTTCACCCATATAAATACAGATTTTTTTTTTCTGTAATTTTTTCTTCTAATATTCATCAATACTTTTGTATTTATTATTCCATCCTCCACAGGTTGTCTTTGACAGAATGAAAGGAATGGCCCTAATTCTGTACAATAACATAGAATATGCACAGGCAGCCGTCAAGGAGACCAAGGGTTGGAAGATTGGGGGCAATAAAATCAAGGTGAACTGGAATTAATACAGATTTTTTTCTTTAAATTTTTTTATGTAACTACATAAGTACCTCAAATCATCAATAGAATGAAGGATATCACACTGTACTGTAGTTAGTATTTGTCATCTCTAGATTTGCATATTTTCTGACTCAAGTTTCTTTGTTTTGTTTACAGGTGGACTTTGCAAATCAAGAAAGTCAGATGGCTTTCTATCGTTCAATGCAGGCTTCTGGACAGGATATTCGAGACTTTTATGAGATCCTATCTGAACGAAGGTTTGCATAGTTTCTAAGAGTCATTTTTTAACCATACATGCGTATCATCAATTCAAATCTCCAATGACATGGGAATAAAAACATTACTGTTTTTGTTTCTATTTGAATAGGGATGAGCGCAGACCTCAATACGAGTTTCCAGCAGAACGAGCGTTCTATGAGAATGTGAGAACCCCTGGAACCTACACTGAAGATCCACGGCGCAAGTACCCAGCCAGAGGCCGGGAATTCTATACCGAATGGGACCCATATCAAGGAGATTTCTATGACCCGCGATACTTCGACGACCCCCGTGAATACAGAGAGTACAGGGACCCCTATGAGCAGGATATCCGCAAATACAGCTACCTACAGCGAGAGAGAGAAAGGGAGAGGGAGCGCTTTGAAACCGACCGTGAACGCGATCATGGACGGAGGACAATCGAGCGGAGTCAGAGCCCCTCTCATCCACGACGTCCGGCCAGCCCCACTGCATCTCCCTCCCTCTCCGAGCGTCCACCAAGTGATTCAGACCGAAGGGTTTGCGGTCGGTCTTCGGAACAAAGTGAAAGTTGTAGTTCCCTTTCCCCGCCTAGATTTGAAAAGCCTGACAAGGCACGAACTGATCGCTATAACAAAAGTGACAAGCCGGAGAAGGAGAGACTCTTTGTTGAAGCTGAACGTGGGAATGGGAGTGAAAAGGAGAAGCGGACTGGACGCAAGGAGAAGAGCGAAAAGGAAAAAAGCGAGAAACAGAGGCTGAAGAAGCTGAAGGTGATGTCACCCAGCATTCCATCATCTGAGACCGACCCTGAACTTGAACGTGATGTCAGCCCGGATTCAGTTCTCCGAAGCAAAGCTATCAAGTTTCTGGCAAAGGAAAAAGATGGTGCTGGCAAAGGACAGCTGGACCTTCCACCTTGTGTTGTGCAGTTAACAAGAGTGAAAGAAAAGGAAGGCAAACTTATCGGCCAGACTGTCCAGGAAAAACTGAGACCAAAAGCAGAGACTGAAAGTCCTGGGCTTGCATCGCCTACGACTGATCCGAGGAGTCCTCTCTTCCGCTTGGAACCTCAAAAACCAGAGGTCTCCAAGCAAGGAAAGGTGCCAAAAGACAAAAACATGGCAAGTCTGGTGGAAGTTGTTGGACTTGATGTGAAAATTAAAGCCAAGAAACGTGGAAAGTCTGACCTCGATGGATCCAATTCAATGGAATATGACCGTTTAGCCGCACGGAAGAGGCGTTTTGAGGAGTCTATGGGGAAGACTGAAAGACTTAAGAGACCTAGTCAAGATGATGAGGATGGTAAACTAGGGCTTAGGAAACTAGTTGAAAATACTTTGGCTAAAGAGACAGAAGGAGACAAGAATCTTGTGCTGAAAGGGATACATAAGAAGGAATACCGGAAGTCTAAATCGGATAGACTGGTAATGGTTCATAGTCCAAATGATGAACCACAAGAGTTGGAAAGTATCTCTATGGGAATGGGTCTCAGTTTGGAACTGCAGTCTCGACTAGGGGAACCGACAGAGGAGGCTGTCGACTATTTAGAGCCCCCATGTCTTACAATGGAATATGAAGGATTGAAAAGCCAGAGTCTCCTTAATATCTCTGACAATGGCAGTCTTTCCTTGGATGCAGTCGCAGAGAATCAGACAGGGAGATCAATAGAAAGTGAAGATCGTGTAGAAGGACAGGTCAAAAGCATAGAAGAGGGTGAAGAACATCTTGACTCTGACATTTACCTTCCTCAGAGCTGTGTGAAACCAATAGATCACAGCCATACACTTAAACAGAAAAAAGAAGAGTCGGGTTATTCTGGCAAATCTGAAAGCCCTCAGGGTTCTGACATGGATGACATCGAAAGGTGCAGTGTTGTGCATGAGACAGGAAACCCACCTCATGAAGCCCTTGAAAATTCTCTATCCTATAAATGGAAAAAATCGGAGAGTTTAGATTTTGAAATTCTCAATAAGAAAGAACTGAACTACGGGAGTTCCCAGCTATTACATGAAGATATTGACCAACGTATCACATCATCAATAGTCAAGGATGAGTGTCCCTCAAATGAGGAAGAGGAGGCTTCCCAGTTATCACAGTCAGTCACAAGTACAGAACCTAAAGACTCTCTAAAAGCAGAGGAAAAAGTCTTCTCACGGATTGAGTCATTGAAATACGACTTTGACATGACAGCCAAACAATTTCCGTCTCCTGATTCTGAATGTCCAAAACTCAGGACGACGTTGCTTGGTTGTGATGAAGAGTTGCTGCAACGGTGGGAGAGACGGATCAAATCTGATTCTGTCAACCTGGACATGACCTTCCCCAGTAGCATCGTGAAGAGCGAGGGCATCCGTAAGCGTCTTGTCCGTGTACTGGAACCAGGAGAGGTGCAGTCAGATTCGGACGATGACGGAGAGAATAAACACCATTCCCCCAAGTCAAGCACCTCACTTTCCTACATACTCGGTGAACGTGAAGAAAGGTTGACGGACCTAAAGCTTTCAGGCTCTTTGGAGAAGAACAAGTTTTATTCTTTTGCACTGGACAAGACCATAACTCCTGACACAAAGGCACTTCTAGAGCGGGCCAGGTCACTGTCATCCTCAAGGGAAGATAATTGGTCCTTTCTTCCCTCTCGCTTTCCAAGTTCCCACAGTTGTTCAGACAAAGAGAAAGTAGAACTGGCACCTCGACCTATTCCCTCTTGGTACATGAAGAAGAAGAAGATTCGTACTGACTCTGAAGGAAAAATGTGTGCTAAAAAAGAGGAGCTTAAGCCACAGGATCAAGAACGACAGGAGCTGTTTGCTTCTCGTTTTCTTCACAGCTCAATCTTTGAACAGGATTCAAGGCGACTGCAACATCTTAAAGGCAAAGATCATCAGCATTTTGAATCGGGGGTTGACAAGCATCACGTCAAACAAGGTGCTGTTGAAGGACAATCTGTGGCAGAAGGAGGGGACCTTCCTCAAGAGCCCATAGTCCTTTTCCAAAGTCGCTTTTTGGAACTTCAGCAAAAGAAAGGAGAGCAGGTTGAGTATGTCGATATGGCGGCTGAAACGGAAGGGCAAATTGGCAATAAAGAGGAGTTCTTCATGACGACTGAACCTGAAATGCATTCAGACATTAAACCTGTGAGTCCCTCACTTATTCTTCCAGTTTCACCAGTTGTTGTTTCACCCAGAGAGATGTCCCCACAGCACGAGAAAGAAGCTAATGAAACTTCATCTCCAGAGCAAACCTATTCACTTATTAAAGAAGAAAAAGTTGAACCTATTCACGAGGTGTCTCCTCCACAATCCCCTCCAGAGGTAAAGGAACCGTCTGTCCCCATTTTAACTATATCCTCTCCTTCGGTCCTGACCGAGCCGGAGATTAAAGTGGAAACAAAAGAAGAATTATGCGAGCACAAACCCCCAAAAGAAAATAATTTGAGGGAACATGGTATGTTCTTTGAAGACAAGCCTCTCACTCCTGGCAGTTCTTTAAGTAGTTTTGAGGTAGAACCCATGGAATTACACAGTTCCGCTTCTCCCGAGCACAAAGACAATATGGAAGTGATCAAAACGGAGCCTCAAGCAGAGAGAATTGATTCTGTAGACTTTGAGCTGCTACAGAAATCAGAAACTTGTCATGAGGTTCAGATGCCAGTCTTGGATGCTGAAGTTAAAGCAACACAACCAACCCGCAAACAGCCCAAGAGTAAAAGGGCCAAGTCAAATGTGTCAGTAACTCAAAAGCCACATTCCTCTCAAACTGCAGCCCTTGAAAAACCAGCAACACGGAAGAGTGAACGAATTGACAAAGAAAAGCTCAAGAGGGCCTCATCTCCACGAGGGGATGTCTCAAAAGCACTGACTGACCCCAAAACCACTAACAAGTCACCTATTTATGCCCCCGACTCCGAGCAAAACATTGATGGCAACTCAATCCACGGAAGGGCTAGGCGCAGAAATGTTAAATCAGTGTATGCAACACAGCAGGATGGAGAGGCTCAACAAACTGGCAAAGATGTAGTGGAGTCATCTCGCTCCACTCGTAAGCGTGGAGCTGACAAAGAGCTTGTTCAGCAAGATGGACAGAATCCAGCTACTAACACAAGGCGAGGTCGCCCTCCCAAGGCACGCAAGCGGGGTGAAGATGTATCGCCAGTAAAAGGGGACCATCAGAAAACTTCAGAGGATGACACTGATATCAAAGAGCCTGCAAGCACAGGGGATGTCTCAAGAGTTTCTGAGGGTTGGCGTTCACCGCGAACCCTGAAAGTGCAATCAGCTCAAAATACTTCCCCCTCTGGAATCTCAGCTGGCAGGAAGGCAAGCAGGGTAGATAAACAATCCGAAATGATATCATCAACAGATAAGACCGTTGACACAATTATTGAAGATCCTGAGCTTGATGCTAATGACGAGTCTGAGCAGGTGGAACATATTTTAGTTGAGGAAAGTAAGAGAAGCGCAGTGCTGAAAAATGAAAAAGACTCAACAGATCAAATTGAGAAGAAATCAACCGAAAAGGCCAAGAAGGTGGAATCAACTAGTGCGGATAAGAGACAACAATCTGAAAAGAGTATCAAAGGTAAAGCCCCAAGGTTGACTCAAAACACTAAACAAGTGACCGAAGATAAGTCCCACAGCTTAAGAAACCTTGAGATTCGAGTAAGTGTAGATGATGTCAAGGGGTTGCTACCCCCAGATGAGGATGAACCTGAGTCCTTAGAGGCTCCTCCAAAAAAGACAAAACCAGGAACAGCAGAAGAAAAGACTACCTCTCATCTTAAAGGGGCAGATGAGCTTTGCACAGAGGGAAAAGAAGAAGAAATGACACCTGACTCGGAGCCCCCTGTAGATCCAGCAGCAGCTCTTTTGGCACGGCAGATGGAACTTGAAAGAGCAGTTGAAAACATAGCCAAACTTACACAAGAGCAACCTCCTCAACCCTTTAAGGAACCACCTACAGAACCACCGGTCTTACGTCCTCCTGTCAAAGTGGAGCCAGAAGTTCAAACAGAGGTTGAGGAGGAAAAGCCGGCAAACCCGGCAAGTGAAACCGAACTTGCCGCTGCCATCGATTCCATAACTGCTGAAGACATATCTGCTGATACAGATGGATTTACAGCTCCTCCTACTTACACTGCACTAATTCCAACGCCTGAACCACTGGTCTCACCTCCTTCCAGTGAGGTAATGGAACCTGAAACACACATGGTCATCACCAATATAAATGAAACAGTCTCTGATGTTAGTGTCATAATGCCTCGTGCCAAACCAGAAATGCCTGATTCAAAGAAAGCATCATCTGTGCCAGAGGACCGCCCTTTACCAGAAACCCCCAAGAAGGCCAGCAAAATCAGGTCCAAGACTCCAAAGAAATCCAGGAATCGGAAAGGTGCCATCAACAGAAAGGGTGAGACTGTTGAAGAGGTGTCAGAACCCACACCCTCCCTTCTGAAGCTACCAGGCTCCATCCCTGAAGATCTGGAGACCAACTCCAAAGCAGCTACAGTCACAGCCGCAGCAACAACAGCAGCATCGGTTGTCACCGCAGCTGCTACCTGCAAACGGGATATTATGTGCACCATGACCGTTGACACCCCCAAGGAGGCGGAACAGCCTGCTGTGGAGCAACCAGTACCCCAAGAATCAGCCTTTCACTCTGGCACAACGAGCATCTCTGTCTGTAAAAAACCATCAACACAAACATCAGCCTCTGCTCTATCTCCATCTCCAGCCCTCACACCACCTTCAACCCATTTTAACATCCCTCCGTCTCGCCATGGTAAGATGCCGTTGTCCCCAGACTGGCATCCAAGAGCTGAAGATAGTAGAATCCATGTTACACCTGCATCTCAGGTGACTATAGTCACTTCCTCGGCACCTACAGTAACCACTCTTGGGACCCCTATAGGGAATCCTCCATTACCCCCTGATACTAAGGCATCAGACATTGATCCAAGTTCAAGTACACTGAGAAAAATACTGATGGAACCAAAATACATGACGGTATCTAACAGCAACTCGATTGCCACAACCATGTTGACGACTACGCTAGCGGACCCTCGCATGTCAGAGAACGAAAATTCTTCTGACACAAGGCACCCACATTCAGAAGACAGACCGTTATCTATGACACCACAGCACACTCCACAAAAGCCATCCCCACTCACTGAGACCCAGCAGAACTTTGGAGAAAAGATGCACTCAGTCATTTCATCCCCTACCACCTCTGTCATAAGCAGGATACCGATGCCTTTCGACACTGACGAAGCCCCACGGATATCCCTTAGCAACCGCAGTTCTGGTCTGTCTCTGCCCAAGCAGAAATTCAAATCAAGCATGAATGAAAATCACAGGTATCATGGCATAGAGGCATCAGATGATGGAAGTGGTAGAGGGCGTTCTGTAGTGGAGAACACACCCTACAACACAGGCTCCAGTCCTGGTTTGAGGGTCAACACTTCTGAGGGTGTGGTGGTACTAAGTTACTCTGGTCAGAAAATGGAGGGACCTCAGCGGATAAGTGCCAAAATTAGCCTGATCCCACAAGCCAGTGCAGGTGACATAGAGTTTCAGCAGTCAGTCTCCAAGTCTCAGATTAAACAAGAACCTCTTACCCCATCCCAACCTACAACACCAAAAGGACAGCCAACTCCCACTGGGTATGGACATACTGGTGTGCTCCTTACTGGCCAGTTGTACAATTCCCAGCCTGTTATATCCTCTGTTAAGCAAGAAAATCAGTGTTCAGATAAACTTGAAGCTTCGTATCACCACGGACCCCCAGTTGGTCCAGTAAAGATGTTCCAACAACCAGTCACTAATTCACAAGTATTAATTTACAATCAAGCTGTGATGCAGCAGCATGCCAAGAAAAGTCTTGGAGCAGACTCGACAGCAATGAAGGACCTGGTCAAACCGTCTAACCTCAGCCCAGTCATGAGCCCACACCACCCATCTTTGGCTGGGAACCGAATGAGCCCCAGCCCCATCACCCCAACTGATCGGACAGTTCCACACTTAAAGCAAGAACCCATCTCCCCTCGAACGATGGGACACTCACCGTCCCCCTTTGCCAAAGCTTGCCCTCCCAACAGTTCCCCCATTGGCTCCGTGGTCATGAGTTCCGGCATGCCTACAATGTCTCCTTATGCCCCCAGTGTTCATCACCCTCACCCAGAGCAGTCAGTCATAATGCCACCTCACAGTGTCACCCAGTCAGCGTCCATAGGTCATATCTCACACGGTGAGGTCAGGATGAACACCCCGCAGCTCTCTGGGATGAACTACGGCAGGCGAGCCGATTCCCTGCCATTGCCCCGTGGACCTCCACAGAGGTCCAATACCCCTCAGCCGGTCATAATCAGAGACATGGTGCTGCATTCACACACTGGCACAGCCGGGCCACCTCCCAGCAACAACACAGATGAGGACCCCAGGCACTTCCACCAGGCACTACGCCGCCCTTCTGCACCACAGTTGCAGTCGGATGTGATGATGCTGCAGGCAGAACACAGAGGGCTCCATCCAGGCCTGCGTCTGGACCAGTACCGGGACATGCGCATACTCATGCACCATCAGCTAGGAGAGCATGGCGCCGCCGAGGCCAGGCAGTCGCGCACCCCGGAAGCTGGCGGAAACTCGTTCAGCAACATATCTGCCCCTTCTAAGAGTCCTTTGATGGGGAAAAGTATGTTGCAGCCTGTCAAAGAAACATCCAAGCCGTTGGAGGGAAATATGTCACACCCACCTCATGCAGAAAGTAGGATCATGGGAGTGCACACATCTTCTCCTGTCATGGTGTCTCCTCATCCTCAAGGGGTTCCTCTGATGCATCCAGGCGGCGCAGGATCCTTTCCTGTTTACCGTGACATGAGAGGTTTCCCTTCCCAGTTCCCCAACCACCCTTCAATGGGATTGAACCTCAGCCCCTCTGGATTAACACCTTCCCAGGTCAGAGAATATGCTTTTTATTTCCAATGTTGTGAAAATCAAACTTTTTCAATGATTATGTCATGTTTATTTTAATGTTCATGAAAAAAAAAGAGAATCCACTAAAGTGCTTTACGTTTCTTGTTTAGGTTCATCAGGAGGGTGATCTGGGTCACAGGAGCAAGCTGTCTCAGTCACTGTCTGCCGGGCCACAAGGTGGAGGAAGCAATGCAAAATCGGACACGGCTCACCTGCGTCACACAGCCACCATGGACCTCTCCAACATGTCTCGCATGCAGAGGGACACTGTCTCACCTTCGTATCCATCACCCATGGCTCTCTCCCACAAGCAAGAGCTCACTCTGCAAAAGAGCCAAGCAGCCTTCTTGTCCAGCCCCCCAACAACGGCTCTCCCATCAAAGCTGCGACCAGAGAGTAAAATGGAGCACTCAGGACACCAGTCCCTTGACACAGTACAGCTTCTAACGGTAAGGGAGGTTCATTTAAATAACACGAAAAATGCATTTGCTGATTCCTTTTCTGCCAGGACTGACCTAAGGTTTGTTTCATCTGGCCTCAGTCAAGATTTTTGGCTCAGTTTTAACATTTCTCTAACTTACCTTTTTTTTTTTTTTTTTTTTTTTTTTTTTACACTCATTTCTATCTTTGTGCAGAAATACCCTATTTTGTGGCAAGGTCTGTTGGCACTGAAAAATGATCAGGCGGCTGTCCAGCTTCACTTTGTCTCTGGGAACAATGTGCTGGCCCACCGCTCCCTTCCGCCCCCAGAGGGAGGTTCCCTGCTCCGCATCGCCCAGCGAATGAGACTGGAGGGGGTTCAACTGGAGGGTGTGGCCCGCAGAATGATGGTGAGTTAAGTTGTCTTCCATTGTTGTAATGTCTGCATTATTTTGAAAAGATGAACCCGTAATCTAACAAACTATGGACATCATTAAATAGATGTTTTGCTCTTCATTGTTTTGTTTTTTAGGTGGACAGTGACTATTGCCTTTTGCTGGCTCTGCCGTGCGGTAGAGACCAAGATGACGTCCTTAGTCAGACCCACGCCTTAAAGGGAGGCTTCATCACCTACCTGCAGGCCAAACAGGCAGCTGGCATCATCAACGTACCAAACCCCGGCTCCAATCAGGTCTGTGTGCATTCTAGCTTGATTATAACCTCATCGTATCAAATGTCTTTCATTCTTTATTGACGTGAATTCCATTCGCATAGAATCCATTAGCATAGATGTATGTACAAGTCTTAGACCTCTGACCTATGTGCTCTATCCCTAAATCCCCCCCCCCCCCCTGCCCCCTCCACAGCCGGCTTACGTGGTGCAGATTTTCCCACCGTGCGAGTTCTCTGAGATCCACTTGTCAAGGCTTGCTCCGGACCTTCTCAACAGCATCTCCAGCATCTCCCCTCACCTAATGATTGTCATTGCCTCAGTTTAATTACCTCCTTTCTCCAGAGCGAAGCCAACACCAGCCTTTTTTGTTGTTGTTGTTGTTGAACTCATTCAGTTTTGAAGACTGGAAATGCCTCATAATTTCTTTCTTAAAAGGCTTTGACCTTTTTGTCTTTTATGAACCATGTACTCACACTTATTTTGCGTCACCAAGTCCTTAAGTCATCCTTCCACCTCTAGTTCCACAATTCTTTTCCTTTCCAAGAGTTTATGGAAGGGTGGAAAGGGTTTTTTTGATGATCAATTCTATGATCATTCATGTCACTTTTTGCCATCATTGGAGGTAAACCGGATTGCATGAGGAAATTTACAGACAAGGATGATTAAGGGATGTTTTTACTCTCATTGGGAAAAATATATATATTGTGATTTTTTTGGTGATTTTTTTAATTAAAAACTGATCTTATCAGTCATTGCACTATGTTAAAGAAAACTTTGTACAGATTCGAGAATAAAATGTTATGAAAAGCTTTGCTAGTGCAAGTTGTTATTAAAAAAAAATCAGCATTTTGAGAATCATGATAGCTTGATCAACCCACTTGAAAAAAAAAAATAAAATTATCAGCCGAGTTAATGTTCTTCTACTTCATTTCCAGAGTCAACTTCATCTATCCTCAATGTTCCTTCCCCAGGAACCTAAAGTGGGATTTTGTGGAGTTGTACAGTTTACACTCAATGCCTCAACAGGGGACTGTATGTAAAAAGATATCATTTGTTTATTTTGTTTTGCCTCCTCTTTATGCCTATAGGTGTTGTGAACAATTGCAAAACTGTAAATATTATAAATATTAAGACTGAAGAGAAGGAAGGATACTGTGGATTACTTAACTCTGACAAGCTCATCACTTTCAACTTTTGTCGCCGGAGTGACATTGAAATCTTGGTTCTTCAGAAATAGATTCTGTGCCAAAATGTCTTTTTTCAGATAAGAACCCAATGTATCTAAATAACCAGAACCTATTTTCATACTTGACTTTGTATTTGCCACGCAGATGTAATAGCCTCTGTTTTGACTACTTTGTATTTGCCACGCAGATGTAATAGCCTCTGTTTTGACTACTTTGTATTTCTTTTCATCTGGTCAATTTTCTGTAATTACTCAACATTGTGAAATTGTCTACATTTCCAAGAAGTGCTATGAACAGTTGTATTTGATGTTTAATATCAAAATAATTTCTGATGCTGTTCGTCAAACTACCAGTTGTCATTCTCTGTCCTTGTGTCCTCCACTGCCCTCTACTGTTTTAGTTAGCTATACATCAGTATCTGTACAGTACCCTAGTGTAAAAGGCAATGGCTTATGTCAACAATAGCATGCTTCTTTTGAACTTTCAGAAAGGGTCAAGTTAATCCATAAGGCAAGAATGTGACTTGAAATCATGCCGCAAATGGGTTTGTAAATCTGTCTCCTTCCCCAGAACTTGTGTGTCCTTGAGCCAAGCTGTATATACTTACGCTCTCAATTTGTGCTCTTGTACTTCCTTCCTTTCCTTATTGTCTCCTTCCAGGGTCCTCATTTTGTTTTGTGTGACGAAACAAAGCAGTCTGAAAGAGACAGAAGCTAGGTGTGAACCGATGCAAGCAAACTACGACTCAGTTTTGTGGTGTACATATTTCTTTGACCGCAGACTTGAGTTACAGTCATGGTTACGTTGAAGGCACTTATAATTTTGATACACAAATGAAAAGAAAAATGAAAAAAAAGAAACAAAATGATTAATGTTAAACTTTGTCTTTTGATCAATCTTAATTTCATTTTGAGTGTATTTTGCTGTTCCTCCATGAGGACATTTTAAACTGTAAAATAAATGGTTGTTTAACATGCTTCTACAGATCATTAAATGGTCCTTCTTGGTTTGTGTTTTTCTTTGATCCTCCCACTCAAGACTTTAAACTCTTATGACAGAGTAATATTTCTGAGTCAATTTAACAGCATTGCTACATTTCCAATCAAGGCAAATTTCCTGCACTACCTCGATGTTATATTTTTACAGTATGATTAAAACGTTTGCTAAATGAAACAGTGATTCAGACTATGAATAGTTGTAGTATGTCCTGTGGTCACAAGATGTCCTCACAGGCCTGTTTACAAAAGACACAAAACATGTTAGGGACGTGGAGCTGCTCAAACAACTTGAGTAAAATCCTTCTTTGAAACGAGATCCTGGCCAATGTAAATATGTACATAGACTTAACTGCTTGTATGAAACCATAACTTTGGCCAAATGTTTTTTCTGTGCTCATTCTATTCAGGTAAGTCCTGAATCAGGACTGACTTCTGTGTTGACTGAGTTTTTTTGACGAGGGAGTTATTTAATCCTTGGGATTTGTTATATTGTAAATATAAGAGTTTTTCCATTTGTCTCCTCTATACAATGTTGTGCTTTTAAGACGATCAATATTGGATAGCGTTTCTCAGAGCCGGTCTGAAAACTAGTTGACTATAATGACCGTGTGGAAAGACCCCTAAAAGGAGGACCAGTGCAAGGGAAATTTCATTTGCAGTTTTTGCCCATGTCCCCCAAGGCAAGGAGTTTCATGGTTTTGGGAATTTTAAGATTCCTCCTTAAACAGTTTGGTTTCCGGCTGCTCACATAAAATTCAAGAGCACACTCCAGATTCCTCAGTGGGATGACTACGGGGAGATGGTGAAAGAATTCCTTCTGGGAATGTTCTGTGGTCAGGCCTGTTGGGTGTCTCATCATGTGGGGCTACTCTTTTGGGTAAAATGAATGTGTTCAAGGTGGACCAACTGCTATGAGGACACCCCAACTATATATCATCAGTTTTATGTACCCCTCAATTTCAGACATCAAAGGACCATCTTCAAAATTTAACGATTTTCTTGAAGTGAATTGTAAAAGTGTTTCTATTTTGTTTGTTAAATGTTTTTTCTTCTATATTTTATTTTTCTATATTCTCTTTATTTTTTCGCCCCAAAGATTTCCAATCCCCTAAAACAAAACGTGCAGAAGTTTACGTAGAGAGAAGTGGCCTAAATAGTTGATGAAGCTACATGATTCGGATGGGTTGTGAGATCCAGACAGACAGTAGTCCTGGGAATTCAGAAAAGGGTTTGAAGGGTCACATTCAAAACCCTGAAAAACACTCAGCCCCACATCCCCCCCCCCCCCCCCCGTGTCTTGTCATCACAGCAGGAAGAGAAGAGTGAGACCTGGCAAAAGAGGTGAAACATAAGCGATTTATAGTACCTTGACAGGCCAAGACGAGGAATGTTAACTGATGTCTAACTTGCAGCGTGAAAAGAAGCAGAGCTCCTAGCAACACATCCACTCACTCTCTCTCTCTCTCTCTCTCTCTCTCTCTCTCTCTCTTTCTCTCTCTCTCTCTCTCTCTCTCTCTCTCTCTCTCTCTCTCTCTCTCTCTCTCTCTCTCTCTCTCTCTTTCTCTCTCTCTCTCTCTCTCTCTCTCTCTCTCTCTCTCTCTCTCTCTCTCTCTCTCTCTCTCTCTCTCTCTCTCTCTCTCTCTCTCTCTCTCTCTCTCAGGGGCTGAAGGGGAAACTCAAGATGCTGTTGTTCCCTCACAATTTACCCAATTTACCCTCTCCAACCCTGCCATCTAAAATTACAGACAGCCTATATGACAAAGGAGAATAATAGTAAAAGGACATGAGTGGGAAGAGGAGACAAGAGTGCAAACAAGAGACAGTTTTTTACGCAGACCTCATCACCTCTCTTGAGCACCATGGCCCATCAAAATTATTTATATTTCTACGCCCGCAAACAGAGAAGAGAATTTAGGAAGAGAATGTTAAAAGCATGTAGAAAATTCTGGGGTCTGTTTTTTTCCCTAACACTGATAAGTGCTTGTTTTCTTGTTTTGTCTATTTTTGGCTTGATACCCTAACATTCCATACAAATGTGGCCTGCTATCCAAGGCTGAATTGCAACTTAGGATAAAGGAAACCATAGCATGAACACAAATATTTCACACACAGCATGTTGCTTAGAACTTTACAATGATTCTAAAATGGTGTTTGCGGTTCTAAAAGGGTGTACATTAGAAGCCCGTGTGTCATGCGGTGAACATTCTGTGTGTTTGCTCTCTCAAGCAATCTCCATGGGTAGATGAGCAGCTATTGTACAACAAAAAAGTGTGCATCTAGCTGGAATCTCAAGCCACCATTGAGCGCAGAGGCAATGATCATTGGGTGAGTGGTTTCATAGCTGCTCAGTGAACTTTACAGGGCGTGGATGTGGTGGCTTCAATACAATACTAAAGAGGGCCCTAAGATGCTCTGTGCTCACAGACATGCTCTGGTAACAGCCGAGTTTCAGTTAAATTGAGTTTTGAAGTGTCTTTGAAAACAAAACCATTTCAATGCCGAAGGTAGAAAACAGAGAGTTGACCTATTTAGACTACATCGGTTAGAATGAAACACTGGTGCAGAAAATGAACAGTTGGAGGTGGAGGTATACTTAAACCAAGATGGAGTTGAATTTCGGTTGATAGATAGTCATATAAGTAGTAAACAGTGCGTGTAGTAAAGTGAAGTAACCTTAGCATAACCCCATCCAAGGACCTTTCATGACTCGGACCGGTAGTTGTATCCTGTGGGAGTTGAGGAGTTGTGTCTCTTCTGACAAATGAGAGGACGGATATTCAGTAACCTCTCCCTTTGAGGGGTGAAGGGAAAAAAAACGTTTGCGTTTTTTTGTTGTTGCATGCCTGGTTTGTGGGACACCCCCAGAATGTCACTTAAGTCACCCCTCCCTTCAAATGTGTAGGCAGACATGATAACAGGGTGTTGTGGAGTGGTTCAGGTCATTCTCATTTCCAGGGGTGGGGGGGCAGTGAGGAGTGATTAAGAGATCCCCTCCTTAGTTGAGGTCCTGCAGATTCTTTATAGCGTGAGAGGATTTACATTTACATTTCATTTAGTCATTTAGCAGACGCTCTTATCCAGAGCGACTTACAGTAAGTACAGGGGCCCAGCCAGAATCGAACCGACAACCTTCTGATTAATAGCCCGATTCCCTAACCGCTCAGCCATCTGACCTCCATTTGATTTATCACTCAAACCACTGTTTGTGGCTGTGCAGTGTGTGGGAATGTTTATGATCAAATGATCATAAACATTCCCTCAACCATTTCCGTAGTAAATATGTTTTAAAGCGGATTGTTTGAGTGACCACAATTGTCATTCCTTCTATGCTAGTGTGTGCTCTGCAGTGCTGTGGCAATGCTGTGCCCATCAAAAATAAATAGCATTAGTTTGTTGTACTTGTACACTTGAACTGACGTTTTCAAAAGGTCCAAATCACAAATAATCACATGTGGAATGTTTTGGAGAAAAACATTGACTGGAGCCTGAATGTAAACTCTTTAATCCAAGAACTTTGATTCAAACACAGACAACATAGAAAGAGAGAGAAAGAGATACATAGATAAGAAGCTGCTTCAACAGCACAACATGACCAGGAAGTACAAGGGGGCAAAGGTCATGTGGATAAATATACACACCATTTATCCAATAAGCAATGAAAACATGATGCCTCATTAGATATAACCTTGCAGCTTTGGCATGTTCTTCAAAGTCTAACTTTGTCTAAATTGCTCAATCTCACAAATCTCTTTTAAACACATCGCTTTAAGTCAGCGTTTGGCCCTGTTCACTGGTGGTGGCGCTTTAGCGACAGTGTATGCTGCATGAAGTTGACAGTAGGCTACAGTTGATCTTAACGTAAGTTAAGAAAGGTCAATGCTGTCATGGTGAATCTGATACGACCAATGAAAAAATGACGTGATGTGAAAGTTCTGTTTTTCTAACTGTCAATACCTCCGTACAAACAGAACAGGAGTGGCTGAGAAGTAACTCAAGTAGTCGCAGGGTCATAGTACACCAAGGTGGGGACAGAGACAGCTACAGGTATGGCCCTCACCCTGGTGACTCATGGCAATATACTGTTCATGTACTACCTTCCTCTTACATCATCTCCTCTTCTCCCAGGCTGTGATCTGATCTGACAACCGCTAACTATATGGCCTTGCTCAAATCATGTCCTGTGCATTGAAACAGTTTGTGACGGCTGTGAGATCAACTGGACAGAGAGAGGGTGGGGGTGGGTGTCATGTGGTTGGGGGGGGGGTGGGGGGGGCTGCTGAATTCGAATGGTCAAATTCAGATCCCGTAAATGTGTCGGCCGGTAGGGAGTTCATCTCTTTTACCTCTCTAATCACCTCAAATGTTTTTTTCTCATGACCACTCTTTCTCTCCTCTATTTTTCCCGTCTTACTTTCCCCTGTCGTTAGAGAGGGTTTGAGTGGGATGAGGCTCTGACGGGTTGTGGTGTAGATTGATGCCGCTTCACTTTTCCAGTAGATATATAAGAGGGCTTCTGTGGGTTTTCAGTTTGGTCCATGGGCACCTCCCATTTTGGTTCTAACCACTTTCAGCGTTGAAACCTTATCCCCCAAAAGGAGGAGTGTGAAAGGAGTGTTGGATACTTTGGTTGGTGAAGCTTGATTGAGGTCACCTCAGGTTGTGTATCACCTGTATGTTCTACGCAGTGGTTCCCAGCCCTGGTCCTCAGGGCACCCTGCCCTGCCTGTTGTAGATGTTTCCCTGCTCCAACACACCTGATTCACACCTGGTCATAAGCAGGCTTCTGCAGAGCTGGATAACAACCCATTCATTTGAATCAGGTGTGTTAGAGCAGGGAAACATCTAAAACATGCAGGACAGGGTGCCCTGAGTACCAGGGTTGGGAACCACAATGAGTAGTGAGTAATACGACAGCAGAAGGAGAAGGCAGAACTTTAGTGGGTAAATAAGAAGACAATTAAGACATTTAAACCCGTACAGATGATTGGACCAATGTTCTCTACAAGTACATTTCAAAACAAACATTCGCAGGGTGAAACTGATGCCAGAGGCACCAAATTCATTAAAGAACAAGAACAAGAATGTGTCATTGTTAAGCAGGGAAACTAAAGTCCAGAAAAAAGCCAGAAAAAATAAAATTTCTTTGTGTGGAATGTTTTGAAACGTGTGTGCGTGTTGGTTGACTAGTGCCACTATAGAGACAGTCCACATCCAAACCTTAACTTGTTTACAGTTATATCACAAACCAAATCTCTTAACCTTTTATTATGATTTACATGGCATTGCGGTTCCAATCTGGTTTCAACCAATCAACGAAGTCTGGTTTTACATAAAACATTGATTTATGCTTTGTAAAAAGTATTTCAGCTTGTGGAGTCACATGGGGACACATTGAATGAGTTATTACATTTGAACTCGATGTTAGATTACAGTCAAACATCCTTGTCACAGCACTGGACATGTTTCCATGGCAGCAACATGTGTGGTCTTGAGAAAATCACACATAAATATCCATCTTGAAATGTACATTACATTTAAAAAAAAGTTTTGTGTGTGTGTGTTCTCACTCAAGCCTCACACCCACAGACACGCTTGCACGCAAACACGCTCACAGACTTTCTGTGCATTCTGCACCATCTTGAAGAATTGTTTGACCGGTTTTCTTATGTTTTTTACTTTCCTTCTTTTTTTTTTACTGTAGATCTTTTGAATGAGAACAAACAAGCAGGGGCAAGCCTTCAGTAACAGGCCAGGGGAGTGAAAGACAGGCCTTGATATGCATTGCCATTCCACTAGCAGCTGTCATGTGTTGCTTTGTTGCAAGAGGGCAATTAACTACCTTGGTACCACTGACACATGGCTGTCTAAGACTGCTATGGGAACACCTGTTTGCCCCCCCCCCCCCCCCCCCCCTTTCTCCCACACTTGTTCCCTATGGATGTCACAGCTGCAATTGGTTGTCTAAACGTTGTAATTCATGCACTACTTTCCCCAAAGACGATGTGTAAGTCAATCATTGTGGTTTGCCTGTGTGTGTGTGTGTGTGTTTGTCGGGGTGACGTGGGGGGGTAAGAAAGTGCTTTGTCATCTGGACAGTAATTGGGGGATTCTAAAGGGTTAAGACTCGGGAAAATGGGTCTTCTCTTGCAAGGATGACAGCTGGATGGCACCACCTGTGTGAAGTTCTATAAACAAGGAAGTGAAATGATATCACCTCATATGCAGCTATTTCTGTTCTAACCACATGCAAGCTCACACAGGTACGCCAGGCCTACCCACACACCTACCTGGTATTTATGTGGTATATCATTCGATATGAGTTTGGAACATGGTAGCCTTACACACACACACACACACACACACGACCACTTTGCTCAGCTGTTCCAACACTTTCGATTACCAGGAAGCAGCGACTGGTGGCATATGGGGTGGAATCCGACATGCTTTGCATGCCTACTGTACCTCAGCAGACCACAAACACCTAGAGGCCCGCAGTGGACAGCTTCCAGGACAGGTGCTTCTTTGGTGACATCACGGTTCGCACAGCTACAGACTGCATGAGAAGCAGCTTACTGCTTGGAAATGTCCAGAAAGGTCTGCGAACGTTAAGGAATGGCATGCTGATCTGTCATAGATAGGAAGATACACACACACACACCCACACACGCACACAGCTCAATCTTGCCCTGCGCTATTACATCCGATAGGTTGACCTTCTCAGGTCACTTGGAACAGAATCAACAGGTGGCTATCAATGGACACTCTCACGACCTCGGGACTCAAGGCAGCACTAAGCCCTGTGGACATCCATCTCACACATTCTGAAAGCTCTCTCTGCTCCGCGCTTCCGCCCACAGTCCACAATGCCCTTTGGGCTGGTAGTCATCTGATATTTAAGGAAGGAGACGGCCCAAAGATCGGGGCATTCTGCTTGGGCGAGCAAACTGAACATCTGCTCTCACTGGTTCGCTGTGGCGTGACCTGTATCTCCAATAAAGAAGGAGGCAGGCAGAAGAGGGTGAGTGTGTTCCAGCTCATGGCATCGGAATGTTGAGATAATGTTGTGATAACGACCATATGAATACAAGGCATCTCCCATCGGTATTCAGGTCGGGTGGTGATGATTTGTAATTTTCCAAGATAAGTTCGGAATTAAGAATGAGGTTTCGACATGGAATTCCGAGGCCGTTTCATGTTCCTTGTTCAAGGATCCTTAAGTTTTTCGATAAGAGGAAGCCCTTGTTGCAGGTTCTGAGAGCGATGTCCTTTAGCTCGGTCTACCGCTAGGAAGACACACCGTACAGCCTAGGAAAAGCAGTTTTAGGCTGTTTTACTTCACTCACTCATTCCTCTGTATAGGGGCCGCATAGCTGCATTCAATCCAGCCACACATGGCAGGTTTACATTACATGTCAACACATAGGTCACAGCTGCCCCCAAAAGCCTGCCCCCCCCCCACCACCCCCATACCCCCACCCCCATACCCCCAACCCCCCAGCCACCAACACTGTCACTGGGCCCCATGACCACCAACATTTGCTTATGCATACATGTACACATCTTACATTTACATTACATTTAGTCATTTAGCAGACGCTCTTATCCAGAGCGACTTACAGTAAGTACAGGGACATTCCCCCGAGGCAAGTAGGGTGAAGTGCCTTGCCCAAGGACACAACGTCAGTTGGCATGACCGGGAATCGAACTGGCAACCTTCGGATTACTAGTCCGACTCCCTCACCGCTCAGCCACCTGACTCCCTGAATCTTAAACATACAAACTAACCACACTATACTATATGTTGATTTGTCCAACGGTTGTCATTTTATGATAATCTGGTTGACAAAGCAATTTACATTTAGTCATTTTATCAAATGCTCTTATCCAGAGAGACTTACAGTGAGTACTGTGTAGCACCTGGGTTCAGATGTCCTATAAACATTCAATCCTCTTTCAAGCTCGGTGAGGTTTCTCAGAAAATCCCTGTTAATGTTACACCTTATAATCTTACTACCTCACGTGTAGTTTGGTCAAACATCAAACCCTTCCCAGGATTGAATAGATAAATCTTACAGGAAACACAGAACAATGTCTTATTCAAGCAATGCCAAACTAAAGGCATAGAGTAGCCACAATTCAACAGTATCAAGTTTGGAGCATAATTATTTAAGGTATGGAGGCTCTCATCTATGGTGGTAAGACTAAGAAATGAGGCAACATCCTGCTTTCTCACATTCTCCACTGTGAGTGCATGTACAATCATGCATGCAGTTATGTGTGTCTGTGTGCTATTTCGTGCATTTGGGTGTGTATGTGCTTGTGTGTGTGTGCTTGTGAGAGTGTGTGTGTGTGCTTGTGAGTGTGTGTGTGTGTCGACGGGGCGGTCACAATGGGCCTGCTGTTCGCCCGTCTGCTACTGCTGTAGTTGCCTTACACCTGTGCCTTAAACCCTCCACCCCAAGTCTGTGCTCCCGTCCACTTTACTTCTCATTTTACATCCTGCATTTGCTTTTGGTGGTACACTACAAAGAACAATGCATATTTAAAGGAGTATGTCACAGCCGTAATAAGTGTTTCCTTAAAGTGTTTCAACATAATTTAATAACATGCTTGTTTCATACAAATTCCAAACCAAATAACAAGGAAATACAATGAGAGGGGAGTACAGATTTGCATCTACCCTCATCTCTCTCTCTTTCTCTTTTTCTTTCTTTCTTTCTTTCTCTCTCTCTCTCTCTCTCTCTCTCTCTCTCTCTCTCTCTCTCTCTCTCTCTCTCTCTCTTTCAATCGCACACTCACTCACACACACACACGCACACACACACACACACACACACACACACACACACACACACACACACACACACACACACACACACACACACACCCTCTCTACCCTTTGTTCTCTAGGTTGCCTCCTTCTGTCTTTCTCTGTCTTTCTGTCTGTCTTCATTATTCCTTCTTCCCTGTTCTATACATCTGGAACAGAGGACAAGGTGAGAGAATGAGCGGAGACTTGTGTGAAGTGAGAGGAGAGAGATGAGGGGATTTGAGTGGTTCAAAAGCCTGTTGAGACCCAAGGCATTTACCCCGGTGTGAGAGGGGCTTTGTGAAACTGGAGCCTTGGGGGTATGTGAAACATAGGGAAGGAGGGAGGGAAGAGAGAGGGGAGGGTAGATAGAGGGGAGGGGAGGGTAGATAGAGGGGAGGGGAGGGGAGGTGAGGGGAGGGGAGGGAGAGGGGAGGGGAGAGAGAGGGGAGGGAGAGGGGAGGGTAGAGAGTGGGGAGGGAGAGGGGAGGGGAGAGAGAGAGGGGAGGGGAGGGGAGAGAGAGGGGAGGGAGAGAGAGAGAGGGGAGGGAGAGGGGAGGGGAGAGGAGAGAGAGGGGAGGGGAGGGGAGAGAGAGGGGAGGGAGAGGGGAGGGGAGAGGGGAGAGGGGAGAGGGGAGAGGGGAGAGGGGAGAGGGGAGAGGGAGGGGAGGGGAGGGGAGGGGAGGGGAGGGGAGGGGAGAGGGGAGGGAGAGGGGAGGGAGAGGGGAGGGGAGGGGAGAGAGAGGGGAGGGAGAGAGAGGGGAGGGAGGGAGAGGGCAGGGGAGGGGAGAGAGAGGGGAGGGGAGGGAGAGAGGGGCGGGGATCAGGAGGTAGTGGGGTGCTGTGGGGGGGTAGTTGATGGGTTTGGGAGTCTGGACATGGCTCGGGCTTGTGACGAGAAAAAGAAAGATGCCTCCAGCTCTTTTCTCGCAGTTAGTGTCACAGGTGTGACCCATGCCCAATCAATGACACACTGTATAATAGTGATCTACTCTGAGGCCTAGCATTCAAAGGTAAACATTTACCAAGGCTTTTAAGAGTGGATGAGATACTGCCTTCATGCATTTTTACAGTGAGGTTATTGTTTGAAAAAGAACAAGCCGCGGACAAGAACTGTTCAAGGCGATTCTCAAACACATTACTTAATATTTTACCATAGTTACAGGGTGGTGTGCAACAAATAATAAAACTAGACAGACTTTGACAGATTCCATTGCATGGTAGTTGCTAGGTGAAGGATTCTTTCATTACAGATAATCATACCAGCTTGCTCTTCTACTCCCTTCTCCCTCTCCACTACATTCCCCGGATAATAGCTTAGATTCAGCCACCAGCCCCCCTAACTCCAACTTTGCTAATATTCATAAAGCGGTGGGCTGGATACATTTTTGGGGGGATATTTCCTTTTTAATGCTGAAGAAGAATAATGTAGTCTGAGGCTATTGAATCCTGGTATTCTACTTTGTGAATACATTTGTCTGCGCTTGTCACATTCACTCAATGTCCAAAGATGTGTGACTGGATTATGTGAAGTATATGAACAAAAAAACGCACTTCTTCTCCCTTTGTTAATGCCATACAATAAACCATTGAAAATCCACTGCAACCTAAACTTGTTTTGGAAGTACGTTGAAACGCTTTCCATGGGACTGTTGCACAGGTAGAGTTGTATAACCACAGCCACTTCCCGTGTGCCACACCCCCTTCCAATGTGCAGCACATTCCAACAGGCGGAGCCGGTGACGTTCCCGTTTGTGAATGAGGCTTCCGAAATATCCACACCGTTCAGTAGAACAACTAAAGTTTGAGTAGAAGGGTCCCAGTTTAGCCAAGAAGTAAAAGGAACAGTTTGCCAAATGGATTATCCGGGAATTAAACGCGTATTGTTTTCCTATGTATTTATAAACGGCATATTTATTACGTTACAAAGTAAAGAAGGTAAGTGATATTTTACTAATTTTATTTTATTTAGCAACTTTAAGAAAGTAAATGCTCTGCTTGTCCGCACAGGTTTTTAAACTTCCACACGTGTCTTGTAAGAGATATAGGACTCAAGGACATATATGTTTAAATAGAGCAGTGTTGGAAGTTTTTTTTTTTATCGGCCCTTGGATAGGCTTTAACAATTTTCTCGACAATAATTTATATTTGTCGTAATTTTCAGTGCGTAACCTGTTACGGACAACATTGCGACTTTAGATCCAAAGACGGTTCAGCGATTTAAGTTTAAGAGTTTAAGCAACGTTGACTTTAACATTAGTCTTGATAGTTAATATATCAAAATGAATTATTATCCGATAATTATTGTATACTTTCAGTCGGACAGGGAGATATGGGACCCCTCATGTGCCAGGCTGCAATTCATACATTTAACTTAACTTACTGGAGCTTATTAAACAAGTTAGATGCATACCGATATTCTATCTGATTAAGGCAAACTTTTCGTCCTTATCACTTTACCTATTGACACATTCTTGCCCCACCTTGCCCTCTGTCATATAACTTAAAAACTCCATTGATGCAGATGGTAATTGGAATCTAAAAACTCATGACTCACATTTCGCTGAACAATTTCAAAATATGCGCTCAATGTGTTTTCCCATCTATTCAGAAGTGCTTTTGGACATGAAGGCATCTGGAAGTGAACTGGGCTGGTTGACATGGCATTCAGAACAAGGGGACAAGCAAGGGGTAAGTGTTGCTGATACAGACTATATTGTTTAGCGTGTGTGTGTGTGTGTGTGTGTGTGTGTATGCAGAATGCATCTGACTTTTGTGGTTAGTGTCCATTGGTTCTCATCAGTGTTGATGCTTTTCAGTCGTCAGTAGTGAAAGCCTAATGGATGGTTGAGCAAGGGAAGGGGTTGCAGACTGGGTTTGAGCGTGTCTCGGCTGCAAAGACCGGAGAGAGAAGAGCTGGTAGTTTTGTACAGAATAGTTGTGGTTTCTCGTGGCTTAAGGGCAGTAGCTCCAGAATGGGATGTTAGGCTACAATTAACTTTTTAAGTTTGTAACATATGGTGCCTTTTTGGGGGGGAAATGTAAATCCAGCTATTATGTTGAGTTATCCTCCTACAAGATGATGTAGGCTTGACATTTTTATTACAGTAGTGGTCTATATCTGTGACTCTCTCAGCTGGTGTGTTGTTCTCTGTGTGTGTGTGTGTGTCTGTGTGTGTGTGTGTATGCGTACTTGGGACCAATGTCACATTGCCATATGAAGTGACCTTTCAGGTTCATGTAAATTCATTGCACATGGAGTTATTGGATGTGCTGATGACTCAATAACATGTTTGGACGTGTTGCACCTTCAAGCACAATATTCAAGGTCTGCCACAATCTTTTTTTATTCGACAATTGTCCTGGCAGCTGTTCTTATTTTTTCTTACAATATTACATTTGTAGTCCTGAAATACTCAACTTTTAAGACTTGATTACTGGAATACTCACCGTCATTATAGTCATCATTTATGATGATCATCTTTTAAATCAGTTTTATTGCGGTTAAATACTCCTTTAAAACATTCAGTAGTAGCTTTATGGAGGCGTTGGTGCAGTAGTTGCACATCAAGTTTATATGCAGTGCCCCTGAGTCAGCCAACAAAGCACATTCCTTTAATTAATAGCATGGTGGCAACATGCAGAGAGCAAACCACAGCCTCTCACCCTGTAGGGGCCAAATATATTTCAACCACCCCTACCATAGGTTAAAGGACGCTGTTAGGCTTTTCACACAGATGTCTGTAGCAACAAAGAGTTGTTTTGGATAGACTGAGAACCACTAGATAGTGTTTTGTATATCAAAGATTGGCGTTTGGATGGTATTTTTAGGTATCGGTTACCCTGATCTTTTAGATAGAGCCCATACAAGTGCTCGTCTTTAATCTCTCAAGTGTTACATCTTGATAAACGTCAAGTGTTTCTACAGATATCAGATTTCATCTGACTGTAAGTATCCTGAGATTTCTTGAAAGGAAACCTGTATTGGGGGAAAAAATTTAGTATAATCTTTAATTGTTCATGAGAGAAAACATTAAAGCAGAAAGCATTAAGTACTGGAAACACAATCTAGAGTCCTGAGGCCTGCCCCCCCTCCTGCACACACATACGCTCTGTGGTTTCAGGGTTCAAATTTCCAGGTTGCTGCTTAAAGTCTATAGATATCATATTTCTCAATTAGCATGCAAAATATCAACATGGGGGCCCCTGTAACTTAGACCAATATTTTTAGAAGTTCCTCTGGAGCAATGTGTTTTTCTAACTTTGCTGGTTTACCTTGCCGTGTTTCAGTGGGAGGTCGTCCAGAGGACCATCAACGGTTCTCAGTTGTACACCTACTCTGTGTGTAACGTAGGGGAGCGTGAGGAGGACAACTGGCTCCGCACCACCTTCATCCAGCGCCGTCCGTCTGCCTCGCGCGTCTTCGTGGACCTGGAGTTCATCGTGCGCGACTGCAACTCCTTCGGCGGTCCCTCGCTCACCTGCAAGGAGACCTTCAACCTCTTCGCCTCCGAAGCGGACGCTGACGTGGGCACCAGCTTCCGCAAGAGCCAGTTCAAGAAGGTGACCACCATCGCGCCCGACGAAATCACCGGCAATAACGAGCTTCGCATCAACATGGAGACCCGGGTGGTAGAGAACCTGTCCAGGAAGGGCTTTTACTTGGCGTTCCAGGACATCGGGGCCTGCGTTGCTCTCCTCTCCGTTCGAGTCTACTACAAAACCTGCCCGGCAACGGTGGAGAGCCTGGCCAAGTTCCCCGAGACGGTGGCCGGGGTGGACAACCAGGCGGTGAGGGAGGTGGCGGGGGTGTGCGTGGAGAACGCCGTGAGCGAGGAGTCGCCCGTCATCTATTGCACTCTGGATGGGAAGTGGGTGGTGCCTGTGGGGCATTGTCAGTGCAAGCCAGGCTATGAACCTGTTGGCAGCGAATGTCAAGGTAAGGAAGGTTTTTGTCTTGATCATGTTGTCTTGAACCCCATGACATTGGGAATTGTCAGAGTATGTTTACCCTCTTAAGATGTCTATCGGGTAAATTTTCTTTCTGTTTTGACTTTTTTTCCGTTTGTGCTGGTTGCAAAACATACAAATATGCAAGGCAGTTAGTTATTATGGTATGCTCATTATTGTGTTGGAATTCTCCCCTGGGCAAGCTGACTCTCCTGAGACGGAAAGAATGCCCGGACTACGTTCTACATGTAGAGGCATCATCTCTGACCTTAAACAAAATAATTGAAATCGCAACAAAGTGGTTTGGTTATTTAAATTACCCTATCCAAAAACTGCCTGGAATTTTCAGCACAGGACTGAAACATGCGTTATTGATGAACCACACGATTTCTTCAGACAGTAGCAAATCAAAGCCAATTTCATACCACAGAGGGTTTCACAGATGCCCATAGATCGACACCTATAACCAACCTAAACCCTAAAGGGTACATCCTTTCATCATTCACTTAGTATATCCTTTTGAAGGTATATACAGAACAAGGCAGGGAAGAGAGAGGGGATATACACACAGCAAAGGGCTTGGGCTGGATTGGACCCCAGGCCGCTGCGGTAAGACCTCAACACATGTGGTACCACGTACTTATCCAAGGAACCACAGCCTCTAGTAAATCCTTTTAAAATCTGTTCTACTCCCTGGTATCTCTGTAGTCACCTACTGTTAATGGTACTGTTGTATGGTACTCTAGTAATATTGATCAGGGCTGTTGGCAATGTTGTAAGGTAGTTTCCAGGTCATTTATTATCACTCGATCACTCATTTAAGAAGGAAAAAAAACGCCTGTCCTACAGTCTCACCGTAATTCAACAATTTAACTTTGTTGTCATGCTGCAACCATTATGCATTCATCACGTTCTCATCAGTCACCTCCCTGTCCTGGGGTGTAGCCTAGATGACAGGACTTGATCAAAGACAGGAGGTTGAGGAGTCACTGAGCAAATGCGCCAGTGATGGATGTTCTTCTTCAAGGCGTATGAGGGGAGGAAGGACCTGCCTGGCTCCCTGTTACTTTGTTCATTACTGGCTCCATACTTGTGACTGGGCTTGTTCCCTACCGGACTCAGTCTCTGCATCTCCGCCTCTCTCTGTGTTTCCCAACTCTCTCTTTCTGTCTCTGTCTCTCTCTGTCTCTTACCCACCCCACATATTTCAAGATTCTTTCTAAGACAGAGGTTCCATCATTTGAGTGTATTGTTTGACTACAGTGGCATGTTTGAGAGGGCCGGCGTGCTAGGGCCTGTTTGGAAGTATTCCGTGACAGAGCACCGCAAGACTCCCATCACCTGAATTGCTTAGTACACACAGACACACACACCCTGAATAGGCATGCGTTTATATGATTTATGGATTTTCACACTTAATTTCCCTTCCCTGTTACCCAACACTGTCTTATCACAGGACGGAACTTTCTGTCAGTCTGTTGTTCTGGTTCTGGTGTAAGAGAAACACATCGAAAGAGATAGATGGGGGGGGGGGGGGAGAGGGAGAGGGAGAGGGAGAGGGAGAGGGAGAGGGAGAGGGAGAGGGAGAGGGAGAGGGAGAGGGAGAGGGAGAGGGAGAGGGAGAGGGAGCAGATAAGAGAGAAGACAGCAGAGCTAAAGAGAGCTTGTGTGTGTTTGTGTTTGAGAGAGTGGTGTGATAAAAAGGTGAGGAATGGAATGCAAAGGTAGAGGAACAATGAAGTGCTGTGTTCGTTGCTGGAGGGTGCTCTCCTCCCCTACCAGTGCTCGCGGTTGGTACATTTTTGTTCCCTTTACTGAGCTGCCTCACGGATTACTCCAGACCTGATGATTTTCCCAAGGGAGAGACCCAGGCCAGCCCTTACCGGGAAATGGATAGAGGCAATGGTTTTGAGAAAATGAATCGGTTGGAAATGGTTCTCTTTAGTACAATGGAAGGTCAAGATGAATGAACAAGGAGGTCGCGGTTAGCCATCATCTCACACACACTCTATGAAGTTATTTCTACGTATATGCTCACATGAAGTGAGTGTGCGCGTGCACACGCGCGGGTACACACACTCTTCCTCCTTTCCTATGTATGTTCCAGTTGACTCATTGTTGACATTGACACAGTTTTCCTTCTCTTAAAACGCCCTTCCTTACACATAATCTTAGCTGGCACAATGGAAACACATACCTTATGTGACCACACAAAGACCCATTTGCTTTTTTGGCTGCTCCTTGAATTGTGAGCAGCTGTCCTTGCCCACACCTTGAGTACCATAGTAAAGCTCTGTACACACACTTCCCAAAGCAGGGCAAATATAGAGTTTCCAAATGTTCTTGTTTACAGATTAAGTCTGAATGTTGAATTTTGGGGTTCTTTACAATAGTTTCTGTGGGAAGAATGGGAGTCTTCATGGAACTAGAAAATAGATTCTGGTAAAGTTGTTTTTCTCATTACATTTAGGAAAGGTTCCAGTAATCTAGTCACCCCCCCCCTTTTCCCCTGAACTGATATAACAACTGCTGGTGACTAAGTTGAAGCTGTATTGACTGTGCCGTGTGGTGAATGACTTGTATGGGTACTAATTGACTTGGGTGTGTGTGTGTGTGTTTTAAGTAACTACTGGTTCGGCTTGCGTTTTTGTCTTCCTGTCGTCTGATTTCTTTTGCTCCTTCTCTGTCTCTGTCCTCCTTATCCCCTTCACGTGTGCACACATTATCAGTTTCTGTTTCTCTTGCCCTTTGTTAACATTTATTTCATATCTCATGTTCTCAGTTTGTCCCTTTACCCTTTCTTACTTCCGGTTTTCCTGTGAGTTTCCTGACAGACGTGAATCACAAGTTTTCCTGTGTGTAACAAACTGCAAAATGTTGTTCTGTTTAGCGGATTATGAAGATTGTGTTATTTTTGGCCTCCGCAGGTACTGAATGTGACACAAGTCATATTTAAACATCCCGTTTCACACGGCCCAGATGAGACTGTTTAGGCTTCATACTGTTCTGTGTTCCCCAGTAAATAAACAAGCTTGCAAACTGGACAACTGTCTCCAAAAGATAAATAGAGTACACATTTGACCAGTATTCCCAATCTGTGAAACATTTTTGGTGCAGATACGTTCTCGCAGGGGAAACAGTTGTCAGCGTTTGCATGTAAGCCAAGAAACACAAACATTTAGTCAAGATAGTTGTATTTGTTATGTGTCTTTAGGGAGCTGGAAGACATCTGGGAGCTAAAAACCCAGAACTGATAAAGAGTGTGTTATAGTATAAGAGGTCTATCTGTTGTTTAACATGAAGAAGTTGAGAACAACTGTTCTTTTCCAGTGTCACAAGTATCTGGTACTTGAGTCAACTTGGCGATCCCAGTCATTCTGATACCTCTCTAAGACCATAGTGCTCTAGTGAGGATTCACTCCTATGTCTCCTTATCTGATTGGGTGTGTGTATTGACTTTAACTCGTCTTACCTCTGAGTCAGTGGATTTAAGATGATGGAATTATCCTCATCCTAGTAGATTATTCTTGCGCCCATGATTACTTATTTTTCCGTAGCACAGAGAGAAAAAAAAAGTCTGAGTCATCGTCTTATCAGACTTGGTAACACTTTGTAAAGATGCCAATACTGTGTAAATGTCTCTTTCTTGTTGGCTCTTGGTAGAATTGGAGGTTTTCTGGAGTGGTCATGATTACTTTGAGCAAGGATCTTTGATCTCCTGCCAAGTGAATGTCAACCTTTTAACTGTGCTTCTGAGGAGACGGTTGGATAATGGGAGATGGGGGCTCTGGAGATGTGCCTCTGAGCACTGTCGTGCACCGTCTTGTTTAGCTCCATTTGGAATGAATTTAAGAAAACGTGGTTATTTTGTGAACTCTTGAGAGGATGACAGGAAGTGTGGTTGGGAGAGAGTTGGCTTCCAATATCGTAAAGATTGATTTAAAAAATGTGCGCTACTCATGTGGTCTGTTGGTCTGACGTTCGTTTCGTGTCGGCCTGAACTTCGGATAGATGAAATGCATATCAAGGAAATAGATATCACCTTCAGGATGCAAGTTGAGTCTCTCTCTCCTTCTGTCATAGGGAGGGTTAAAGATGTAGATGTTTAGATTTGACCGTATAGCAACCTGATAAAATAAATATTTAAGTCACGTTAAAAGCGTCTTTATGTTGAGACCAGCTGACATGAACTCTACTCTGGATTCTGCTTGCCGTGGCAATTTTGTAAGTATTTTCCGGGCCATTTTACTCAGTATGCTTTTGCGGAGGGACATATTTCCTTTCTGTGACATTCCTTTGCTGGGGGCCGTGGGGCAGATGTAGCAATGTGGACTGTATTGTGCTGCTGGTTTGTGAGGTCAGCATTTTCCTTCCTCACGTCAGTCTGGCGTCCCCAGCCCCCCCCAGCCCCCCTCCCCCCTAGGTCGGACAGGACAAGCTAAAGCGGAAACCGGAGGCCACCCTAATCCCCTCTGTGACTCCCCTACCCGTTGGCTCAGGGCTTTCCATTGTTGCCCCTCAGTCGCTCGCTTCAGTCAAACTGCTGCATTTTTTTGTCCTCCCTGATAACTAATTTTGTTTATTGGTGAGTTTGGCCTCTTGTTTTGTACCGGAAGCAGACACTTGTTTGGAATGCAACATGTGTTGCTGCCACCTGGATGTCTGGCTTTGACTTTTAGGAAGGGGGGGGGGGGTGTAGGGGAAATATGTCCTAGATGACTGGGACTGTGGTCAGTCTGTGGTCAGTGAGACTTGGCATGGGCCTTAGATTTAGAAAGGTTCGAATCAGATCTTCACTCTTTACACTTGACTTCAGCCATTACTAGTCTCATCTGTTTTCACTCTTTTGAACCCATTTCTGTCCCCTCTGTCACTCCTAGTCTTTCCATTCCCTTCTGTTTCTCCTGTGAGCACGAGGGACAGAAGAGGGTGAAAAGAAAGGAGATTAGAGATTTTATTGTGTTTGTTAACAACCCAAGATGAAAGCCAGAGTGGAATTGTAAAACAGATGTAATTCCCTTACAGCTCCCCCATCGCTCCCTTAATCCTTTTGACTAATGCATCCCCCCCCCTCCTATCATCAACACCCCCACACCTTAACCCTACCTCTCTGTCTCGGTGACCCCTGACTCATGTTACCATTACACCTCCCCCATCAGAGACCTCCATTGTTTACCCTCAACTACTCAGCCCCCAGCCCCCACCCATCTGACAAATGACAAGTTGTCATGCACCTATAAACATAGTGACATGACATAGTAAAGGTGGGGAAGCAGGGGTGGGTTGGGCGACCTATGTAATGGGGTGGAGGGTGGGGGGGGGGGGTTCAAATTGAGGATAGGCCTACGGGCTTGGTGAGATATGTTGACTTGAAATGCTGACGTTTCCCTGCAAATCTACCCTTTGAAGGGCTTTGTCTTGATAAGAATCTAGACATCGTGTTTTTTCCCCCTAGAGTTTCTTTTAAAGGTTTGTCTTTTAAAGTCTGCCATCCTTCTGAAATGAACCTCTCCCTCTGTGAAATAAGGTGCTGGCTGTTCTTTCCTCCCCCTCCTCCCTTCTCCTCCTCCCCCTCTTCCCTTCTTCTTAGCTCCCTCATTCCTCCACCCTGTGTTTGTTTTAGTTGGCCATCGACTCACTGTTGTCGAGGACAGTTTAACTCACTGCTAGCCTGGGGCAGACATGACCCTTTAGCTTTTAAACCCTAAGAGCCAGGGTAGACTAGTTTTTTTGTTCCACAGGTCCATCAACGCTCTTTCTCTCTCTCTGTCGCTCTCTCTCTCTGTCGCCCTCTCTCTCTGTCCCTCCCCCACACCATCCACTTAAATGAAGTCCTGGGGGAGATTTCTGTCGTCCAGCCACCATGTTACCCATTCATCCATCCATCCGACCATACATTCATCACTGTCTCCATCTCATCCATCTTGACTCCTGCTGACAGACTGGCCCCACTCAGCTTCCAGAGAGAAACTGTCCCCGCTGCTCGCTCACAATAAACAAACGCAGAGGTACTTAGCGACGGGGGCCTCTCAGATGACAAACAGAACCTCCAACTCCAGGGACGGCGGAGGGAAAACAGAGACATCTGATCTTAAGTTTCTCGGCCGAGACAGACTTTCAAGAGGTTGACAGGTTTTTATTTACGTGAGAAATGACAGGAGTTTTTACTCTCCGTGAGTCTCCGATTCCTCGCCCCTTGGTAATCAGTTGAGTTATCCCCTGGTATTCGTTTCCACTAGACTACATCTCAGAGAGTCGTGTTCCATCTGTGGCTCTTTGACTCTTGCTCATTTTCCCTACCTGTACTTTGATTGGCTGCTCGAGGAAGGAAGTGTCGCGTCAGCCCGGCTCTTCCTGCTTCCTGTTGTGTCCAGCAACAAGGCAAAGACAAAGCCCTCCGCCTCCTCTCTCCTGCCCAGGAACATTCCTTAACCGTGCTTCACTTTGTTGTCGAGGAATCCATTGGTGAATACCCCATCAACCTATCAACACATTCGTAGGTTTCATTTACTGTCCGTGCGAGTCACGCGGCCTGCACATGCTCACTCGTGCTGACCTTTATGGGGAATGGCTGTTCAGGAAATGGCCTGCAAATATGGCCATGGCCGTGCCTCCTGTTGGGTGGTGTGTACAGGAATGCATGTTGATTATAGAGTCAAGCTCCCAGTGTTAAGCCATCTTCCCCACTGCACTAACCACAATGCATTGCAGTCGGTCTTCGGGCGGCCCCCGGAACGCACAACAAAAAAAAGAAGAGGCTAGTCCCTTCTATTCAGTTGCCATGTGGCATCTGGGCTATTCCCCATTTGCAACAAGTGTTTTTTCTTCTGAGCTGAATGGGGTGGCATTCTGCCGGGCTGCTGGTCAGGGCTGAATGGTAATGTTAATGGGGTAGCTCGGAGTGTGGGGAGGGTCGGGTGGGGATGGAGGAATCTGAGGATTAGGAGAGGAGAGGTAGATGGCAATTGGGGTTCGGGGCGGCAGCTGTTGGGCTCACTCAATAGATTAATTCTCTTCATATATTTTGCTCCCTCCCTCCCTCCCTCCCTCCCTCCCTCCCTCCCTCCCACCCTCCCTCCCTCCCTCCCTCCCTCCCTCCCTCCCTCCCTCCCTCCCTCCCTCCCTCCCTCCCTCCCTCCCTCCCTCCCACCCTCCCTTACTCTCTGCTTTTCTTCCTCCTAACTCCCCAGTAGGATTCAGTATCCCTCTTTTAATATCTCTGTTCTTTTTCAGCCCTTCTGCTTCTGTTCATCCCTCTCTTTTTTCAGACTACCCCTCGTCTGCACAGGTCGTGTTAATGAGTAGTCGTGAATGTTTTTTGAAACAGCTGGTAGAGAGAAAGAGAGAAAGAGAGGAGGGTTTGTGTTGAAAGGAGGAATGAGCAACATGCCAGGCTCTGGGATGGCGTGTGAAACGCCAAATTCTTTTCATGCTAAGAATTTTCTCTCAATATCAAAGAATGTGTGTGCTGTCATTCATTCAGAGTGATGTGTATAGCTATATTTAAGTCTCCCTTGAAACAACTGCCCTAACCACAACTTTGGAACCACAATGAGACAAAGACTGAATGGATTTCAGAGAAAACTCTCATATTCAATTGAGCGAATGGCCTTGATATCCTGTCAATGAGACGGGTGTGGTTTCTGTCTGTAGTGTGTGTGGTCACATGTGGGTTCCAAGTGAACTTAAGTCAACTTGACCACAAAGCAGTCCACTGGATCACAGATAATGCTGCATGGACTTGAAATATGATATGTCTTTTTCCTCTCAGTTTCTCTTTCATCTTGTCCTAGATTTGGCTCAGAGACACTAAAACTATCAATCAGTGACTCACTTAAAACATGACTTTGCCTCCCTCGCAGGTCACTATAATTGGCCCTTTACTTGAGATCTTTTTTTTTTTTTCCTTATTCTTGTGGGTAGTCTTTCAGTCATGACACTCTGTCCAACACTCATACAAACTTGTAATACTTGTAGTACGTTTTGCAGCATGAACATATATTTTTTATACAATTTTTTTCATACTATTTACATTATGAAATAGACAATACTCAAGATTAATGAGATTTCCAGGGGATACTGATTAGATTGTGTGTGCGTGAGTGAGTGTATGCATGCGTGTTTGTTTCATGGTAAGAACAGGTGTCAAGGAGAGGCCGATAATCCTTTCTCTGATGTCAGATGTGCTTTCTGAGGGGCCAGTGGGTGTTTGCATGCGTTTGTGTGTGTGCACTTGAAAGGGGATAGAGCCAAGGACATGACCAGCAGTCGTTGGAATGTTTTCGTAGGGCAGAAGGGGGGCGCCTTCTCATTTTCACTCTCCTTTATGGCACTCACAGAGAAATTTCACACCGTATTAAGTTCAGATTTCACTACTGTGGCGCACAGCTGGATCCTATACCTGCATTTCTCTCAAAACTCGTGTGTGAAATTAGCAGTCATCTTAGCTAAGTGATACTGTTTCATTTCTGCGCAGGGTGTCTGAAAAAGGCAGTTGAAGAATGCGCAAAATGGCAGATTAGACTCTGGGATGTTGCAGATTCTTCACCTCAGCCTTCCCTTCAGTTTCTCCGGTACTGAAGCATTGATGGCTGACTTTCAGTCCTGGAATGTGGGATGACTGGTTATGTTTGTTGAAAGACAGAGAGACCGAGAGAGACAGAGGGGGATGGTTTGAAAGAAGAAGAAGAAAAAAAGAGGACTTGCAGTGCAGAGCGAGCAGGGAGTCTGGCTGTGTTTCTGAACCCGAAACTCAGATCTGAGCGCGGCGTATTAATCACCAATGTAAACACTTTACAGAAGATCTGCCATGTTTTCTTTCCAATATCTCAACCCAATGGCCCTGACCAGACACAACCTCTCACCCTCAGCAACATGAAGGCCGTTCAGCCTAACCATGAACAGGCAACAGGAATATTCCCCTTTCACCTCAACCCTCTTAGATCTACACGCGTGTCTGTGATGAAAGGCTCAGAAGGGTTATCCTCTGGACGGGGACCAGAGTCTGTGATATTTCCCCCCTTGGATCATCGGCGCCTGATGCAGTTTCTGTTCTGTTTGTGTTCTCAGAGTGTCGGCCAGGGTTCTTCAAAGCCTTAGCGTCCAGCAAGGAGTGCGAGGTGTGTCCTGCCAACACCCAGCTGCTTAGCTCCGGAGCACTGCTCTGCGCCTGCATGGAGGGCTTCTACCGAGCCCCGGACGACCCCCCTATAGGTCCCTGCTCAGGTGAGGAGGAGGCCAATCTGGGTCATTTGCTTTTTTTTTTTTTTTTTTATGGGACGTCCCAAAAAAACAACTGAAGTTTATTACACAAGTTTTGTGACAGGCTAAAAGTGGTTACTTAATAAAAGGATGGACAATTAGAATTGTAGTAAAAAGAAGTTAAAGTGAAAGACCAGAAACATTGAGACTGACCTAACCCTTCTACCTGACCTCTGACCTTACCTCAGGCCCGCCTTCGGAGCCTCGTGACCTGGTTGCCACGACCACTCAGCTAGCGGCGGGCCGGCTGCTTCTCACCTGGACCGCGCCTCTGGACACGGGCGGGCGCAGTGACATCACCTACAGCGTGGAGTGTCGCCGGTGCGACGGCGCCGCCTGCCAGCCTTGCGGGGAGAAGGTCCGCTTCGATCCGGCCAGCGGAGGCCTAACGGACACCCAGGTGTCGTTGAGCGACCTGGAGCCCCACCTCAACTACACCTTCACCGTGGAGGCCTACAGCGGCGTGTCTCAGATGGCCAGCCAGGCGACGCCACGCATGGGCAACCGGTCGCCTTACACCAGCACCCTTACCACCGCCCTGGACTACACAGGTGGGTGACGAGAGAGTTCAACGGCAACGACTTCAAGACAACTTGTGGGGTGCACCTACACATGCTCCTTTATATATGTGCCGGTCTATCTGTGTTTTCTTAACTCCCTCCCTGCGCCCTTCTTCTCCTCAGAGCCCCCCAAGGTGACCTCCATGCGTCTGGACGAGCGGACCTCCACCAGCCTGTCTCTCTCCTGGATGGTGGCCCCCCGCAGGGCTCAGCCACGGCCCATCCAATACGAACTCATCTACCGCAAGAAGGTACCTCCCTCTGCCCAGCACCAAAGCTCTCCAAAAATACCACACCAAGGCCTTCGACGAGCAGATCTCACCAGCTCCTAGTTGACCAATCCTTTCCCCCCCTCTTTCCTCCCACCTTTTTGTCTCCTGTCCTTTGTTCCCAGGATGACAACGTGAACATGTACACAGTGTTGGTACTGGACAAGAGCTCAGCCCAGATCATTGACCTTACCCCAGGCACGGCCTACCTCTTCAAGGTGCAGCCCTTCCCTAATGAGGGCGTTCCCGGGGTCTCCAGCATGGAGGACGAGTTTGAGACGATGTCTGAACGTAAGACAGGAAAACAGGGATGGGTGGAACTCAGTAGTGGAGCAATTTGACCCCAGATCAAGCCCCCCCCCCCCCCCACCATCGCTTTGTATAAAAACCTCTGCTAATTAATACATTTTTATCATAGGAAGGAAGGGAGGAACGGAAAAATTATTGGAAGACTGCTTGCATCTCCTACGTGTTTATTAGCTGTGATGTGTTGCTTCTCCAGAGCAGAGCGGTCTGTGTCTAACGTGTGTCTGTGTGTCGCAGCCTCTTCAGCCCAGAACAACACAGCGGTGATCTTCGGCGCAGCTGCAATCGTAGCAGCCGTGTTGTTCGTCGTGGTGGTGGTCCTGCTCGTACGGAAACGGTCAGCACCAAGCCATAACGACCCCCCCCTGCCACTTCTCTCTCCTCACCTTCTCGCACTTCTGTTAAACAGTCATAATACACACTCCTTTAGCGGTTTCCTCTCTCATGCTTCCCTTTTTTCTTTTGTTAGCGCTCCAACTGCCCCTTCGTTCAGTCTCTCTCCACCTCTCTCTCTCCACCTTCCCTCCTCCTTTCCCTTTTTGCTACTCTCACTTTCTTTTATCTGTATCTGTGTCCTTGCACTCACTGGGGAAGAATTGGTGTTGAATGCGGCTTGTCATTGCTCAATGAGTATACTCTAGTGAGTGTTGGGCTTTGAAAGGAAATGAGCCCGAGAGGGACATTGTGACTGATAAGGGCTGCTTGCCTCTTTCTGTGCCAGACTGTAGCCATTTTGTAAAGGTGACCCCCCTGCTCCCGTACAAGAGTAATGCTTCTGCCTGCTGCCTGCCTGTCTGTCTGGTAAATGGAATGGCAAACACAGATTGTCTTTGGCTTTTATCAAAGCACTGTTTGAGTGAATAGACGCGGTGTGCCAATGACTAGGCTTCTTTTGAGACAAGCTAGTCCCTGAGCTCTCCTTGAAAAGAGAGACGATTGTTGCTGAGTAGAGTTGCCTGGTTTATCAACCAGGCAATCAAATAAAACAAGTATGGAAAGAGAAAAGTGAAAAATGTGTTTGGATTGAGATGACAGTTGCTTATTTGTCTTGTTCAGGAGAAGGAACTCTCATGCAAGACAAGGACCAGAAGACACATATTTTTCCAGTTCAGGTACACAAGAGAATAGTAGCTCCATTCTCTCTTTTTCCTCGTTATATTCGGCAAAATATTAACATATATTACCTTTTTAAAAAAAATCTTTCTAGAGCAACTGAAGCCGTTGAAGACCTATGTGGACCCACACACTTACGAAGACCCCAACACGGCCGTGCTCAAGTTTGCCAGTGAGATTCATCCAAACCATATAACCAAGCAGAAAGTCATTGGAGCTGGTGAGTGAGAAATGCTGTAAAAACAATCTGAATCGGGGGTTTGAGACGAAAGTGTTGAAGGGTTTTTCCATCTCCAGTCACTGTAAAGTCAGCTTTGTTAGTTTTACAGACTAGCCTTTTGAGAAACGGTGGTTACATTGTGTTTTGCGTTCCCACTCTACAAGTTTGGACATATCAATGTGTGGCAACTCCTTAAGGCTCAGGAGGGACCGCAGTTTTAGACTCTAAATACCCTGTAATCATAGCAAATAATCACTGTATAGAAAAGTTGTTGGACCTGAACGCAAGTATTGAAAGAGGAGAGAAGTCCTCAGCTCGATACTACATCAGTTTATTTTGGTGTGACCACCTTTAACCTTTGAACCCACCCCTTCATTTCCCACGACAATGTTGCTTGACCCCCCCCCCCTTCTTCTCAACCCCCCCCCTCCCCCATATAACAGCTGATTCTCATGCTCCCACACTGCCGGCCCTCCGACAATCAGATCTCACCGCCTTTGACACAATCCTTCAGCACACGCCCAAAGCAAAACAACTCTGGATGCAGCCTTGTTTACACTTTGCTTATCCAATTACTAAGAAAACCCAGACAAAAGCATAGAAAACGATCCCCCAAAAAAGACAACTCTGGCTAAATTGTTTGGGCTATTTATTTATTTACATACATTTACGTATATATATGATGTTTGTTTCTACAGGGGAGTTTGGAGAGGTGTACCGTGGTATTCTGAAGGCTCCGAGCAGGAAGGAGGTGGCGGTGGCCATTAAGACCCTGAAGCCCGGCTACTCAGAGAAGCAAAGACAGGACTTCCTGAGTGAGGCCAGCATCATGGGACAGTTCTCTCACCAGAACATCATCCACCTGGAGGGGGTTGTCACCAAATGTAAGAACGGACTTGGTTAACGTTCCCCACCCGTGTTTGACCACACCCTCAACAACAAACTGTTATTCAAATCCTAACAGTTTCACCAATGATTATTCAAATATGACATGCTCTACTTGGCCAGTAAAACAAAACAAAAATTGTACATCTCATCCATTTGACTGACATTACCTTGCTTTTCTTGTTTTCCACAGTCAAGCATGCCATGATCATCACCGAGTATATGGAGAATGGAGCTCTGGATAAGTACCTGAAGGTGAGTTCATTAAACGTGTACATCACAGCAGTCCAAAACAGTGGTTGAATAAGAGCCAAACAGTGTGTTGATGGGAAGTGGCTGAACATTCACATCTGTCTGTCTGTGTCTGTCTGTGTTTGCCCCTCAGGACCACGACGGTGAGATTTCGTCCTTCCAGCTGGTGGGCATGCTGCGTGGCATCGCGGCTGGCATGAAGTACCTGTCAGACATGAGCTATGTCCACAGAGACCTGGCTGCTCGCAACATCCTGGTGAACAACAACCTCGAGTGCAAGGTGTCCGACTTTGGGCTGTCCCGAGTGCTTGAGGATGACCCCGAGGGCACCTACACCACCAGTGTGAGTTGATGCTGCTCAACTCGTCAGCTTGGATATACAAAAGTAGCTCTTAATCAGTTAATTACGAGGTTTTCTAGCTAGGTATAGATTTTATTGAGAATACCGGAATGGTTCTGTCGCCAAATCCAAATGCTTCCAGTTCTGAAGGAGTTGTTTCCTCATTCCAAACAGGGCGGTAAGATCCCCATTCGCTGGACAGCTCCAGAGGCCATCGCATACAGGAAGTTCACCTCTGCCAGTGATGTGTGGAGTTTTGGCATCGTTATGTGGGAGGTGATGGCCTTCGGGGAGAGGCCCTACTGGGACATGAGTAACCACGAGGTAGGCTGCAAACCCTGCTGCTCAGGGTGTTCTAGTCTTATCATTCTTTTCCTTGTTATTTGCTGTAGAAAATGCCAACATATACAACATTTGAACAGTATTCATTTGTAAATCAGACTCACACCAGCGCCAATGTCCAGGAAGTAACAGTCACCAGTGTTAGGGGTGTCTGAGATCTTCGTGTGACCTTTGACCTCTTGTGGCAGGTGATGAAGGCCATCAACGAGGCGTTCAGACTGCCGGCACCCATGGACTGTCCATCGACAGTGTATCAGCTGATGCTCCAGTGTTGGCTACAGGACCGTTCCAAGAGACCGCGCTTCCCAGACATCGTCAGCCTGCTGGACAAGCTGCTTCGGAGCCCCGACTCCCTGAAAGCCATCGCTGACTTTGACCCACGGTAGCGTTTGCATTACTGGACGTGTTTACTCTCTGCTTTACTGCTTACTTATGATGTCGAATTTCCTTTTGGGACTGATAAAGTGAATTGAATTGCTTTGTTTATTCAAAATTCTACGTGGAAAAAGTCGTTTTTAAGTCTTGTCGGGTCTGGGTCAGTACAGTAGAGTACAGTACATGGGAAAGCGTTAGTGATTGCGTGTGGTTGTATTTGTGTGTGTGTCAATGCATATTCGCCTGAATGAGAGTCACAACTGAGGAGAGAATAGAGTTGTCACGATCACCTCTCTTATCTGTTTACCCTACTGCCCCAACTGGTTCTTTATCTCTCTCTCGTCTCGGAAAACTATAATTACATGCTTTGCTTTGCTGTGCTGTGACTGATGTGGGAGGATCTGTTGGTGATTATCGCTGGGATCTGTTTGGCTTCTTCTAGGGTGTCCATTCGCCTGCCTAGCACCAGTGGTTCGGACGGCTCCCCCTTCAGGTTGGTGTCAGAATGGCTGGAGTCAATTAAGATGAGCCAGTACAGCGAGAACTTCTCCTGTGCTGGTGTAGTCACCATGGATCAGGTGCTGCAGATGAAAAATGAGTAAGTGGAGATTAATTTGACATTAAAAGCATGACGCATGTTTTAAAAAGGAGATCTTGATTAACCCTGACAGAGTTTAAGTGACAAAACACATTCGTTGCTTCTGTTTCCTGAGCTGTGTTATACTGGAAATATTCTGGAAGTGTTTTGGAGGAGGTCAGGAGTAGCGTTATTGTCTTGTTTTTGTTTAAAAAATAACTGCTTTTAACAGCCAGTAGAATAGTTTATGCACGATATAAACTCCAGCCTCAACTACAACATGAGAAACGAGTGAGATGGAAAATATGCTGGATAAAGAGAAAGACTAGGCTCATTTGTGGTTGCCTGGTGGTGGCGGCTTTTGGTTCCCTCCCTCCCTCCCTCCCTCCCTCCCTCCCTCCCTCCCTCCCTCCCTCCCTCCCTCCCTCCCTCCCTCCCTCCCTCCCTCCCTCCCTCCCTCCCTCCCTCCCTCCCTCCCTCCCTCCCTCCCTCCCTCCCTCCCTTTTTCTTTTTTCCTCTGCCCCCTCTCCTCCCCCACACTTGCTTCCCTGGGCAGCACTTTTGCTTGAGCTAAATCCCACTGCCTCTGTCTGTGCAGGGCAAAGGCCTTTGTGGTTTCTGCAGCATTAAAAGGGAGGAGTGAGATGTGGAGGAGGAGAGCAGAACTCCAGTAGAGCAGAAAGGGTGATGTGGCGATTAGGGGGATGGAGTAGTTGGAGTTGCCCCCTAAGCCCTCTGCACTTCTGTCTTGAAAGATGGAAGAGGTGCATGTAACATGGTGGAAATTCAGAGGGAAAGATTTCTCAATTAGCGTGCAGGACTTTTTTGAAGTTTTTGTCAGGATGAAAAAACTATGTGTAGGGGAAGAAAAAGGTGCATGGAGATTTTAATTAATTTGAGGCCATAATCCTAGACATGATTTAGTGCGGGCTGTGCTGAAACATGTCTTTGAAGTGCTGTATTCTTTGGTGAGATTTTTACATCCCCTATGTTCCAGCTTCTGTCATCTGGTAGCACTCTAACAAAACCATCAGCTATTTACAACACTCTCTCTGCTCACCAGACATGTGATTCATGGCTGGCAGGGAGAATCCTAGTTAAGTAATCAAGGCTTTAATTAAAGCTGTAATGAGGGGCTGGGATGTCGTACTTCTGCTGCAGGTTTTCTGTTATGGGGGGGAGGGGGGGGGGGGAGAGGCTCCCCGCTCTACTCCTTGTGAATTGAAGCCGTACTGTAATGATGTTACTCTGTTATCTCATAGTCTCATAGAGGAGATTGAAGGATTTCCTGAAAGATATATTTTTATCAAATTTAAGAGATGATTTTGTGATATAGTACACTAGAATGGGGATTTAACCACTCACAAACAATAAAACCGTTAAATCAAAGAATATATTTGAAACGTTAGAACAAAGCCAAGGTTGCCAGTCCTGGATCTGACACACTTGTCTCTTCTATTTCACAGGGATATCAAGAACATTGGCGTGAGACTGCCCGGCCATTTGAAAAGGATCGCCTACAGCATCTTGGGACTGAAAGACCAAACCAGCACCCTGAGTGTTTTTGCAGTGTGACCTGATCCTACTGTCACAGGAATTTGAATCGGACACTGAAATGGGCAGCCCTCAGACTGAACTTTAAACTAAGCTGAGCTGGATGAAGCTGCGGGGACGGCTTTGGACTGGCAAAGCCCGACGATCATGACCAGCCAAAAGAGACTGACTTGCTGTACTTGGAGATTTGTACCAGATTACAGATTCTGTATCAGATAACAGATTTGTAACAGTTCAATTTATCCATACAAAAAAAAAAGACTGGGTAAAAATACACAGTAACAGATGGGCCAGTTAGCCTTTGTAGATGAGAGTTATATATATTTTATTATCCATGTCTTGTGAACACATACAAGCCATTTCTCAAGCTTTGTATATTTTCTTCTTTGCATTCCAACTTTAACCCACACGTAATATCAAGTGTTTGAAAGCAATCGAGTCAACCAAGCGAAACCTTTCCTGTTAAGGCTGGTGTGTTAAAAAAAAAAAAAACGTTTCGGTTGTCTCTCGTGGCTGCAGGCCCCATGATTGCCGAAGACAAAAAGGACACACAATGACATTGATCTGCTCAATCGATGAGACTCTGTGGGGGAAAAGTGGTCTGCTGTAGCATTCTGGGAAAGAAAGCCAGTTGGTGGTATTGTCTCACGAGAGTAGAGTAATAACACCATAGTCCACATCGTCTCCTGCTAAACGATGCACTCCATACAGAGGACAGACTGAAACATGCACGTGCTGGCCATAGAAGTTAACAAGTTGCATAGGTTTGATTTGAGATCTCCATAATGTTGGATATTGTTGGCTGTTGCCATGCCAACTACTGGCTTACTTTAGATTTTAAGCTATGATCTAATAACGAGTTAAAAACAGAAAAGAAATGAGGTACTCATGTTTAGTTTTTAGGTTTTGTTTTTGCTCTCACTGCTTGTTCAAAAACATCACTTATGTAGCACTTATATCAGTTAGAATCCATTGTTCTTGGTTGGGTTTGATAACATTTGATTAATTTGTAATTATTTGTATTCATGTTTTAAGTTAATGAGGAAACAGACAAATGAAATACTATGCTTGAATTGAATAAATATATCTGGATTACCTTTCAAATGCATTGTGTCGAACTTCAGCAAGTTAGGAATACATTGTGTGCAAGATCTTTTTTCAATCAGTAAACAAAACATATGCTTTCTACAGATAACTTTTGTTATGTCTCTGATGACTTCATATAATGTATATATTAGCTTGGTTTCCAATTTCAATGTGACCAGATTTTTACATTTTACATGGAAACTGGATATTCTATTTTCATTGATTTTGAAGTTTAGTAAAAGAAATTGCATTGCATATCCTGAATCCACTTCATGCATTCCACTGAGTGGATAGATTCTCTGTTTATGGAAATACCTTGGATGCCTCAAATATTCCACCTGCCCATGCTTATTTTACCACAATGCTCTTAAATAATGACTGCAACTCATTTTGTTACTGAATCCCTCCCCATTACTTGAATTTTGTGTTTTATTTCCCTCATATATGCATCCGTAAAAAGTTTGACAGCATTTTAATTTAGTGTGGTAGATATCTAGTCCTCATTGTTAAAAAGGGATTATTTTCTTTCTTTTTACCTTATATTGTTTTTGACTTGAGAATCTGACCCCATGACCCCTACAATTCTTACTAGATCTGTCTTTCTGACAAATAGCAGTTGCTTCATTCTTTCTCTTTTCTCCACTGTTTTGTTTTTACTTTATTTAATAGCCTATTTATTTTTTACTTGTATTTATTTTCATAACATTAAGTTGGGATTTATGCATAATTGAAGGTTGTTTTTCAGTCACAATAAAAAAAATCTCTTTTATCCATCAGTTTGTATCTTGTTTATATTTATGTCTGATCTTCATGTCTGTGTCTTCCAATAAAGCCTGACATTTGATTTATTTTGGCATCCTCCCTTTTATATTTAAGGAGATAAAACTGCAGGCAGAATTTAATTTGGTTTGAAACAAGTATGACATCAAGACTTGATATCTTTTTGATGTTTCTGTTTGTTTCCTCCCACTGAGTCACGGATGGGCATTCATATTCTGAGAAAGTGTTGCTAAGCTACTACTAGGGGATACAACGACCAACTTTAAAATATATTCAACAATAAATATTGCTTAGATTTAGGAAAGAGGGATTTAGAATTTCACATCATTGCATTTCACGTTACTGATACCCCGCTACTTTATAATTCATAAATCTGTTTGGAAACAAAGTCAAATCAATGGATATTTGAGACATACAGATACACTGTCAGGCAATAAGGTCAAAGTCAACATGATGGGAGTCTATGAAATGCCTGCTACAATGCATCAGCAAGTCCAGACCTGCCAGGCCCATTATTTTGCACTCAGTGTCGACCAAACCCTGTTCTAATCTCTTACTAGATTACCTAGTGTTGGGAGAGCCATAAATCTGACGCCCTCCATTTTGAATTTATCAGCCATGTTTGACTGATGCCTGTAACAAAGCCTTTAATGCATTCCACTGATAGGAGTGTATAAGAATAGGAATGTCAATATTTGGATAGTGAATTAATCTGTCAGGCAAGGTTGACCTACAATGAACAAACAGTCAAAGAGGGAAAAAGTACACGCATCCATTCAAGTAGAAGGACAGATACTGATTTTTTTAAAAGACTGGTAAAAGTTTAAGTAATGACTACACTTTTTCTCTCAAGTTACAGTAAAGAAGTATTGGCTCTGACATATATTTAAGTAAAAAGTAGCCATTAAAACAACTGTTTTAGTGTCATGGTATGGTTTTGTGTGAATATACAGTGTATTGCAAGTCATTTGTCATAATGATAGGGTCTGGCTATTTGCACAAGCACTATTTTACATTATCCATCTACGTAACTGCTTGCTACCGGAAGTTGTTGACCTACGTTATGGGTCAAAAAGATTTGCAAGTGTAAAACTGAATTTGTATATATATTTGTATCTTCGACCATATTTTCACATGCGCAGGCAAGATGTGTATCTTTGAAACATGATTTCCCGAAGGGCAGCCAACTCTCACACATTGACCGTGAGACATCAGTTCACACGCTCTCACGTAGTTCTCACGCTGAGAAGGGTTGGTTTGCATGCAGCAAAATAATTTCTCTCCAAAATCTCAAGTTGGTAGCCCTGAAAGCCTAGAAAATCCAATTTTCAAAAGCGGAAATTACTTCTGCATATTGCATCAGCCAGGTCAACAACTTCTGGTGGCTAGCAGTTACGTTTGTTCTCAGTCTCACACAACATGCCGTTTTATAAGGAGTTTGGATGATCTTCCCAAAATGACAATTAACATGTGCATAGGATTATATGTTGCTGCCCCTCAGAGGGAAAAGGGGTTCAAATTGTATGTTTTGAGCTGCATGGACAATTATGAAGGTAAGGTTTATCGAACTCACACAGTAAAAGTAGCTAGCTCTATCACTAGCTACCTATCTAGGGATTTGAGCAGCAACATTAGCTAGGCTAGTTAGGGTTAGCTAGGCTAGTTAGAGCTACACATTTTTTGCTACAATATAATTTACTCAATTATATGATTGTCAGCTTGCTTGCTAGTCGTTAACGTTAACTTATAAATAATTGGTCAGTATTTGTTCTCTGTGGATGATGTAATATGGATTTTTAAGTGTCTAACAAAAATCTAGAAATGGGAGAGATCTCCGTGAGATCGAGCTGTTCCCTTCCATGAAAAAGTGAGAAGCTGCACAATCTGAGTGTAGGTTTAAGTGAGCAATATCTATGGGTTTACATACCCTGTTAGGCCCAATATGTCCCGGCTAAATACGAGACAGTTAGCTCGTCACACTGGTAACTGGACCTCACATCATATTAGTACATTAATACAAAAAGACACTATAGACACTCGCCAGGAATTATTTTTGACGCCGACAATTTCGAACATCTCCCTCATATGGCCATGGTTGATCAGGAATGTCTCTATTCTGAGTCATGTCGACATTGTTAACTCCTTCTGTCTCATCCATAACATTCTTCTTCTTGTCTTCTGCCTTGCTCCATAACATTCTTCTTCTTGTTTTCTGCATTGCTCCATAGCCTTGTGGACTGGTTGTTGTGCGTGATGGAAATGGAAATGAAAAAAGGCGCGCAATGACAAGAAATAATATTGATCATGCCACTATACAGATTAAAACTACAGTTACGAGCCTGTTTTTAAAATGTATGAAGTAGAAAGTATAGATATTTTTGTACAAATTTAAGGAGTGAAATTCAAAAGTTGTCAGAAAAATAATTTGTGAAGTAATATACAGATTCCAGAGAAGTCTACTTAAGCACAGTAACAAAGTATTTGTAATTTGCTACTTCCCTACAGTACAGGTGGACGAAATATGGGAACTTGGGAGACATGTTTTTTTGTTGTTAGTTTTTTGTCCTTGACTTTTGAAATGTGTGTGTTTTATGTGTCTTTGAGGTGAGTAGGATGCCTAGAAATAGTTATGGCTTTGTGTGAAGCACAAACCAAGAAAGTGTTCTGCACTTTTTCCATCCTTTTCCGCCTGTGTCTCATATGTGGTGGAACATTTCTTTCCCCGAAGGAAAAACAAGAATGAACCACATAAAACAATTGCATTGCTAAATGTGTGCATCCATGTTTGTATGCAAGTGAAGTCATATCAGGATGTAAGCAATTGTAAACGAAGTCATGCAGAAAGCACTATCGTTCAGCTTGTGTTGAAGAGACAGACAGAGAGTGGAAAAAAGACAGACTGGAGAGAGACCGAGATAAAGAGAGAGACAGAGAAAGACATGGAGAGAGAGATACTTAGAGAGCGCGAGAGCCCCAAAGCATATGTGTATCTGCGCCATCCAGGGCTTAGTTGTAGGCCGCAATAGCATGTTTGGTGATTGTGTTGAAGGCTGTGAGTCGATGCCTGGTACTTGAGCCCTCCCCTGTGTAGTATTCTGTGTGGGGGCTGCGGATTCCGTTTTTTGAGCTTTCATCCTTGCAGTGGCTTTTAAGATGTCTCTGGTCTTTAAGATAATGTCCATGTAGAAAGAGTAACTAACCGTGCTTCTAAGACCATGCTGCAGTTCATGCACTGTTGTGTACTTCTCTTTTTCTCTTCTTTTTGTTCTGGGTAGCTCACATTTTCATGTGCGGATTTGAAACCAGAATCTCTGTGGAATTTACATCCCTGCTAATTTTAGAGATGGGTTCCTGACCAAAAACACATCCTCCAATTTCTGTCTAAATTGGTCGTCCGTCTCTCTCTCTCTCCCTCTCTCTCTCATTCTCTCTTTTTTTCTCTGTCTCATTCTCTCTTTTTTCTCTGTCTCATTCTCTCATTCTTTCTTTCTTTCTCTTCCCTCTCTCTCTCTCTCTCTCTCTCTCTCTCTCTCTCTCATTCTTTCCCTCTCCTTTTCTCTGTTTCATTCTCTTTCTCTCAACCTCCATCTATCTCAGCCTCCCACTTTTAAAATCATTCTCTCGCCTAATTGAATTTTCCAGGTTTTATTGCAGTCTCACTCCAGATATTTCTCCTTTGAAGGAGATCTTGTTGATGTTGTTGATATTGCTCTTGCTCCCGGGTTCAAAATGTATAAACAAACATTATGGTGTAAATAAAAACAGTTTTTTCAAGATGAAAATGTGGGGGAAACATTAACAACATAACTTCTTGAAAGATACATCTCAGTGATAAATTACACATTTTTTACACAGTTCAAATCAGATTGATAAAATTCCAGTTTCCTTTTAAAAACTGTAACACAGTCCTTCTGGCTAGGTTTTTGATCTTTGTGAACTCACTTCGAATTCAGGCCATACATTTTTTAAATGTATATTCTCCTAATCTCTGTGGATTGTACTACACTGGATTACCGGGGTAATATGTCACTAAAGAAAGTCAAACTTGTGCAGGCTGATCAGATACACAAAGAATATATTACCCTGTGTTTCCATGGAGACAGGCTGTGTACTGACATTTCCCCTCGAGTCACTGTGTCAGGGCTCTCTGTGGGGGTCTGTATTTCACAGAATAAATCTGGCCTCAAGATTTTATTTAGCCTATTTTGTTGAATGTAATGTAATCATGGGGTAGGCAGTTGTTTTGTTTGACATGTACTTCTCTTAAGAGGGGGATTTAGTTCCATAAAAACTTCTAGCTTCCAATTTTCGCTTTTAACTATACAGCGTGGGTGGGATGGATTCTTAAATGCATGTTCATACTGTATGTGCCATACGTTCTTTTTACCTTTCAATTTAAATAAATATTAAGCTGCTACAGCCTACTATAGACTCTTGAGTTATACCTCCTTTGGGAATATGAAACCTCAACAAAAAGTGTTACGGGCAAAACACCAAACACTAAAACACAGAAACTTCTCAAACTCATTGTTGTATTTCTCCTGGCCCCACAGTTTCACCCAGCATGTTGTCTTTTTCAAACTTTATAGGCTTTTTTTTCTCTTTTTTTAACCCTGCTATTCTTTGTCTCTTGCCCACCCCCCACCATCGCCCCCCTCCTTATTCCCCCCCCTGTCTACATGTGTTTTGGAGGCCATTAATCGTTCCCGGCTCAACGTGAACCCCAGCAGATAATTACAGTCATTAAACCAATTAGGGAGCGCATGGAGGGGAGGGCTGGTCTGGCCCTGAGGCCTCCCAGTCCCCTCAGCCAGGATCGGGACGGCCGGCGCTGTCAAGGTGGTCCTCAAGCTCCTCTCTGGCATCACTTTTAACCCACCAGAGGCAGAAATTACTTCAGCCCAGTTTTGGATTAATGCAATTTCCTGTCAGAGCCGCCTCGGATGGACCTTGCCAACTTAGCTGCAGGCGAAGGAGCACTCCCTCCGCTTCTCCCCCACCCTCTCCCCACCCCCCTAAACTCCCACAGGACAAGGCTGCCATTTAGCTTTGTGTCATCCAAATGTGTCGTGTGGAGCCCAGAAGGCCAGACTTCAGGAGACGGAGGGATGGGAAGAGTGTGGCGAGAAGGGGGGGAAAGGAGAGCGGTCATTCTGTCGACGGTGGTTTGAAACGTTCGGTCCGTCATGCGACTCTTGAGTTAATATTATCGTTTCACTGCTCCAGGCATGGGAGTTCATGGGGCTTTAAGACATGGTGTGCGCAGGCAACATTGATCCTGAGCCACTGAAACAAACGGGAAGAAATAGTTGAGTAACAGTCCACAAAACCCCTGAGTGTCCCTCACACTTCTGTGGAAGTTCTCATCTGGTTAGCTGGACTGGATCACTTTCTGTACCCGTCTTTGTTTTATGGACCTTTTCCCGGTGTTCTCATGTTGTTGTATTTGGCACTTGTGTGTGTGAACTATGCCTAGGACAAGCTCCACAGGTCCTTAATGGACAACATTATGAATCTGAGTTTTAGTTTGCTCAGATTGAACTCCTGCAGTTTATTCAGTGCATTAAACGTACAAATGTTGCACTTTCAATAATTGACCAAGCAATCGATACATAGACAAGATACATTTGTTTGTGTGTTTTACACACATCCACTGTTTTCAAACTAGAAACTTAAATGTCCTGCTGTTTAATAATTTGTATATCTGCAAAAGAAATAGTTTATGAAGGGAAATTGTGCCCCTTGTGGCAATAGAAACTGGTACATTTGATGACTCGATGAGGAAAACAGATTAAATGTTTTACTTTAACACATCACTGTGTTCACAGCTGTCCGTCTAGCAAAACACACAAACTCCCGTTAAATAAGATCTTGGATTAATTAAAGCACAATACAGATCTGTTTGTGTCATCCTTGGCTACAGAACCAGGTAAATACAAACAGAAGAGAGGAACTAGGGAAGTCCCTCAGCGATAACAAGCTCCAATAGAATGTAGGAACCAGAATTGAGAATCGCTATTTATCTATACTCCCTGGGAGTGGGTTTAGTGAAGAAATGAGGTCAAGGCAGGTTATGGGATTTTAGGGAGGCAGCGTGAGCAGCGTTGAGGACTAGAGAAGCGGAACGCTCTCTAGGGATGTCACTTAACGTCCCCTCAGAATTAAAGGAGAGTCTGTATTCTACTCCAGTATCTGGTTTTTCTTTCTTATTTTATCTTATTCTTCATGAGAAATTAACTACATGTTTTCATTCTATAATCTCAGCTTTGATCACTTAAGGATCTGTTTCAGCAGATGTGTTATTTGTTATTTTTCATTAGATCTGGGAAACATTGAATGTACATAATTTACTCCAGTCCATCATAACTTTCATGTTAGCCATAAACATTCGTGTTTTTGGCCTTCAACAATTGAGTTATTGAGTAATTAAGTTGCTGAGATGTCCAAATGTTGTGCTTTAACTGTGATACCACAAGAGGTCAGGCTGCACCCAACTGCATGGATTGTCCTGTTATGATCGACCTCTCAACACTCTTCACCAGAGCTTCAGTTCTCTCATCACAGCACCACTAAGTAGGATTTTTCTTAGTTGAAAGCACATACATCAACAGAAGGATATTTTGCAGCAATTGTTCAAATGATCTAAACTAATCCCCCCCACCCTTCAGTTTTCAAATACATGTTATCACATTAGCTTCCCTAGCACAGGAAAAGCTTGAAAGTGTGGAACAGGGGGTTGCCATGGGAACAGTATTTTCCCGGTGACAAAGATTTGGTCGTTGCAGGGGATGATGTCACTGGATCACTGTTAAGATTGTGTTAGTCTTGAGAGGACTGAGACAGAGAGGCAAAAAAACAACAAATGATGGATATTTTATAGTCATCGTGTGTGTGTATATATATATGTCACCTTATTAGCTATATGTACAGTATTAAGCTTTACCAAACCGTTAATGGAAATCAGTGGAGCACATGATTAAAATGGCAAAGATGTAATCACAAAGACCAAATTCACCTGGAACTCAAATCAGGCTAGGTAGTCCTTTGCTTAAAACAATTCATACCTAATAGGCTTTTGGTACATTTATTTTCCGACAAACAATTAATGACAGCCCACACTTTAATTTTTACATCGTTAAAGATGACATGGTACAATCTTCCTCACAGCACCCCTCGCTCTGTCGTGAAGAACCAATGTTCCAGGCCAATGTCTGTTACTGGATGGATGTGCAGTGTGAAGTGATGTCCTAAACTCTTCAGTCTACAGAAGGAGTGAACCAACTCATAACCCAGACTGTAACTGGGACGATCCACGATGTTTAACATCCTCTCAGTGGTGGGAGAACAGAGAGGAGGAACCGTGTTCTATCTCCTCTCTATCTCCTTGAGGGTTTAGGTTGGTTGAGGGGCAGTTCTATGGGCGTATGTGAAGCCCTCTGTGACATGCTTGCGTGTAAAAAGGGCTATACAAATAAATTTGATTTGATTTGACTCTCCTTCAGAACCTCCAGGGGTAGTTTGTTGACACAATAATTATATCTGGACGCTCTGAGCACCATGCCCCTCAGCAACAGTTGGGTGTCCCTGTCCAGCGAGAAAGAGAAAAAGAGAGACAGCTAAAACGAGAAAGAGAGTAACGAGGGAGGGAGAGAGAGAGAGAAAGGGAGAGTATAGGGAAGAGAGAGAGAGGGAGAGTGTAGGGAAGAGAGAGAGAGAGAGGGAGAGTGTAGGGAAGAGAGAGAGGGAGAGTGTAGGGAAGAGAGAGAGAGGGAGAGTGTAGGGAAGAGAGAGAGAGAGTAAAGCAGAGAGGAGAGTTGCAGAGGGGTGGAGACTGAAGCGTCAGCAAACGGGCACACTTACATTTCCCCTTTTCCCACCATCTCTCTCTTTCTCCTTCACTCTCCTTTGCCTCCTCTCTTCTTCAAAGTCTCTCTCTCTCTCGCCCTTTCTGTCTTTCCCTCCCTCTCTCAAACTCTATCTCTCTCCCTCTTTCTCACCTCCAGTTCCGGAGATGGAAGGCAGTGGTAGAGAATTCAGCAAAGGGAAAGAGACATAGTTCTTACATTCCTTCTTACAGTGCTTCACTTTCAACTCTCTTTCTCTCTTTGCTTCTCTTTTTACTTATTTTTTATCCCTGAATCCATCTCTCTTTCCCTGTACCACGATGGTCAACAGATAACTGACTGGCTGTCTCGTTACCATGGGCGCATGCCTCTGCAGAGGTCACAAAGGTCAGTCGTACTGTCCGTCCTTCTGTCTGTACCACTGTTGTCTCTGTCCGTCTGTCCCTTCATCGCTCTGTCTGTCTCTCTGTTCATTCCACCATCCAGTTGTCTGTTTGTCCTTTCAAAACATGGATCATTTTGGGGGATCTTACTACCGAGGTGTACATTTTATTCCTCTCATCAGGATGTTGTTTAAAGGAGTTTTTTTTACATATCGGAGTGATCATCAGATACCTGTATGTGTGAATAGCTGTCAAAACTGGATGACAAGCACAGTGATTGTCAGGTTTACACCAGTTCAACACAACCAGACAGAAAAAATAAGTAATGTGCATTTAATAAAATTCAGTTTTTTTTTTACTTGCTTTTCCCAGTTTGTGAAATATTATATTTGCTCTGAATGAGTGTTGACGTCTGTGTGGAAATTGAGTTGTATGAAGAACCAGAAACACAGCAGAACCTTCAGTTGTTCCAGACAGGAGCAAGAGAGAGAAAAAGACAGATTTTTTGTAATCTTTTTGTTTTAATTTGTGCTTGAGTGTGTGTGTGTGTGTGTGTGGAGATGGGGACAGAGGAGGGCTGTCCAGTGACAGCAAAGGGACATCAATACATGTCTCCATCCATCCATGTCCCCCTGGCCTCAGGTGCTCCTCATTTCTGAGGGGATGAGGGTACTGTATGTGTGTGTATACATGTCTACACGTGTGTGTGCACGTGTACATGCCCGCATGCATGTGTACGTGCTTGCGTGCATGCCTGTGTGAAAGCACTTTGAGCTGCAATTCTTGTATGAAATTTATATGCTATATAAATAAAGTCTTACTTACTTACTTACTTACTTACTTACTTACTTACTTACTTACTGTGTGGATGTGTGTAATGGAGGGGGGGGGGCAGTTTTATCCATCACATGCCCCACCTTCCAGGGTGTTATTCCCTATTGCTCAAGGTGGGGATTCTGTTCGGAACTCATAAGGACGGAGGATTGGATGGAGAATGTGACTCCCTCATAATGAAGCCTGCTGATGCTGGCGGAGATATCGCCCCTTGGTCCAGTAATATCGATTTGTAAATCCTTGATCCAGAGGGGGCTGTCTTATCGTGTGTCTGTCTGTGTGTGCGTGTGTGTGTGTGTGTGGGGCGTGGGCTGTTTATTAATGTGTGTCTCTGTGTGTGAGTGTCTGTCTGTCTGTGTTATCTTGTGTAATTGAGTGTGTGTGTGTGTGTTTTTGTGTAATTGAGTGTGTGTGTGTCAGTGTGACTGAGGTAAATGGAAGGGGATCACTCCCTGTCTGTTTCTCTCATGTTTCCATAGCGACAGCCGACAGTCTTAACAATATCTCCCAGGGGTTACCCAAAGTGTATGTGTGTGTGTGTGTGTGTCCAGTTTCTTCATTAGCTTAACTGATTCCACCAGCACCTCAGAGAAAGGTCTTGGACCACATTAATTAATATATTTTATGTCATCGTTGATTTAGTCAATTAACCAGTGAACAGGGCCCTGAGAACGCTGTGTTGTACAGAACAGCTTGTAGATGAATGAATTTGAATTCATTGCTGTAAACACGCCTTTTGTTCCTTCTAATCTTCATTAATTCTCTCTCTTTCTCTCTATTCCTCCCTCTTATTCTCTTTTTCATCCATTATGTATGAGCCTTGACCCTGGCCTTTCAAAGTAGCTATGTTGGACTTCAGAGGCCCTGGCCCCTGCCAATAAGTACACACACACACACACATGCACAAACCTCCTAAAATCCAGCTACGCTTCCAAACATAATAAAGGGGAGTCAGGTGGCTGAGCAGTGAGGGATTCGGGCTTGTAATCAGAAGGTCGCTGGTTTGATTCCCGGCCTTGTTGACGTTGTGTCCTTGGGCAAGGCACTTCACCCTACTTGCCTCGGGGGAATGTCCCTGTACTTACTGTAAGTCTCTCTGGATAAGAGCGTCTGCTAAATGACTAAATGTAAATGTAAATAATACCGCTGTGTGTGTTTGGTTCTCTACAGAGCTCCATAGTGCCCCCCAGCACCCCATGGTGGTACTGCAGTCTGAGGGGCAGCCAACAGGCAAGGTCTGTTATCAGCCAGAAAAACGCAATGTTTCGTTTGCAGAAATCTAAAGTCCTGTTGGTAGATACTTCAGAAAGCCACTGAGATTCTGTATCTGATTGTTTTGGCTTGTGTGTGTGTGCGAGTGATTCATTATTATTACAATGTCTATAAATTCACTTCCATGCTCGTTGTTAGATTCACTTCAGCTTGTGTGAGTGGACACCTGCAAGAGCTGGGGTAAATTAGTGGGTTTTGGGCTCGGAGCGTAATGACTGTACTCATGTGTGCTAATGTGTGTGTTTTTGCATCCGTGTGCTTTTCGTGTTTGCGATGCAAAACTCAACCATACTTCTTTTTTTTTTTTTACTCATCATCTTACAGTAGCTCTCTGACCCGTTGATTGGTTGTGTTCTTCTAGGATAACCCCCACCCGTCCAATGGCAGCATGGCGGAGAAGAAGAGCAACAGTGGCTATGACATCGGGGAACTGGCCACCTCATCACTGCTGGGTGAGGCCTATGTTGTTGTATCTGTGCTCTGTTTTGTTTATGAATCATTCATGTGAGGGGGAATAAAACAAGCTGTCTCCACAGGAGATGGCTAATGTAATTTCCCTTGTTGTGCTGCATCTTATCGTCGTCGTCATCATCTCTCTCTCTCTTTCCCTTTCTCTCTGTGTCTGTCTCTCTCTCTCTCCCCCTCTCTCTCTCTATCTGTCCCACACGTGTTTACAGACACACACAGTACTCAATCAGAAAACTTGCATTTTAATATTTTAAACACACACACACAATTTTCTTTATCTATCCTTTCCTGCCTGATTAGTTCTGAACTTCCAACTTTGGTCTTCAACCTTTAATTCTCAAGCAAACCTCTCTTATGTAAATTAATTATTAGACTAATGTGTGAATGAAAGTGTCCAAGGAAAGAAGCTTTAATCCCGACAGAGTAATTATAAAGTTGATCAAAAAACAATGAATATATTAGTGACAGTGTGTGTGCAGGAGAACTAGGAAAAGGTTGACCGATTTCCTCACTGGTGAAGACATTCTGATATTTGTAATTCTCTTTCAAAAACAACTTAAATTTGCTCTCTTTTTGTTGTGGTGATGCAGAAATGTAAAAGATAAGTATTGACATTTCCTTCAAGCATGTGTTTGTTCCCTGCAGTTTTCTTATTTTATTGAGCTGAATCTGACCTGTAAATGTTATTTCTCTCTTTATTTATCCTTATTCTCAAAATCGCCTTTCTCTCTTTCTACATCCCTCCTTCTCACTCAGGTCTGGTTGCCACAATAAAGGAGCACATCACCAAGCCCACAGCCATGGCCCAGGGTCGTGTGGCTCACCTCATCGAGTGGAAGGGCTGGGGGGGAGGGGGGGAGGGAGGGGGCGGAGGGTGGGGGACAGGAGGGGGGGGCTGGGGGAGGGCGGGCCAGGGGCTGCAGGAGGATGAGCAGCTCTACTCCGAAATGGCCGACGAGATCAAGGAAGCCCGCTTCGCCGCAGGTGAGGAAGGGGAGGGATGACTCGAGGAAAGAATCGCGGGAGGTTGCCTCTAGACTTCAATGGACTTTCTGATGATGACTCGACTGTTGTTTTGTCCTCTGTGTTTAAAAGCTTTCTGCAGAGTGATACAAAGAAAGCAATGGGCGGTCTTGGTCCTGAAAACAGAACCCAGTGTCCTAGATAGTTATTTCCTGTTGTCTCAGAGGTGGTGCAATTGAGAGGATGGCAGGTGGTGGTTGTCTACATAAAGAAGCTCCAGAATAAATGAGTGTTTACTCTAAATTCACAGGAGTGGCTCAGCAGTTCGCTCTGGCGGAGGCTTCCATGAATATGTGGTCCAACCACGATGGTTCAGACCATCCCTCCACGAGCTTGGACCCTTTACATGGTACGCTAGCATGCAAAGCATTCGGAACCGCTCTGAATGTATCAAGTTGTGATCCAATTCATCGAGGGATTTTTTCTTTTTTTAGAAATGTTTGCCTAATTTCTTGTTTTATCTTTCCTCCTCTCACCGTTAATTGGCTGTCCACTCGTTGTCCGCAGACCCAAACAGACACTTCCTGTCTCACTTCCTGTTGGACGGTGGCAGTGTCGGAGTCCCTCAGCATCTATACAGCATCCATGCCCAGGCCAACAACTACCATGGCACTCTGGGGCCCCCTCAGCCAGCCTCCTCCATCTCCCCCATGTCCGCCTCCCAGCAAGACAGTGAGCGCCCCCTGGTGGCTGGGGGGACTGCTGCGGCAGAGGCCACAGTTCGGCATGTGGACAGCAGCTCCTTATCTGAGGACGAGGTGTTTTACAACTAGATTCTGGTCAGTTGAGAAGAGGAGGTATTTGTAGAGCAGATTCTAACTTGATGATGTCATAGTCTTTGAAAGCACACACAATGGGAGGCCTTTACTTTTGGACCAGTGACTGATGTTCAAAAAGCCATGTTGTACCAAACATGAACACTCAGAAGAGTATTTTTGAAAGTGAGTTTCCTAGGGAGGTTCCACAATGTCATTGGTTGACAGCTATGGAACCCTTATGACTAACTGTTAAAATCTATGTTTTTATAAATCGCCAAAACTATATCTAGATCCACCTGTAGCCTTTGAACAAAATGTATTGAATGTACGGCCGCAGACATCTCATTAAGCTGTGTGAAGGACTGAACAGTACATGGAAAGTCACCATTCCATTTTGTGCATTGAGTATGTTGTGATACAGATTGTATTTGTATGCTACTCTAGGTTTTCTTTTTATTTCGTTTCATATCGGATTACAGTCTTAAAAATATACATGCTCAAAGAGCAAAAAAATTACATTGAAATGTCCAAAATATATATATTTTAAATGGGTCTCTATTTGGAGTCTCCTTTTCCTGACTGAGATAGTTAAGAGAGGAAGAGGAGCGGAGGAGAGGAGAGAAAGTGCGCACCCAATTATCTCTCTGAGTCTCAGCTATGATTAGCCATTATTCACACTTCTCTGCCAGGGAGGGAGAGGGGGGCAGAGGGAGAGGGGGGGAGAAGGGGTAGAGGGAGAGGGGGGGCAGAGGGAGAGGGGGGGCAGAGGGAGAGGGAGGCAGAGGGAGAGGGGGGCAGAGGGAGAGGGGGCAGAGGGAGAGGGGGCAGAGGGAGAGGGGGGAAGAGGGAGAGGGGGGCAGAGGGAGAGGGGGGCAGAAGGAGATGGGGCAGAGGGAGAGGGGGGCAGAGGGAGAGGGGGGCAGAGGGAGAGGGGGGCAGAGGGAGAGGGGGAAGAGGGAGAGGGGGGAAGAGGGAGAGGGGGGAAGAGGGAGAGGGGGGAAGAGGGAGAGGGGGGAAGAGGGAGAGGGGTATAGATGCAGGAAAGTGAGAGATGTAGGTACGTGTGTGCAGATTTTTTGTACGTGAGAGTGAAGAAAATAGTGATATTGTGTGCGTATGTGTCTGTGTATGTGTCTGTGCATGTGTAGCCTTGTGTGTTTGAGGGAGAGAGATGAAAAGAGAGAAAGAAAGGGTGTCCTGAGAGAGTGAGATAAAAGGAGAAGGGTGGCGAATATTAGTGCTATCTTGCCCCACGTTCTTTTAATAGAAGTTTACACATTGTGAACCATTTGTTGTGTCTCACATGATGGCCCCCTGTTATTGTTACCATATTACAGCACTGAATGGAGACAAAGTGGAGGATATAAGATAACGAGGACAAAGGAAGTGACAGGGATAATATGATCTCATTCAGAAAACAAACGCGTTCTACAGAACAATCTCCTGATTGGAATTTTAATAGGAGATCGACAGCAACAAATAGGGGTAGCTGTCCTGCTCACTGTGGAAAATCACACACAATGGAAGCGAGACTAACGCAGGGAAGAAAGCTAGACAGTGGCTTCAAACAATAGCCATGTTCTTTCTAAGGTTGGGAAAAACGGTCAGGGCATTGGTCCTGATGGTTGAAAACCACAAGCAATTGTAGATGTATAATTGCAATTGAAATTTATTTTGCAAGTTGACAATGTACCGTAGGTAATGTGTATGTGTTCCTAGGAGCATCAACCCTAACCCTGTGAATTATTTCACTCTCACATGCCTCGCCAAAGACAACCGAGAAAGGTCAACGGCCCAGCATAACACATCTTCTTTGTATTAGATCTGCTTTCAGAACACTGACCTTTAATCTAACATATTTTTATGACATCAGGACTTTCTGTGATGAATATTAAACATTTCATAAAACGATATCTTCCCTTCAGGAAATGCATAGATGTGAGAGATGTCTGTTTAATGAGCCAATCCAACACCCATGGCTGGCTAAAGGTTTACGTAATTACAAGAAGTGCTTCATCAAGAAGCTCTAATAGATGTTTATCACATGGCCCCGAAGCCAAATGACTGCTGCCTGGAGGAAACAATCTTATCTCAGAATGAGGATGAAGTGAAACAACGTGTCATTATTACAGTTGATATTAGGCGGGCTCCTGGGCTCACAGATGCGTTAGATGTCTTTAGCCAAGTTTTCCATTATTCTTTTCATCTGTGAAAATAGGAGGAGAGAGATCAAAAGATAGAGAGAGCGATGCATTCAAACAACAACATTACAACAAATAGACTGTAACATGCAATCTTTTTTAAGCTTAATTAAAAAAGCATACCCTTCTGACTCTTGAATTGACAGTACTGTCTCCTGGGAATACTTTTGTATTACCCTTTCAAATCATTTTGAGGTTCACCACCTTTCCATTACAAGAAACCCCTGATTAACATACTGAAGCAAGGTCGTTACCTCAAATCGCACACACAAAATCCATAAAGGTCCTCAGAGTATTTAAAAACCAAAATTCAGGTGACGATCCAAAATGACACATTACTACTTCTTCGGCCAGGGTTGAAGTTAGAGCATGTGATGTTTCATGTGCTGTGTGTTCCCCATGTCACATGTTACCACACCTCCAGCCATGTGATGACTCCAACCAGCCTCCCTCTCTCAGTCACGTACAAGATCTCTGCACACATCACACTCATCACGCCGTGAGCCTGACACAGGGGAGAAGGAGACAACACACAACACCGGAAGCCACCTCCCGGAAATGAGTCTGCAGGTTGGGATGTCTGGAGTCATTTGTCAAATAAACTGTCAGGTGAGGAAAGCCACACTCCATTTCGTTTACCTCCACAATTGTGGTGTCATTGGAGATCTGGAGAGAAGGTGATTTGATGGAACAGACGTCCTCCAGTGATTTCAAAACCTGGAGAATTGTAAATCGGAGGCACAGGTAGGATGATGGATGTGGGTGAGAAAGGATAGCACGTTAAATGTTCTTCCCTTAGAAGAAGTGTCTCGTCTTACATTATCTTTGGTGTGGGAGAGAAACATCTGCAGGTCTGACCGTTTCACTGAACCCAGGAGAATCGGCGAGTCTGAAAAGACAGCAAGGAACAGGTGAGACAGCGACAGCCTCATTTCACTGACTGAAGCAGACCTACAAGCCGAGCGTGTCATCAACTCTCAAGTGAATTATGTTGCCATAGGAAACATGCCACTTTGTCAAATAAAAGATATGCTAATTAATTCAATTCAGTAATACTGCTGTGACAAGTCTTCACCCGATTCTTTCACTCCAGGGAACATTTTGTCTCTCAATAGTACAGGGTCATTGTGGATGTTGAATGCTTTGAGACCTTACAAGGTTTTCTTTTTTGTTTTTCTTTGACAGGGCTTGCTGTGAGGTTAAGGAAGTGCTTGTCGTTTATTGCTGAGGTAGGAGCGAACAATACTAGCAAGGCAGCAAGAGCCCCTTCACAAGGTGAGTCCAATCCAGCAGAACTTTGCAGTGCTCTCACCCAGTGATTCCACCACGGCAATCTCCGGGTCTGTGTAAGTGTCGAGGACCTGCTGAACCTCCCTGGGCCCAACGCCCCTCTGAAGCAAGGCCCATAAAGGGCCTAGAACCTGTCCCAGGCAGACAGAAGAAATCCTGAGGGGGAAGAAGCAGAGTACAGCCATAACACATCACGTAACATGAAAACAACTGATGCAAGCCAGACATAGTCTCCCAGACATCAAGTCTGACCTTCTGGTGGCACACTAAAGAAAACACCTTTCTCGAAACCAAGGCGAAAGCGAGCAGTGAAGTGTTTGCGAACAGTTGCCTTGCTTATTTTAACCCTTGTGCTGCCTTCGGGTCACATGACCCAAAGGTTCATAACGAACCATCGTTGTGTTTACCCAATTTTACCCAATACAAAAACAAATACAAATTATTTTATTTTAACCTTCGCAATATGGGGGGTCTGAGACAGCCCGACGATTAAAAGAAAATGCTTCACTTTGTCTTTGTATGCGGTAAAGTTGTCGCAATACGACGGTGGGTCACAAATCACTCGAAGATAACACAAGGGTTAATTGGGTGTCGGTTTTAATCAGGCTCACTTGGGGCAGGCTCTAAGTAAGGAGGGGAGGTGCGGGAGCTTCTTGGAGAGGGAAATGGCGTCGTAAAAAGACGGCCTCTTCCCGGAGCGAGACAGAGCGTTGGATATGAGGGTGGCAAGGATGACGGGGGCGGCATGGGAGGACTGGCCCGTCATCTCCAGAGCCACGAGAGCGGGCGACAGAGTGTGTGTGACCGCTCCTGACATGGCTGCTGCACCTGCGGCAGGGAAAAAAGGCACTTTAGAGTGTGTTGAGTCCCTCACAGCACAGAAAATGAGGCATCTTTTATGCATTGCTTCCCCCATGACAGGCCAAAAGAGGCACTTTACTGCATCCACATGCATCACGACAAGAAACACCTTATACTTATACTTATAACTTAGGCATCCCCATTACTGTTGCTTTTTGATGCATTTTGAAAGCCTGTTATGTCACAACAGTCGGTTGGTTTACCAGCGAGTGCGTAGCCGCCGGGGTTGATGGGACTCCCACCCTGCTCTGGGACGACATGAGCTAGCGTTTCTCCAACCAGACGGCCCAGCGCAGCACCTGAGGCACAGCGGCAGGTGCAGGGAGGCGTGTCAGGTCATGTGCCGTTCACAGTGGAAGAGTCGATTGAGGTTGATGATAATTGCAAAAACTATTCGCATAGGAAGTGATTTTGAAGTGGTCGAAACAAGTGAAAAATGTGTAATGTTTTAGGTGTGTTCCCACTCACCGTAGACAAATACAGGCATGAAGTAGCCAGCGGGGATGGGTAAGGTGCAAGCCAAGACAAGCATCCACAGCTGAATATGAATGAAACAGATGTTGCCAGAGCAGCGGTCGGCATTGTTACTTGAGTGGCGAGTAATCATTGTGAAGCTGTTCGCATTAAGATATTTCTGGGAATCAATTCCCCTCCCACAGAGGAAACAATAAAAATCATATAAATTTACATTTTGCATTTGTGTGCCTAGATCTGGAATATTGTGATATGTGATGTTGTGATCTTTCTATTGCATTTGCCACTTTGCTGAAGCACATGTTCAAACCCGGATAATGCTATGTGTTCTCATCACCCAATTAGTAGGACAGAATTAGGTGCATGAACATTCAATACCTTCATCACCAGAAAGCACACCAGAGTAGCGTGGACTGGAATCCCTGTAGGGCTCCACTCTGACCAAGGACTCAACTCTGACCCCAGCTCCAGTGATGCATTGTGGGATTTGGAGTCCCATCGCCTGCTGTCCAGTAAAGAGGAGAGGAGCTCCTTCATGGTGTACTGTTACAGAGAGACAGAGAACGCGTCTTCAAGGCCCAGCTCAGAAGATACAGAGGCAATCCTTCAAAATATTCAATGGAAAAGTGTTCAAAGCGTGTCACCTTGGAAGCCATGTATTGACCTGCAGAGTGAGGGAATGTGATGGAGGCCAGGAGGAACACCGTCATGGTTGAGTAGAGGGCTTTCCTGGTGACAGAGTCGTGCGTGTAGAAGGAGACACAAACACACAATGACATGACGGCATCTCCTCTTCGTAGAGACCTGGGACTGTCGTTTTGTTTTGTTTTTTGTTTGTTTTAATGTGTGTCTATTGTCTTATGTTCTGTGCTGTGCCCCATATTGCCTCTCAGAAGGCATTACAGTTTGCCAAGTCCAATTCTAGCGTGCCCTTGCAGACTGTACTGCTTGTCATCACAAGCACGTCTAACAGGACAAACCGTCTGCAATGTACCTAGAGCAGTAAGCAATCCAAGTTATTAGCATCAAACAATACGAGGCAGGCTTGAATCACTCAGTCACAAAACAATGCTTGGTCGGGAAACAGGTCTCACTCTGTCGTCAACATCTTTGCGAGGACTCTGTTGGTTTTGACGAGGCGCAGGATGGAGCGGTGGCAGAAGAGGTAGACACAGCTGGCAGCTCCGCACAGCAGTCTTAGATCAGGACAGAGCAGACACAAAGATACACACTGAGAAGCAGCGTATTTATAGACCTGGCAGCCATGGGCCATCGGAAGTCATTATTGGAAGAGCATACAGTGTCACAATGGAAACAAAAGCCTTTTTAAAAAGCAACGTGGCAACAGGGTGAAAATGGGAAAACGAACGGGGTGGGGGGGTGGGGGGGTGGATTAGTTTGGTTGGTAGATCTATGGGAGCTTTGAGATCAATTTGAGAGAATATCAAAATAGAACACATACAGAAGCAGAAAACACAATATCTACACGCTGCTGCAGCAACACACTTAGATATTACACGCTCCAAAATCACACATACAAACAACACAGATATTTGGATTATGGGATGGTGGATGGTATATTTATTTGGCAAAATGATTTTGAACCCTGTCCAACACATCCAAGGTTCTGCAATGTTGAGATAAGCTGTCTTACCCCACTGTAGAAAAGGCCAGGATCTCAAGTGGATAGAACGGCTTGTCATCGGAGAAGCTGGTTTTAAACAAGGGCTGAACAGTATCTGGAGGCAAAAGAATGAAACACAATCAGATCCCAAATCACTTTACCATGTATCTCTGCTGGCCTTACATAATCAAATCTGCATTTTCCTTTCTACATCTAGATTGAATGCCGAGAAAATGCAATCATCCTTCGACCCTCTTAGTCCTAGCCCGGTGGTCCAGGAAGTCTTCATTGGGAACAGCACAAACAGATCTTTAGAAACACTTGTTCTATTAGAATAAACATGTTTCAAGGGTAGTTAACCCCTGTCCAGTAGCTGTTCCGCAAACAGGGCCTCCCCTGATCACCCAAAGGGGGGCGACAGAGAGCTGTTACCTCCTTCCCCGCTCCACACAGCGAGGAGACGGAAGGTCACGGCTCCGCACGCCGCGGCGAAGAAGCCCGGGCAGTAGTCCCTCAGGGGAAAGTGAGAAGACATCACCTCCACACTGAACAGCACACCTTGGAGACAAGAACGCGAGGGGGAAGAGGAGCACGGGAGAGACGACATGTGGGCAAGATGATATGGAGGAGTGGCGGGGAGGAGGGGAAAAAGAGAAAAAGAAATCGAAGATGGGATTGCGGGAAGCCAAGGGGTTAGAGATGAGATAGGGTGGAGTATTTAAAGATAAAAAAATAGAATAGAGCGGGGGGGGGGGGGGGGGGGGTATTGGATGGGTAGTGAGGAATAGAGAGAGGGAAAGGGAAAGAAAGGCATAGCGAGGAGAGAAGACGCAAGCGAGGGAAAGTGCTAAATCAATTTCACGAGTGAGAGACGGACAGATAAAATGACAATATGCATTGAAATGGGGTACACTGAAATGATGGGGCTCTTTGATTGACAGGGCATGTGCGTCAGAGGAAGGTATAGGCTTACACACCACTAATGGGAGTCCCAAAGCAGCTAGCTACCCCAACTGCTGAAGCTACTGCCAGCATGGCCCTCTCTGGTCTCTCCTACAACAACGAGGAGAGGACGAAGGTTGAATTTGGGGGCTCATAAGTTATGTATTTAACAGGAAAACTCACCATTCCAACTGATCTTTTGTTTACAATGGACAAAGGGATTATAAAGGGAGAAAGAAATGTGGTATTACGTACCTCTTTTTTTCCACTGAGGAGAGTGGCTAGACGGTTCAGATAAGCTCCCAACATGGTGGCTATATGAACAAACGGGCCCTGAAATTAAACCAGACCAATATTCTTCTATTGTTCATGATGCTAAGAACTCATCTCAAACCATAGAAACTGAAACATAAGGAGAGAGATGCACAAAGAGAAATTAACAGTGAGACAGAGAGTGATTCAGAAGTGTTAGAGAAGGGCAATTAGCCTACCACTTTCCCCAGGAACACTGAAGTACCGGCTGCCAAGGTGCAGACGAGACCCACAACCTTGACAAACAGGTTGGTCACAGACAAGTAATGAGGCATCTCCACACCTGACAGCATTGTTCGCACCTCAGGAACCCCAGAACCTGTAACAAACATAGGTAGAAAAACACAAAATAAGAAAATAACTCCCCTAAAATGACAACGTGGCTTTTCAAGAAGCTTTTTCGACTTGTGAGGACTGCGTGTTGTTTGTGAAGATGTGTGTGTGTGTGTGTCCCCGCTGTGAAACGTGGTCAGAGAGGTCCTGCTTCGTCTTACCTGCTGAAAATGGGCAGATGTTGTGCGTGAATGAGGAGGAGAGAGCACACAGGGAGACGGGATACAGGGTCCAGCAAAGAAACTGAAGCAGCATGTGCCCCTCTAGTTTCACATACAGCCACTGGTGAGCTAGAGGGATGGAAAATGAAACAGTGAAAAAAGTAAAAAAATCATCCTTATTTCATCAGGTAAACTTATATATGAATGTATATACGTGCGTGTATGCATGTGTGTGGGGCACTTCTGTGTGTGTATGTGTGTATATATGTGTGTGTGTGTGAGCCAGTCTAACCTCGCAACAGCTTGGTCACACTAAGATCCATGAGGAAACTGAGGAAAGATGCCAGGACTCCCAGAGCAGCGAAGCAGTACCACTCCATTCCCCCCAGCAGGCCCAGCCCACGCCTCACCCACACCAGGCTCTCTGGACACCCCACAACACAACAACATGGGCACTCCTGCCTAAATCCTGTAACCTGGAGCTGGTAAGGACAGTCTCTGTTTATACGATTCATGCGAAAAGACTTGACGGAGGAAAGACATGTAATATGGCAGGACAGAATGTGCTGGGCACGCGGTCCGGAGAGAATACATAAAGGTGTCTGACAAATCCTGCTTTTGTCGAAGCCACAATGGGCCAGGCACATATTACAGACTGTACATTTATGCCACACAAAAGATGGAAAGATTTCTTTGAAAGCTTGTCCGATATAACCAATGTGTTAGCATCGACCATCGGTAAAGACATTTGACTTTTATCTGACCTTTGACCAAGGAGCGGGATCGTTGCCATGGTTTCCATGGATTTGCAAGGAGAAGAGCCTCATTGTGTTGTTCTCCCCTTTGATTTTCTGTCTCTTTGTCCTTTAGGCAGCCCTCCTCGACTTTGCTTGTAAAGTCTAGATGTTGGTTTGCCATTTTAGAACTCCAACAAAGTAAATGTAGACAGGATCCAATCAAAAGTTTTCATAATAAGCCACTCAGATGGCCAATTCAAAGATTGAGTTAACCTGCTGTAAAAGCTTACCTTTCCTCACTGGCCTGTTTGGCCTCCAAGTGTTTTCCTCACCAAGCAGACCGAAGGTGATTTTGCATAACTGTTGTGCAGTGGTCACAGTTGGAAAATCACAGAGTTGTTCAAGAGAATGCCCTTCATCTGTTCTTGCTGCAAGGGTGATTCATTTAGTTCATTTTTCCTGTAACTCTGAAGGCTTTTGATGTTTTCATTTATTGGTCATTTCAATTTGGAGGTGTCACTATCATTTTTAATTGGAACTATTCTCTGGATAGGAGCGTCTGCTAAATGACTAAATGTAAACTGTCAAGTACTATTCAATATGTTTGAAATATCATTTCTACAAAGCCAAAAGTATTACGTTTGTACACTGTGAGTTTGATAGATTTTATAACAGTACAATTGTGCCTCAACCAAATACATATAATGCAATGCGTTTTCAGATAGAAAGAGCCAACAGTATCACCTCATTTTTGAAAACCTGTGACTTTTAAAATGGGTTGACCCTGAGATCCAAACTAATATCATATACTCTTACGTAGGTGAGTCTTGATGACTGTGACTCATTTAGTAGTTCCTAGAACCAGGACCAGATTTCAGCCTCAGGCTTTGAAAACCTCCCACAGGATCTGAAGGCAGTGGAATTAATTACCATTTAAACCTATACATTTACATTTTACATTTAGTCATTTAGCAGACGCTCTTATCCAGAGCGATTTACAGTAAGTACAGGGACATTCCCCCCGAGGCAAGTAGGGTGAAGTGCCTTGCCCAAGGACACAACGTCATACTGCACAGCCGGGAATCTAACCGGTAACCTTCAGATTACTAGCCCGACTCCCTTACCGCTCAGCCACCTGACTCCCCACCATTTAAACCTATACATTTGACAACATGACAGTCAACCTCACTTTCAGTCTTTAGCTAAGAATTGATCATGGGTAACGCATTTTAGAAAATGTTTATATTATTTCTTTCTTCTTAAATCTGTATTCAGGGCTGAAATTCATTTTAGTTTCTTATTAATTTATGCATTTTATGTATTCATGTTTTCATTTTAAATTGTATCTGATGGTGTAGCAAGCTCCAGTATTGTCGATAATGATAAACATGGAAATTGAAGAATAACAATGTTTTTGTTTATTATGTTATTCTGTGGTCATGTTCATATCCCAACTGTCAGCTTTTTTATTATTTTGGCTTGTCGGCTAGTTAGGATATAGTGAAATTGGTCAGTAGAATACAATGAGGTTTGTGTGTTTTTAATACAGATATAAATGGAATCCCACAACTATGACCTTCAATAAGGTTGTCTGTGGACATTAAAAGCTGTTGCTTAAAAGCCCCTTAGATCTCGAAAGTCACTTTCAACATGAAAGTATGCACAATAAATACCTCGAAAGCCTTTGTAAAAAGGTTTGGTTTCCCGTCGACGGCTTTGAAATTGTGATGGGATACTAATTATAATTCCTTGTCATTTTTTGTTGAAGGTGAAACTAATCACAGGTGTGCACACACAAACACTATCTCATACACACACACACACACACACACACACACACACACACACACACACACACACACAAACACTATCTCACACACACACACACACAGTTAATGTTTATCCTTTTGTTTTCTCCCTTGGTTAACAATCTCTTCTGGTTTCAATTAACACGTATGTTTGTGTTATTTTATATCTATGAATACTCTGTGCTGTGAATCTCACACAGACCCAATCTGTTTCAACTTTAAACTTGTTTCCATGGAAACAGCACACTGATGTGAATGTAAATACAAATCGGGTTCTATCATGAACAATCGATTTCGTCTGATGCGAATCACGGTCCGACCTTTATCAATAAGTCTTAGTTAGGAAAACAGGGAGGGAGGGTTTGATGAAAACATCTTCGAATTCTACTTTGTTAAAAACAGAATATGCACAATTAATGTGACATAAGAGTTGACTCTGACCTTACAGTAGAAAATGTTGTTCATGTAATCTTTTATCAGTTAACCCAGGGGTAACCCTAACCATTATCATTAGGTACAGAGCTCAGAGAACATTGCAGAATACGTGAGACAACATGATATTCGTGAGGATTTGATGTTGTCTTCCTGCTTTCCTCCACCCAGAAACCCATCCCGGTGGAACAGACAGATGGAGCACATCATGTAACATGGCAGATGTAGCAAACATTGCCACATGGCCAGTAATAGGAGGGGTATTAGTGTGTGTGTGTTCTGTGTGTTTGTGTGAGCGGCAAGTGTGCTTGAGCCCTTGTGCATATGATAGTGTGTACTGTGTGCATCATGGTTCAATCCCACTATCTTAAACCCCTGTTGTCTGGAATGTGCCACTGTCCATATTAAGCCAAGCTACATGCACTTGTGCTGGTCAGAGCAAATGGCGCCTGTAACCCTTGCAGAGGTGACTCAATGTCACTGATAGAGACAGGGATTACTGGTACACTGTGTATCGGATTCATTTTTAATGTGTACTCTCTCAGTGTCCCAGAACAGTCCCTGTTGGGAACTTGCATGGAACACAGCAAGTTCACACACACACACACACACACACACACACACACACACACACACACTTCTTTAGTCTTTAGTTCTTCTCACTGCTGACCTTTATCTGCCCATTTCTTTTCCCAAATCGGCCCACGCTGCTCTTTATTTTCATGTCTCACTCTGTCTCCCCCCCCTCTCTCTCTTACTCTATCTTTATGTCTCTCTCCCCCCCCCCCTCTCTCTCTTACTCCCCCCCTCTCTCTCTTACTCTATCTTTATGTCTCTCTCCCCCCTCTCTCTCTTACTCTATCTTTCTAGAATAGAAGTTTACTCAGACAGCTCTCTGGGCTGCTGACAGCCCAGAGACTGCTCTGCTGTCTGTCAGGAAGCTGGTGAGTTGCTGGGCTGGATTTAGACGATTAGCAGAGGACTTTTCTGATTGTACAGATAGGGTGGGATAGGATGTGTCACCCTGTGCTGGGTAATTGGAAACCCCTTATTCTGTCCTTAAAAGTGAAAAAGAAAGCTGTTTATCTGTGAATCGTACAATAAAAATTGTGGTGTCATGGTACATTGTTGGTTCATTGTGTGGCATCATCACCAGATGACTATCTTTGACTATGAGCTCAGGAAGACTGACAGGAGAACATTCTACATGGATGCTCTGTCCTGCCTATTGGTATTATTAGACACGAGATCCTCACAACCAATGTCATTGACGGCCAGGTCAAACCATAGTCGTCTAACCAACAGCCTAGTTTCAAGTCAGATTCTTTCCATGTTGAAGATCTTATTGAAGATGTGTTTTTAGAGATTAAACAGATCCTGTTGTAATGTTGATTTATTCAAGGCAACAAATCATTATTTTCCATTTGTACTTTTACAAAATAATTATAAATATTGTATAGCAAACAGGGAGGATAAAAACAGACAGCGAGGAAAGAAAAAAAGGTGAAAATCTTTTTCAGAGGGGAAGTCTGGAATGCTAACAACTCTCTCTCTCTGTCTCGCTCTCTCTCTTTCCTCTCTTCCTCGCTTAACTTTGAGCCCTCATCACGCAAAACTTTTCCAACCACAACCCCCCCCACACACAATTATAAATATAGCCCACTGTTATGCTTTTGAGTGGTGACCCCCCCCCCCCCCCCCCCCTCCTTCCCCCCAGCCTTTAAACACACACTATAAGAGCTCTGTGACAGTGGCTTTGCTTCTGGACACTGGTTTTCATTTGTCAGACACACACACACTGAGGGAAAACAGACAAACAGATGCAAGACAGACAAAACATCTTACTGGATAACGCGGCACACATTTAACTCAGTGTGGTGAAGTAAAAGAAGAGAAGGGGGAAACACATCGTCAGATCTGTCTCCCGTTTACAACCAACCAGAGTGGGACTGGGCCGGTGAGAAAGACAAAACAAGAGTTCCTCTTCTCCCTCTCCCTCTCTGTCTCTGTCTCTCTCCCTCGCTCTCTCTCTCTGTCTCTCTCTCTCCCTCGCTCTCTCTCTCTGTCTCTCTCTCCCTCGCTCATTCTCTCTTTGTCTCTCTTTCTCTCTCTCTGTCTCTCTCTCTCCCTCTCTGTCTCTCTCTCTCTACGGCACACCAAGACATCCATGAGTGGGACCAACAGCTCTGCTTACCGATCGGAGCGCAGTTTCCACCAAACGTCTTCCTCCTCTTCCTCCTCCACCAACCCCTACATGGAGAAGAGCAGGGGACTTTTTGCGGAGGACTTTGGATCTTTCATGCGACCTGGAAATGATGCCTTGGGATTTCCCAGTGAGTTGATTCTCACAGACACTGGTATATTATGGACCACCTGTATAGATCCCACTGTTTGTGATGATGGTGATGTTCATGGTCTAACCCAGGGGTGTCGAATCCTGGTCCTCGAGGGCCGCTGTACTGTATGTTTTGGATGTTTCCCTGCTCCAAAACACCTGATTCAAATGAATGGTCGTTATCAGGCTTCCACAGAGCTTAATAACAACCCATTAATTTGAATCAGGTGTAATGGAGCAGGGAAACATTTAAAACATACAGGAAAGCGGCCCCTGAGGACCAGGATTTGACACCCCTGGTCTAACCGGTCTAAAAAGGACAATACAGTCGATGCATAAATAGAGTATACAGTATGTTGAGAATGCTGTGTGAATACATGGGTGCACTGCCCTATCTGTTTACATGTCTACGTGTTGTGCATGACTATAAGTTTGCCTTATGAACTCCCTTCAAGCTACTGAATACATTTACTCCCATGTGTCTGACCCTGTGACTTCTCAGCAGGGTCTGGGTAGGGCAGTGTGTCTGTGTGTGTGTGAGAGAGAGGGAGAGAGAGGGTAGGGGTGGATAGCATTAAGGCAGAGCAGGGTATTCTGGTACTGCTACTGGTATGCTTGTGTGTGCCCATGGCATGGGGGTGGGGGTTGTGTAGAAGGTGCTGGGTTGGGGGACAGACTGGGAGGGAGGAGGGGAGGGTGTACACACACGCCGAGGAATGCTCCAGCCACTGCCAGTGTTGTGAGCTCACGCACAGAGAATGACTGGGATGACGCCTTGGAGAGGGTGGGCCAGACGGTTGCCGGGCAACAGGATACACACACGCAGACACACACATACTGGTACATCTGTGGCGTCATTTAGCCAAAGTGTGTTGAGCTGAAGCCCAGGTTGTTCCATTCCAGTGTGAAGTCATCCATGTGCTCATACAGTCCATATAGAATTTATGTATTATGTGTAGCTCTGAGAATGGATCAGAATGGCTTTCACAAGACGTAGGTCTTTTTAATTTTAATATTGGCTTTTATTACAAGGGGAAAGGATATGGGTCAGAGCCTATTTGTAGATATACTGTGTTTGTGTCTCTGCAGAACTGGAGAGTTCATTCAATGGTGAATAAACTTGTATCCTGTTTTGTTTCCAGGTCGACCAGGGGCACCAGGGAACATCAAGACCCTTGGTGACACATACCAGTTCACAGTGGACGTCCAAGACTTCTCCCCCGAAGATGTCATCGTCACCACCTCCAACAACCAGATTGAAGTCCGGGCAGAGAAGGTGAAAAAGTTGAATTCACCCAAAACTTTATTGATCAAACCTGGCTTGATAACACCTTTTGACATTGCTTAAAGTTCGATCCAGTCTCATCTGGTTGAGAGTTTCGGTTTGTGACTCAAAGTTAAATTCACTGTGATTTTGAAATATTTCTTCTGACTTTTTCATCTTTATTTGATTTTGCTTTCTTTTTTTTACAGTTGGCAGCTGATGGTACAGTGATGAACACGTTCACCCACAAGTGTCAACTGCCAGAGGATGTTGACCCCACCTCAGTGACATCATCCCTGGAGGCAGAGGGAGCACTGACAGTTAGGGCTCGCAGGAACCCTTCCAAACATGAGCTCGCTCAGACCTTCCGCACTGAGATCAAGATATAGCCCAGCTCTCGTTTAACTCCCTTTGTCCCTGTATGTTGTTAGCTACTTCCTGGATTCCTTCACAAATAATGCCAACTTTCGACACATTATGTGGCTTTCTTGCAGTTCGAAGACTAGCCTCGCATTATAGGCTACCACTTACTATTAATTAAATTAATATTCACAATGAATTTGTCATTAGTGCAACTTCACATCAATATCACCACACATGCACTCACACCTCCTGTTTGAATAATTAGTTTGCGATATTAAGAGAGTACTTACCACAATTTCTTGTTGACTCAGTCATTTTGTGAACAGTTGGTTTTACTCAACTCTCTGTATAATGATGAATTATTGTACATTTAAGTGTGAATAAATGTTGCCTGTTTTGACAATTTAAAAAAATTGTGTGTATCAATTTCTGTTATTTTTCCCTAATCATGATAATAAAATTGCAGGTTTGATCACGGATAATATTCCAATATTAAGGATGAAAGTCTCATTTATTAATAATGTACTGAATGTCTTAGAACACAATTATTTTAATATAACGTGAAATCTCAAGTACTATGACTTATGTATTGACAACACTGCAGAAATGTTGCCAATATTTAAGTAATAGTACCTAATGTCAATCCAGTGTGAAACCACATCACCCAAAACCGTATGACATAAATATTTACAATAAAATAAACATCTTTAAAAAGTTAAGTCAACAAATACTTTATTCATAGTCTGACTACCTCGTATATTACTGCATTGTACGTATACTGTAACAACTAACAAGCTAATTACACTTTTCTGTTGCCATATACAAGGTGGACTTGTTGCCAGTTCTTGGTGGTAGAGATACAAAAGTTGGTGTGTTGCGCCACCGCGTGGTAAATTTCAACTGACCGCGAGCTTGAACTACGCATGTGCATTATGTAAACCATCCACCCGGCCACTATCAATCGATCAGAGAGTGGAAGATGGCGGTGAATCGAGTCTGTAGAACTGGATCGATCGCCGAAAAACTCGATTGAACGCATTCAGCCTGGAGACTTTTGGAAAATACTTTGAAAGAGAACACAACAAGCTATTGAAGCAGAAAAGGTAACGTTTCGTAAGAGGTAATTCCAGCGTTTTCGTCGCAGATTATGGCGTGCGTAGTTACACACAGGACTAGGATCGGAAAGGACGAGTAAAAAGAAAGGCCTTCAAGCAAAACGCCATCTTGTTGGTTCATAACATGCATGTCTAGGCAAGCTGAATTAATCCCTGATAGCAAAGGCACAAGGATAGAGGATTGATAATCAATCGGAGGCATCGTCAAACTAAACTTTCTCAATTTAATTCATAAAAATTATGGCTTTCATGATTGTTCGTTCGACCAAATATACTATTACGCGGACATAGTCTTTGTTTCTCTTTTAAATGAAGAGCAGTCTTGTTTGTCATAATGTCATTCAGTTGTGAGTCAAGTCTGCTGAGAATGTTTTACACTTCTTAGTGCTTTTTATTACTCTCAATGAAATGTAAAAGTCAATATGCCTTGTATATAATAATTGAAACGCGCATGTTATTAAGTTATTTATCCGATTCTGTTTACATATCTCTTGTTTTTATTGTTTGTTGTAATTTTAGTTTCCAGCTCATTAAAGCCGAAGCAGGTTTGCCGGACCCGATCTACTGGTACCACATGTCATCTCCAAGATGGACTTTCCCTGGCACAGCTCGAAAGTCCTGGAGCAACTTAACCACCAGCGTCAGTTGGGTCTGTTGTGTGACTGTACCTTTGTGGTAGATGGAGTGGACTTTAAAGCCCACAAGGCTGTTCTCGCCGCCTGCAGCGCCTACTTTCGTACGCTGTTCCTGGACCAGAAAGACGTGGTGCATTTGGATATCAGTAATGCTGCAGGTGAGAGCTTTTTTATTATCTATGATATTGCCTAGGTCAATCCAGATGGTTCATGTGTCCAATCATTTTCTGAATCCTACAGAGGATATCCCATCTCACAGATTAGCTTCTTTTCTTCAGGTTTGGGCCAAGTCCTGGAGTTCATGTACACAGCCAAACTGAGTATAAGCCCCCAGAATGTGGAAGACGTGTTTGCGGTCGCCAGTTTTCTCCAGATGCAGGAGATTGTCAACGCCTGCTCTGCTTACCAGTCAGTCGCCTCCTCAACATCAGCCACACCACTAGACTGCACCCGTAAGTACACACATCCCCGATTGATCTCAAATCAATATACAAACATTTGATAAACAGTTTAACATTAAAATGAAATGAAACAAAACATTCTTATTATTCCTCCCGTTCATCTCTGTTGAAACAGACAGACCAGAGGAAACAGATCCGAAATCCAAAGAACCACCTCCAGAGATGGGTCCCCTTGACGACGAGACTCCAAGCACCTCTTTGGAGCAGGAAGGGTCAGACGTCATTGAGGAGGATCCCAAAGAGACCGCCGCAAATGTCCAAGAAACAGTCAGTAAGACCGCAGACAAACCAGCCCCAGGCAGAGGAAGACCCCCTAAGAACGCCTCGCACACGACACCGAAGAAAACGTCGGTTGAGAAAGTGGACCTGGAGGATGAGAGTGTAGCCAAAGACGCGCCCTTTCAGGACGACCCCTCGGATGCAGACTACACCCCCAGTCAGTCCGATGTATTATCGTCATGATGTCGATTGGCCCAGTTGACCCAGTCTGACCATTATAAACTCCCTGTGTGTTTTATAGAGGGCTTATAAGAAGTGTTCTGTGTTTTTACAGAGTCCCCGTTCAAGTCTTCAGCAGGCAGATCGTACATGAGCATGAGGAGGCGGAGAACCAGGAGAGCCCCGAGACGGAACTACCCCCCAGGTAACCACCTTCAGCATCATGGGGGTCAGATGGCTGAGCGGTTAGGGAATCGGGCTATTAATCAGAAGGTTGCCGGTTCGATTCCTGGCTGTGCCTAATGACGTTGTGTCATTGTCACTTGGGCAAGGCACTTCACCCTACTTGTGTTGGGGGGAATGTCCCTGTACTTATTGTAAGTGGCTCTGGATAAGAGCGTCTGCTAAATGACTAAATGTAAATGTAATGTAATCATGCACCTGTACTGGGACATGGAATACTGGGCCCTATAGAGCTGCATACTGTATGCTACCACGACCAGCAAACTGTTCTCCAATCCATCTATGCACTCCCAAGGCAAGTGAGCGATGTATGTCTTCACTGTGTCCCGTTCCCAGATGACTCGGACGAAGGTAGCGTGCCGAAGTCTGCCAACGAGGAGAAGAGAGAGAAGGATCAGGAGGAGGTGGAAGGAGGGGAGGAGGAGAGGGAGGCTGGAGGAGAGGAGGAAGAAGAAGGAGAGGAGGAGGAGGAGGAGGACAGCCAGATGGAGGAAGACGACACAGAGAGTGGAAGAGAGGGGAGGCAGACGCGCTCCGGGGCGATCAACGACCGAACAGAGTCTCGGTCCTACGGCTCAGTGACCCACAAGTGTGAGGTGAGTGTCCAGTATGGAAACCCTGGGTGTCCCGTCAACACACCTCCATGTTCCCATCAAAAATCTGCACATTTCACAAAACTCCTGTTCACCCCTGAAAACTCTTGTTTATACCCGAAGGACTCCCAAGTATTTTCATTTTATTTATTTATGTATTCATTTTTTACAAATCTCATACACTGTAGATGGAAAATGTGCGTTTAAAATGTATAAATAGCCACTGATCTATTCCAGGACTGTGGGAAGAAGTTCACACACACCGGGAACTTCAAGAGACACATCCGTATCCACACAGGAGAGAAGCCCTTCAGCTGCAGGGACTGCCACAAGGCTTTCTCTGACCCGGCAGCCTGCAAGGCCCACGAGAAGACACACAGGTCTGTCTGAGTGAGCTCCTGGATGAGCGAGCATCCCCGCACCAGAACAGTGTTTTGAATCCTTGTTGAATCTTCCCTCTCCAGGGGCGTAGGTTTGTTTTCAAATGTAGGGGGGACAGCTTTTTTGAACTGAGGATGCAGACGTGAAATATTATTTTCTTGATAAAAAGTGTGTGTGGGGTGCATAGAATAATAATACACATATAATTACATATAATGTGCATATATTTAAACCTACGCTCCTGACCTGTTTACGCTCTCCTGGCAGCCCTCTGAAACCGTACTGCTGTTCCACGTGTGGGAAAAGCTACCGCCAGATCAGCCTGCTCAACCTGCACAGGAAGCGCCACACGGGGGAAGCCCGCTACAGCTGCGAGGACTGCGGCAAGCTCTTCACAACGTCCGGTAACCTCAAACGCCACCAGCTGGTGCACAGCGGCGAGAAGCCGTACCAGTGCGACTACTGCGACAGAGCCTTCTCCGACCCCACGGCCAAGATGCGACACCTGGAGACGCACGATGCAGACAAAGGGCACAAGTGTCCTCACTGTGAAAAGCGCTTCAACCAGGTCAGGAGATGCTAACTGGTCATGAGGACAGAGGCTCTAAATTGATCAGCAAGCGAGGCAATGTTTTTGGTTCACGTTTATTTTAATTGGGGAGCTCCTAATTAATGTGTTTAAGTGTGGCTACAAATGGGATTTGGGGTACTCGACTTTGAGTTTTACTGATTGGTCAGCGTGTACAGGATATGACATGCTTGGTCTGTTTTGCTGCCCATGCAGATGGGGAATCTAAAGGCTCACTTGAAGATCCATATCACAGACGGTCCACTGAAATGCAAAGAATGTGGTAAACAGTTCACCACTTCAGGTGAGGAAAGACTAGATTCACTTCTTCCATGTGTTTCTGTTGTTTTGTCTATTTTCTTCGTTAATGTAACCGCAGTTTTTGATCGTTTGTTGTTGACTTATGGGGTTCGGTTTGGGTATTTGACTGTGGAGTCTGTGGTTACAGGGAACCTGAAGAGACACCTGCGCGTGCATAGCGGGGAGAAGCCTTACATATGCATGCACTGTCAGAGGGCTTTCGCTGACCCAGGGGCACTGCAGAGGCACGAACGCATACACACAGGTAGACTCGCTGAACAGATCTGCTAACCGGCAATGTCACATCATTTGGGAGTGGCTTTTGAAATACCTTTGTGCATGTTGAGACCAGGAAGTATCTACCTCAGTGTTGTGTGTGTGTTGCAGGAGAGAAGCCCTGCCTGTGTCTGATTTGTGGGAAGGGTTTCACCCAGGCCAGCTCCCTGATCGCCCACGTCCGCCAGCACACTGGAGAGAAGCCATACGTCTGTGATCGCTGTGGCAAAAGGTACAACCCTGGATCCCAAACAAACCTTGTTATGACGGGAGTCAGGTGGCTGAGCGGTTAGGGACTTGGGCTATTAATCAGAAAGTTGATGGCCGTGCCAAATGACGTTGTGTCCTTGGGCAAGGCACTTCACCCTGCTTACCTCTGGGGAATGTCCCTGTAATTACTGTAAGTCGCATCTGCTAAATGACTAAATATATAATATAGATGTTATATGAAAGCATATGCTTTAAATCAAATACAGCTTTTAGTGTATTAGTAGAAATCTAAAGAAATGCACTGGAGAATGTAGAAACATACATGCAATACACTATATTACAATACATGTACATTTTGTGGCGTAAGTAGCTTATTTTGATCTCTCAAAACATAGGTTTGTCCAGTCCAGTCAGCTGGCCAATCACATCCGCCACCATGATAACATCCGACCACACAAGTGTCACATGTGCAACAAGGCTTTTGTCAACGTTGGTGATCTCTCCAAGCATATCATCATTCACACAGGTACTGCAGGAATATAGGAAATTAGTCACTTCTGCATGCACTGCATTCCCCCTAAATTGATTTTAGTAATTAATTTATCATCCGGGCCTTTTTTTTTGATCTTCCTCCATGATGTCCCCAAGGAGAGAAACCGTTCCTGTGTGACAAGTGTGGTCGTGGTTTCAACCGCGTTGACAACCTGCGCTCCCACGTGAAGACCGTCCACCAGGGCAAGGCCGGAATGAAGCGCCTGGTGGTTGCCGGGGGAGACAGTGACGATGGGGGCGACAGCTACCCAGGCATGTCTACCTCTGACAGCGAGATCAACATCGTCACCGTCACAACCGAGGACATTGTCACCCTGGCGACAGAGGCACTCGCCGTTAGTGCTGTGGCCCAGCTGACAGGTCAGAGAGCATTCTGGGTAGTGTAGGACAGAAGAAGGACTGGGCCACCTAATCTCATCTGGGTATGTGTTGTCATGGTTTCATCTGTGTTTCCAGTGGTACCAATGGCTGCAGATGTTTCGGCGGACGACACAGAGGCACTGAAGGCAGAAATCACCAAAGCTGTTGAGAAGGTGCAAGAGGCGGGTAAGTAAGGCAGCTATAAATTTAACAGTAGCGTAGTACTCGCTCTGCTTCTATAAAGTTTCTCAATAAAAATCACAGTTGTTCCTTCTGTATGATTCACTTCTACATGACCCCCCACTTTCCTCCTCCCAGACCCCAACACCCAGATCCTGTATGCCTGTGACTCGTGTGGTGACAAGTTTCTGGATGCCAGCTCATTAGCCCAGCATGTACGCATCCACACAGCACAGGCCCTGGTCATGTTCCAGGCTGACTCTGACTTCTACCAGTACACCACCACCGCCACCACTGAGGGGGATACGACCACAACCTGGCAACCCACCACCGAGCAAGTCATCCAGGGGGGGGAGCTCATCTTCCGCACCCAGGATGCAGAGGGAGAGGGGAAAGAAAGCGAGGGTGTGGAAGAGACACAGGAGGAGGGAGAAGAGGGAGGTGGGGAGGGAGAAGAGGTGGCCCAAGCTGACACCTTGTCAGAGGTGAAGAATGAGACCATTGACAGTGGAGAAGGAGAAGAGATGGATTGTCAGGATTAGGTTAGCAGAGGAGTAAAAATTTGACGTGGGAAAGAATTAGAAGTAGTCCGCCGTAGTTACTAATAGAAGTACAGGGGATCTATGATAAGGGCTCAGAGTTTTTGTGGTCAGGTCACTTGGTCAACCAAAAACTCCAGCCCCCTGCCAAACACACAAAGACAACTCTTGGGCAGATTTGGGCATATTAATGAGATCACCTTTCATTTATAAAGGAAAAAAAAAGTCTTGATGCTGACAGTTTTGCTCTTTTATTCTAGAATCTAGAAATGTCAGCAGTAGCCTGTAAACATGCAAAGGTAGATTTGCACAGTATGCAAGATGTATAAATGGAAGTAATGAACTGGGTTATCCTCATTATGTCGACAATCTTTAGGCTTGGTATTCATGGACAACCTGTAGATTTTACACGTCTGTGAGCTTTCCTTAGTAAAACCACAGATACTTTAGTTTGTGTGTTAGATAAACAAATTGCCCTACTGAGATGCAGTGTGCATTATTTTCCACTTACAGTATTTTGGTATACTTAGTTAAAATATTTTCATTAAAAGCACAGTGTACAGATACAATACTGATGTGTGGGCTCAGTGAGTTGGGCGCTGGCTCTCAGTGATACGTCCACGGGAAACATTTTTAAATGTTGTGCATGTTGATGTTTGTCCTCCTCTGTTAAAATATGGGAGTGTTGTTTTCGTTTGTCGATGTGAAGGGGAACGAGGAAAAGTATGAATCGCAGATTTACTGTTAACGTCATAAGCATGGAGAGGTTTCAGTTAAATGTTCTGGAAAGGACAGGGTACTTTAGGGTACACTAACAAATACAGGGTCCGTCCTGTATGCTTCCGTTTATGCAGGTATGTTTCCGTCAGTCAACTAATTTTAAAAGATAACATTTAGTAGGTCCTGTGTTGAAAATAAAATATTTATGATAGAACAAAAATGTTTCATCTAACACGGAGATCAATAAAGATTAAATAACAATGGATTGAGAGTACATTGTGTAATTTATCAAATCAGTTTAATCTCTCCTATTTTGTTTTGTACTTAGAATTATTTCCCATGTTTAAAGAAATTCATTTTTGATTGTTCACTTCATCATGGGTACTTCGGTGACGCGTTCTTGTATGTGATTGGCTGAATCACGAGGCGGAAGGTTAGCCTTCTACTAACGCTGACGTCTACTTCTACTGCAGGAAAATGGCGACGTTGACAGCAGTCATGCAAACGATCCGGTCTATTTGTCCACTATCGTCCAACAAACGATCTTTTAGCATGGCCAACACAAAGTCTACAATGCTAGGAAATGGGGTTATTTTCTTTCTGTCGATATCATTGATGATGCATTCGGCATGGGCTGACGGAAAGACCCTTGTTCTGCTGGACAACATGAACATCCGAGACACCCATTCAATCTTCTTCCGCAGTCTGGCAGGTGAGTCTACAGTAGCCGCTCTAGTTAGCACACTAGTTAATGCAACTTTTTTTTAGCAGTTTCACATGATATCGGCAACTGGCTATCTAATTATCAGTATTGTAAGTGTACTTCCGTTGTCTCGAGAGCGTGTGCATGTATCATTTGCTTACAACTCAATGCTAATGCTAGCTAGCTTCCTAACTGGCTCTCCCTCCCTCTTCACCTCCAAGACACAGGGTGGAGAGATAAGAGAATGGACACTGAGTGACCATGAAATCCTGTCGCCAAAGTAGCTGTTGACTAACATGACAGTAGAGCTTATATTTATTTTTCTCATTTTAGACCGAGGATTTGATATAACCTTCAAGACCGCAGATGATTCGTCCCTTTCTCTGATCAAATACGGACAGTTTCTCTACGACCACCTTGTCATCTTCGCCCCATCAGTTGAGGGTATGTTTCAGTCTTAAACTCAGTCCTCTGCATTTTTATGCCTAATATGACTCAACACTTATGGTTCCAGAATAATAATAATTTGTATTACAAATATTTGACGGACTATTTGCATGAATACGTTTCCCCTATTTCACCCAATCAGGAGTTAAGACGCCACTCAATACTTACTCACGTTTTCCTTACAGACTTTGGTGGCAATATCAATGTTGAGACCATCACTGCCTTCATTGATGGTGGAGGAAATGTCCTTGTTGCTGCCAGCTCTGATATCGGTAAGAGTATGGATAACATTACATATATTTAATCACATTGTCTGTACCTTTTGCAGAGCCACAGACTCACTGTTAACTCATCAATCTTATATTTTGACTCAGCTAGTGTAATGCGTATATATAATTTAATGCTGCTGCTTCGTCCACTCCTTTATTAAAGGTGACCCACTGAGAGAGCTGGGCAGTGAGTGTGGTATCGAGTTTGATGAGGAGAAGACTGCTGTCATTGATCACCACAACTATGATGTGTCAGACCCCGGTGATGTAAGTAGGAATGTTTCAATAGTTTATGTTTAAACAAACTCAAATGTGTGTCAGAATCCCCATTTTTGGAAAAACAATGTATGGATATTTTTGTTTTTTTGTTTACTTCACCTAGCACACCCTGATTGTTGCTGACCCAGAGAATCTACTGAAAGCCTCCACCATTGTTGGCAAAGCTACAGAGAAACCCATTCTCTTTAAGGGGGTTGGGTAAGTCCATTATCATAAACTGGGAAATTGTATGATGTTGATAATGTTCCTGCAGTTCGTCAGGGATATAGGTGAACAAGTAATATGAATTTGAATGATGCTGACCCACCCGTTCATCCCTTCCCTACATCTCCAGTATGGTAGCAGATCCAGAAAACCCTCTGGTACTGGACATCCTAACCGGCTCCTCCACTTCCTACTCCTACTTCCCTGACAGACCAATCTCACAGGTATCGTAAAATTAGCCTCAGTTTATATTTTTAAATGTTGCTCTCAAAAAGTCAGTAATCTTTGTCTGCATAGTGCCTTTAAGAAGCTTTATCTCTGAGCGTTGTTGTTGACTTGTCTTCAGTACCCTCATGCTGTTGGAAAGAACACGCTGCTGATCGCCGGGCTCCAGGCCAGGAACAACGCCAGAGTCGTCTTCAGCGGGTCAATGCTCTTCTTCAGCGACGCCTTCTTCAACTCTGCTGTGCAGAAGGCAACACCTGGCTCCCAGGGGTACATTGCTTACTTTTACAAATGTTATAGTGTATGAACTAGACTAGAGGATGTACTAGAGTATTGTAAGCAGGTCTCTTGACTTCTGGTGTCCCGTGTTAGGCATGCTCAGAATGGGAACATGGAGCTGGCAGAAGCCCTGTCCAGGTGGGTGTTTAAGGAGGCCGGGGTTCTGAGGGTGGGAGATGTTTCCCATCATCCCGTTGGTGAAATCAGTCCTCCGGCTGCGTACACCATCACTGACCTTGTGGTGAGCATATTTATGTCTATGATCCATCTTGATTGAAGTGAAACTCATTGTAACTGACGCTTAAGCCTTGATGGTGTTCCAACATGCTTGTTTTCTTTTCATATAGCACAGGGTTTTTTTTGGCTCCAAAATAGTCTGGGGGGGGGGGGGGTGTATTGTTAACAATTATTGTTGTTGTTGGTTAGCAGCTTACTGAATGCAATTGATTGACACGTCTTTTAAAATTGTATCCAGCTCTGAAAGGTAGCGTTCCGTTAGGTTGGTCTTCTTCGTCTATCGCGTATATCGTAACCGTTACTGTAAGTCGCTCTGGATAAGAGTGTCTGCTAAATGACTAAATGTAACGAAAGTCTAGCGCTACGGACTGGTGGGATGCCCTAATTGAAGCAATAAATCCACTGATTTCTACTAGAAGACAGAAGTCGGGCCGCTTAAGCCTTTTCAATGCAGGGACAACCCTAATAGGCAGTGGAAGACATTTCTTGGCACCCTACATGGAGTTTTACTTAATTTCTAAAACATGGCAATGATGGCACTCCCTATTCCTACACAGGAGTACAGTGTTGTTATTGAGATGCTGTCTGACGGTCACTGGGTTCCCTTCGACGGTGATGACATTCAGCTTGAATTTGTGAGGATCGATCCATTTGTCAGGACCTACCTAAAGAAAAATGGTATGGACAATTATATTATTGACACAACCTAATTTACTGATTTTGTTTCGTTAGAACTCGCTGTTATGGTGAGAGCAATACTAGTGTACTCAATATTACTTAAATGATGCAATATAGGGAGTCAGTTGGCTGAGCGGTTAGGGAATTGGGCTACTAATCTGAAGGTTGCCAGTTCGATTCCCGGCCGTGCCAAATGACGTTGTGTCCTTGGGCAAGGCACTTCACCCTACTTGCCTTGGGGGAATGTCCCTGTACTTACTGTAAGTCGCTCTGGATAAGAGCGTCTGCTAAATGTAAATGTATTTCCAATAGGAGGAAAATACAGTGTGCAGTTCAAGCTTCCTGATGTGTATGGGGTGTTCCAGTTCAAGGTGGACTACAACAGGCTAGGCTTCACACACCTGTACTCCTCCACTCAGGTGAGTCAGTCAAATGAAACATTCACCAGGCATTACACATTATAATGAAGTTAATGCGAGGGTCAAAAGGGATTGCCTAACAATGCACCAGACCGCTGAACTTGTGCTGTTTTCCTGATCCAATTATGTGTTTAAAAAAAACTCTGGCATCGAGCAGAACCAGCAGTGCAGTGTCATAAGACATGTAAGATATAACTTCCAGTTTTCTGACCAAATGTTCCATCTTTTTTTCGACCCTAGGTATCTGTGCGTCCGTTGCAGCACACTCAGTACGAGCGCTTCATTCCCTCAGCCTATCCATACTATGCCAGTGTCTTCTCCATGATGGCTGGCCTTTTTGTCTTCAGCATAGTCTTCCTTCACATGAAAGAAAAGGAGAAGTCTGATTAAAGACGAAAGAGAGATAGGTGGAGGAGGAGGAGGAAGAAATTATTAATTTGGTTTGTATGGGGGTGAAGCTTTGAAATCAATCAAAGGTCTTGGTTGCTGAAATTGAGAAAGAGACTTGGAAACCTTTTGACAGTTGAAAATGTGACATTGTCATTTTTGGTTTTGGGAACACTATGCCAAGGATTTGCAAGTTTAACTCGTTCAGCATTTACAAGCTGCGATTAAGCTTTTTTTTTGTACTAAAAGAAAAATGCTGTTTGTGTGTAATTATCACTCACAGGATCCGTGCAGTATGAATTCAGTCAAGATATGGTTGATTTACTCATGAGCTCAATATGAGGTGGTGGAGCACTTGTTTAAACTCGTTTCGAGGATGTCATTTGTTATTCTTTCGGAAACAATATGTGGTACATGCACTGAATATTTTGTTGCCTGATCAGATTTGTTCCAATCGGTGTTTGCTATATTAAGTTCCAGAAATACATGTAAGCCACAATAAAATGTTGACATTCTACATCCCATCGAACAAAATTGTGTGAATGATTACTGACTGATACTTGATACGATCTGTCACCTCCTTGAACTGACCGGTAAGTGACGTAGCAGTCAGTTATAGCTAGATCTTCAGTGTACTGTCTAGCCGCCAGCTGGTTGACAAATGGATATAGCAGCGCTTGAAAGACAGTCTATCTAGCTTAGCACGACAGCGAGACAGAAATAATGGACTGCGTTAGTGCGTATAACTTTAACTTATTGAAATTTGCCTGTAGAAATACAGTTACAGGCAAAGTAAGTTGCTGAAATAGCCTGTCGGCGTCATAAAATGACTTAATGCACCATCAAATTAAGTTGCTATCTCTAGCTAGTTCAAGTTAGCTAGCTAGTGCTAATTAGCTAGCAAGGCTACACCAAAGAAGTGGGCGCTAACTGTCTGGTCTACAAGCTACTTTAGCTAGTGCTAGTACTTTTGCAAAATAGTTAACATTTCTGCTGTTTGACGGCATGGTAGACATTTATATAACAAGGCTGTTGGATATGTAATGGTACAGTACATGTTGCCACCAGTTTTTATAAAGTTCAGACTAGTTGAGTAGCACTAGCAGGAAGGCTAACTTGCCGCGCTAGCCAACATAAGTGAGCAACATATCAGCTGACAGCTGTGGACTGCCAAGACAAGACCAGAGCAAAGCAGTGATGGATCAACTCAAAGTCAAGGACCGAATATTGGAGAACATTTCGTTGTCAGTCAAAAAGGTAAGCCCGGTCAGAATGTACAGTAAACATATTGTTCACTGCATATCGGTCTAGTCTAGCTAATCTACATTTTCTCTTTGTGAAGGGTGCCAGCTCGTTTGAACAACACACTGACTCAGGGCAGTGCAGTGTGGGCCTTAATTGAACTGAGGAGAACAGCTGGGTGTACTAGGACAGAAACGGAAAGTGCTACCATTGTAATCTGATAACGGCAATGATTTTACAGCAACCTAAACTGTTTGCCTAATTTGTTTTCTAGTTGTCACCTATCATTAATTGAATACCACGTTGATGGTGGGTTAACCATCCTGCTTGACTGCGGCATACCGATGCTGTCATGATGTAAACATCCTCGGTGTGCTTCTACGCGCTAGTCCCTGTTAATGCAGCGAATGTAAACTTGGTTGGAACTACAGTGTAGTAACAGCGTTTGTGCTTATTTTGTGTATTAGTCCTTGGGAGTGTGTTAACTTAGAGTGTGAAGGATTTACTTTCTTTTGGTAGGTTTGTGTCGTTTGCTTTCCTTGAATGTCAGTGCTATTGTTGGCGTTCTCCCTGCCTCGGTTTAAAACTATGCGCTGTGGTGGTTGACTCCAATGCAGTCTACTCGAAGTGTAGTGAGTACTTGGCAAGTGCAGTATACACTTTGGATGATATGACTTTGAAATGAAATAGCTTAGCCCATATTTTGAATGTTTCCCTAAGTCTCATGGTCACATGACAGTCAGGTGATTGGAATTTGTAAGGAACTCAAATTCTTGTATGCTCCATGTTCAAATGTTTTCAGTGGTGTGTTAGCATATTTACAGGATAGTCATTCTTGCAGTATTTTGTAAACACAGTCTATCATCGTCATACTGACAGACAGGCAATGACATGCTAACCTCACTACCTTTTTCAATTCCAACACATAATTCCATTGGCACTATCCATTAGACAAACATTACTCAACCATTTCTCGAGCATGAAAGCATGTTTCCACTCTGTCATGAGTGGGGGCCAGTTAAGACTGTGTTCCTTATGTGACCATCTTTCCCTCTGTCCTTCCCGTTCCGCAGCTGCAGAGTTACTTTGCTGCCTGTGAGGATGAGACTCCAGCCATTCGGAATCACGACCGAGTGCTGCAGAGGCTGTGCGAACATCTCGACCACGCTCTTCTCTACGGGTAAGAGATTTGTAAGAATGACAGGATCTTTGTACAGTTTATTCTCCCAGAATTGCGCATCGATTATTTAATGGTGCTTACAATGTACTAATATAAACAGTGAAGTGTTTTTGCAGAAAGGGTTAAGAAAGCTTTATTAAATTGCCTAACTTGTGTGTGTGTGTGTGTTGCAGGCTTCAGGATATTTCCTCAGGTTACTGGGTTCTAGTACTCCACTTCACCCGCAGAGAGGCGGTCAGACAGATAGAAGAGCTGCAACACATTGCAACCAACCTCGGCCGCAGTAAGAGACCAGCCATTTCACAACCCAATTATGCATTGTGTGTCAACATTTGGTCCTAGCTCGGAGAAACAACTACCTTTCAAGTCGCTGTGATGTGTGACGTCTAGGATGTTTTGTTATGGATTAGAGTGCTTAGCTTCTCTACGGTGTAGTTTGTGTTTGTCCTTTCAGAGAGGAGATTATTGGGTTTGGGTTTGACTCGACCCGTTAGAAACACCAGACAGGAAAGAATGCAACCCAATTACCGTCCACACGTTTAGGACTGACTAGTGTTTATCTTTTCTGCTGCAGGCCGCGCCTGGTTATACCTTGCTCTTAGTGAGAGCTCTCTAGAAAGTTACCTCCGCCTGTTTCAAGAGAATCAAGGCTTGCTACAGAAGTATTACTTCAAGTAAGTGCAGTCCTATTGGAACAATGTAATCATTTTTTGAATGATAAATGCAAGCAGCTCCACTTTAGCAAATTAGATAACTGATTCAGAAATCAATCTCTTTCAGAAATGCGCTGGTTTGCAGTCACGACCACCTCACCCTCTTCCTCACACTGGTGTCTGGATTGGAGTTCATTCGTTTTGACCTGGAGCTGGTTAGTCGATGACACTAGTAATGGAAGCACACAGGGCTTGTGAAATGTTCACTTTACAGAGTTTTTTGACAAGGATTAAATCACTGTCAAAATAAAATCCCACATCAGCGTCAAAATAAAACCCCACATTTACTGTAGGATGTGCCCTACCTGGATGTGGCCCCTTACATGCCAGAGTATTACAAGCCCCAGAACCTGCTGGACTTTGAAGAGAGGCTTCCCAGCTCCGACAGCCTCTCCCTGCACTCCTTCACCTCCCTCACCTCCACCAACCTGGAGTGGGACGACAGCGCCATAGCCCCGTCCAGCGAGGGTAAGAAACACTATCCTCTTTCTCTCTGTCTGTCTCTCTCTCTCCCTGTATGTCTGTCTGTCTGTCTGTGTCTGTCTCTTTCTCTCCCCCTCTTGCTTGATCAATCTCCTAGTCTCATGCAGAGGCACTTATTTATAGGTTGATGCCACGTAATGAAATATCGATCCAGCAAGTGACTCAGTCCTGACTGGCACAAGTGACTCACAGATGTAGAAATGATCGGCAAGAACTCATCTTGATGAGAAGTGCTCTTTATTGAATGATGCGATGGGCACTCAGCGTGACCTCGTGATCGGAAACGTATAGATCAGCGATTCCCAACCTGTGGGCCGTGGCCGCTAGGGTAATACAGGTGGGCCTCCATACCAATGAAAAATTTAATTATAAATATCCAGTTAAGTTAGTTCTCAAACACAACATGAAGTTTTTTTTAGATGAGTTCGGGTTTTCTTCCCAAAATGACAATCAACGACGTACATAGGATTATATGTTGCTGCCCTTCAAGCAAAAGGGGTTCCAATTTTACGTTTGCAGCTACATCAAAAATTAAGAAGGTAAGGTTTATTTAACGTGCACACTAAAAGTAGCTACCTAGGCTAGCTGTAGCAATCTAGGATTTGAGCAGTGACGTTAGCTAGGCTAGCTCTAGCTAGCTAACAATTGTTAGCTACATTATAATGTACTCAATTATCTGTCAGCTTGCTTGCTAGTCATTAATGTTAACTCACATAAACAATTGGTCTGTTTCCTCCAGCACACCTGATTCAAATGAATGGTCATTACCCGGCTTCCACAGAGCTTGATAACAACCCATTCATTTGAATCAGGTGTGCTGGAGCAGGGAAACATCTAAAACATGCAGGACAGCGGCTCGCGACGACCAGGACTGGAAAACCCTGAGCTAAGGGGTTAATAACCCGTTCTGGTTATTTAAAAGTCACGTTTCTAACTTCACCGGAAGTTCTAGGCCTGGTAGTTACACAGGCTACCCCTCTTTACAATGGGTGCTTACTGTGGCTCTGATGGACACCTTTGATCGCTCAAATAAATTGTGCCGTGAAAGCCAACTGTTTGGCTCCCGTGGTGTTGTTAGACGTGTTCGCGAATTAAGTGAACGGATGTGTTGGGCGGCGGCAAAAATATTTGAGCTATGCAAGTGGGACGCAAAGTGGAAAAGGTCGGGAATGGCTGGTGTAGATAAACCGAAGGCTTCTGATTGCCTTGGTTTTATAGTTGCGTGTGAATGCTGCCACATTTCCCATTGCTCCTGACAATTATTAATTTGTCACCATGGTGACCATATTATTAGTCACTATCCGGGTTTAGCTTTTCTGTTTCTCTCCGTGTCTGTTGTTATCATGCGTTTCATGTCACGTTGTCATTTTCTCATCAGTCTCCTGTCTCATCCTTCCCTGTCTAATGCTCAATCTCATCCCTCCTTTTTTTAGATTATGATTTCGGTGACATCTTCCCCGTGTTGCAGTCTATGCCCATTGCAGACTGGGAAGGTGGGACATGGTTAAACCCCCCTCCCTCCTTCTTCCTCTCCTCTCCCCTCCCCTCACAGCATCACGCATGCTCATCCCACAGTATGTGCTGAATGAATGCTGTTCTGCTATTCAAAGGCAAAACTACCTTAAAAAAAGATAGCTTAATGCTACTGCTTGAAGCAAAACTTCAACTGATGGAGAGCAACTAACTCAAACGCTTCAATGTTCTTGAAAAAGATTAATATACATTTTCTATACAAAGATACACACATATTCTTTACAGTTGACTATTTTCAAAGTTTTATATAATTCGTAATATAGGCTGCATTACTAATAGTTGCTTAGTTGTGAAAATATTAGCCTTTTGTACAGTAGCCTTTTGTAATGAAGCCAAGAAATAAACGTTTGCAGTAGTGCTAGTCCATCCTCAGGTAAGTGTGGGTAGTGCTATCCGCTGGTGACTTGTTGGATGGGAGGAATCATGTTTTAATATACTGCAGACAGTCCCCCCACCTCCCCCAGGGAACCATGATCCTAGTGCTCGCTCTGCATTTCTGTCTCGTTATACTAAGGGGAAGTGCGGTGCTCGATGCCACTGGTGCTCAATCTGTCTGGTGTGTTGCTCTCGGCTGTGTCAGGAGGAAGCTCGTTGCATTGTCCTGAGGTGTAACTGAACCACCATAGCTTGGAGTGTCAGCCGTAGCATGGCTACAGTTAGCAGGTTAACATGGGGCTTTATTGACTTTTTAAGAAATTTAAGCAATCCTGATACGTTTTGGTATTCCTTAGGCCTAAGCTATGTAGATCCATATATTAAATATTTCCAACTTCTGACATCAGCTAGCCTAAGTAGTTTATAGGCTACTGCACTAGCTGTAGTAGAAGTAGGCCAGTGTGAGCAATGGTGGAATGGTTTTACCCAGGCACGAGATGAAGCTTGTCTATCTATCTGTGTCTTTATCCAACGCACCCAATACAGTCCTTCCTTTTCTGCATGTCTGTCCTGTCCACATGGCCATGGCGTGTGCATGCTTGACCAGTGTGAGTGGGTGGGTGGGGGTGGGGGTGGGTGTGTGCGGGTGTAGACTGCTCCGTTATCCCACTAGCTCCATCTGACCCGTCTCCCCTTATCCCAGAGGGAGATCTCACAGACCCGGTCAGCTGTCCTCGCTCCACCGGCTCCGAACCGCAGACGGTCATCGGCGACTCTGTGGCGCTTCGAGCCGCCGTCGCCGCCTCCTCTGTCGTCGTCAAGGTGGCCCCTCCCCCACCTTCCGCACCTCGGAGCCCCACGTTCAGACACAACCCCTTCAACGAGGACTCGGACACCAACACATCCACCGACGTCACGCCCGTGCATACAGCCAGCCACCATGACGCCACCACTGGGGACGACACGGAAAGTACCAGCAACGAGCTGGAGGTCATCAGGTGTGTTTCGTTTTAGATTTTAAGATTTTATTACAGTTTCACATAGTAATGCTCATAATAAAGTAAAAAACACTCTTTAACGGCCATTATCTAACTGACAAGATAATGTTTGTGGCCCATAAAAAAAATACCAATAGGCCCACAACAATTTTTCTTATTCCCATAAGGGGAAGATTTTTAAATAGCAGCATAAACAACAACAAAACAAAAACAGATTGAATCCGACAGAGCCGGTTGTACCTACATGATTGGCGGCTACACAGAAGTACAATTATAGTTATTTTGTTGCTGCTCAACAACAAAAACGGAGATTGCCAAAGTAGCAGAAAGTCGCTAGATTTGTCGCTAGCCACTAGATGCAACTTGGTTGGGTGAAATGGTAAGGTGAAAATTTGTTAAATCTAGCAACTTTGTCGCTAAATTGGCAACACTTTAACCGATAGTATTAACTGTTTAACATCCGTATTGTCGGTTAATGGTTACATGATTACATGATTAATTATTTATGAGAATTGTTAGTTTCACGTATCTGATGAGTCATATCACCATGTTAGGTTAGACTGCTAGTCAACAGTTAAAGAGGAGCAGGACCTAGAACGCCAGTGTACTTGCAGCTGTTTAAAAATGCCAAACCTGAAACCTGTTCTTTCATATTCCCCAGGATGGCAAGACGACGCAAGCCTGCTAAGAAGCGTCGGGGGAAGGGCTCCACAGACTCGGCCAGCAGCCAGCCCTCGTCCTCCCTGGAGCAGGTAGAGGCTGACCTCAGCCTGCATGCCGCCGGGGAGGCCGATGCCTGGAGCTCCTCCCTGGGGCCCCTGCAGGACTCCGGGTCTGAGACCGTGCGGAGGAGGAGGAGGAGCAGGAAGGGAACGGGGGAGGAGGAAGAAAGTGAGGAGGCGGAGGGGCTGTTGAGACTGCCGGAAATGACGGACACCTCCATGGAGAGCGTGGGTCAGCCCCTGCGTGACGTGATCGACCGGCTCGACGGGGGCGAGGTGTGGGAACGCCTGGTGGAGGAGGAGGGGGGAGGAGGAGAGGATAAGAGCCACCACAATGGGACAGGAGGACCATGCTCGGGGGAGACCCCGGGCCCACACCCCCCAGGGCAGCAGCCCTTTCGAGGGGATCCGGGGGGCGAGCCTCCCGATCCGACTGGAGTCTCACTGCGACTTCTGGCCCCGAGCCCCAACTTCCTGCAGGCCCCCCCGGCCCCCGCTGACTTCTACTGCTTTACCCCCCACAGTCCAGACCCTTCTGCCCAGGGTGGTGGCCACCATGACACTGCAGGGTATGGCCAGTCGCAGGCTCTTCTTGGTAGCTATGAAGGTGAGGGAGAGACAGAGGCTCTGGCAGGACAGAAAGACGTCCTGAAACAGGAAGAGGAAGCAGGGGAGGGGGAAGGAAGTGACACGGGAGAGCAGTTGCAGGTGGTCGTCGAGAACGGATTGGCTGCTTCTGGAGCGCCTGTGGAGGAGCTTGAAGATGATAGGCTAAGTCCGACAGAAGTCACGCATCCTGCTGAGTTCAAGTAAGGTGCTAAACAAAGAAAGACATGGTCGATCAGTCATTTTGGTCGAATTTTGACGATCCATAGTGACAGTGTTATTCCATAGTAACGGTGTTTCATTGATGTCTCAGGGTGGACAACAATCACCTGCTCCTGCTCATGATCCATGTCTTCAGAGAGAACGAGGAGCAGCACTTCAAGGTGAGGACAGTGTTCGGGGTCCTTCTCTGAGAGGAACAAGATGATGCCGTGTGCACCGGACCCTGAGGTGTGTGTGTGTGTGTGTGTGTTCCCAGATGGTGAGGATGAGTACAGGGCACATGGAAGGAGACCTGCAGCCTCTCTTCCTGCTGCTGACAGACTGTTACATCTACCTGCTGAGGAAAGGTGGGGGGCTGAGCCACACTCACTCAGAACACTGATCCCACTCTACAAGGACTACATAATACTAGGTTATAAAGACTTCCGTAGCTGAATATGAGCTGAACAACTAATAATGATATTGTCAAAGAGCTACTGTCACTGTGCAGTTCAACAAGGTTTAGAACAGTGTCTCCATGACAGTGAGTCAGGTTTAGTTTCAGGAAACGGCAACGTTATCTCTCTGCAGTCCTACTTTGTGTGTCTTTTGTTGACGTTGATGGTTTCCCCCCTCCTTCCCCTCCTCCTTTCGGACACAGGAGCCGCTGAGAAGCCCTACACGGTGGAGGACGCCATCTCCTACAACGAGCTGGACTACGTCTCTGTGAGTTACAGCACAGACGTGTTATCAGTCTATTCTGGTCTGGATGAGATGCCTCTCAGTGTCGCAAGGCCGCTGTGTTTACGTGTTCAAGTGTTTAGAGCCTTAGTTCAGGGTGGCCTTCTTCAAATATTCGGTTTTAGCTAAGGTCACCGTGTTTTTCGCGTACGGGTGAGGTTTGAAGCTGGTTCTGTGGCAACAAGTCACAAGGTTCATGAGTTGACACTGTTGTTTTTGTAGCAAGACTTTTTAATCTTGTTCCTAACTGCTAACAAAGATTTGGCCATACCTAAACATCACTATACAGTCCATACAGCCTCCCCTCAGTAGAGTCACGGCTGTGCTGTGTGTCCAGCGGTGTCACGGCTGTGCTGTGTGTCCTAGGTGGGTCTGGACCAGCAGACTGTCACCCTGGTGTGCACCAACAGGCGACGCCAGTTCCTTCTGGACACGGCGGACTCCTCACTGACAGAGTGAGTGCCACACCCGTGTCTCTCTCTCTCTGTCTCTCTCGCTGTCAATGTCTCTCCGTCACTGTCTCTCCCTCTCTCTGTCACTGTCTTTAACTGTCTCTCTCTCTTCTGTATCTGCTTTTTGCTCTCTTTCACTGTATCTCTCTGCCTTAGCATGGTAGTAAGATTATTTTGGGAGTCAGGTAGCTGAGCGGTGAGGGAATCGGGCTAGTAATCCGAAGGTTGCCAGTTCGATTCCCGGTCGTGCAAGCTGACTTTGTGTCCTTGGGCAAGGCACTTCACCCTACTTGCCTCGGGGGAATGTCCCTGTACTTACTGTAAGTCGCTCTGGATAAGAGTGTCTGCTAAATGACTAAATGTAAATGTATTTTTTTATTGATTTTCTTTGGCTCTCCCCATGCTCCTTCTCCTCTCCTCCCCCAGCTGGTTCGTTGCAGCCCTGAAGTCAGCCATGATAAAGGGCTGCAGGGAGCCCCCCTACCCCTCCATCCTGACCGACGCCACCATGGAGAAACTGGCCCTCACCAAGTTTGTCTCCCAGGAGTCCCAATGCGAGGTACCAGAACCTAGACAATCCTTCGCTACCATAGTCTATTACTGTCTAAACTGTTAATAAAAAATAAAACCAGACTTTATTTGTATAACCCCTTTTTTTAACAACCAGAGGCACAAAGGTCTTTGAAAATATTTGATATCTGATATATCGGCTACCGCTGAGCTCCTGTCCACTCGGTCCACCCGTCTGTGCAGGTGTCGGAGGTGTGCATCCGGCTGTACTCCCTGGTGCACTGGGAGGACCCCATGGACGTGGCCCTGACGCCCCAGGCCGGGCTTCCTGGCTCAGGGGACACCTCCAACACCAAGGAGGGCGCTCTCTTCTACAAAGCTGGAACTGCCTACCTGGTCATGGAGCAGTGGAAACCTTGTTACCTCGTCCTCAGGTAGGACTACACAGTGGGGTCGTCAAGGAGACGGTTATTCATATAGCAGCAGGAAATACAGCTGGTAATCAAAGAGCAGAAGTGCACTGTTGGAATAGTGTTTTAGTGTTCGGCTAAGGAACGGTGTGTTTGATGTGCGCTGTGGTGCCTCCTCTGTTGAGAGGTGTGATGTTGTAACACTGTCTGTTTTATGTGCAGTAATGGGATCCTGTATCAGTATGCAGAGAAGACTGATGTGAAGCCTCTGATGTCAATCACCATGGGGTAAGAGAGGGCAGCGCTTTATGGATCTGAAGCTCAGGTCCTGTCAGTTTGCGAGTTCAAATTAAAATGACACCTACCTGCCGGACTGCTTATGGGAATACGATATAACAGTGATGGTGATTGTGTTGCATGCGGTACTGAACTGTAGACCTGTTCACACTTTGTCCCCCCACCCCTTTCTCCCCTCCCCCCCTCCCTCCCTCAGAGGAGAACACTGTGGAGGGTGTCGTCGCTCCAACAGTACAGAGCGTCCCCACGCCTTCCAGGTGATCCTGACCGAGCGCCCGCCCCTGCAGCTCAGTGCAGATAACGAGCTGGACATGGCCGACTGGATGCTGGTGCTGTGCCAGTCCGTCTCCAAAGGGGTGAGAACAACACACTTAAACACACACACACACACTGTACACCGTACACCCATGTTTTCACACAAACACAGCATACGGATACACTGGAAACTTTGCTGACACGCCTTGCACACACACACTCACACCCAGTACGTACACACTGAGAGGCTGTGTCCAGGGACTGTTCTCCAGTCAGACCCACATGCAGCAGAGACACAGACACTGCCTGGGAGAGGGAGAGAGAGCAGATGTTGGTTTTTAAGCGGTGAAATGTATCTGAGCTGTTACCAAAGAAAGGACAGACTGTTCAACACACAGGAAGAACTCCATGATTTTACACCTAGTGTGTCTCATTCAAGCACATGTGAAGACTATAACTCATGTCATCTTGCCTTTGCTGACATCCCCATGTGAGAACGTCAAGGCATACTAGTATTTCGGTGTGGATGGACCTTCCCTGATAAACACAACTGCGATGGCAGTTGAGATGGGCTCTGCACCCTGTAGGATTACATGATGTGGATTCCAGTACCCTAGTCACCTGTGGTGTCTGAGAAGGAGCAAAATCCAACAACTAAAATTGACCAGTATCCCTTTTGCTGTTTCTCGGATTCACTCTCTCTCCATCTCCCTTTCCATCTCTCTCTTTCTCTGTCTCTCTCTCCCTCCCCTCTCCCTCCAGATGATCCCTCAGGGTGTGCCCCCCACCCCCTGTATCCCGTGCTGCCTGGTGGTGACAGACAGGAAGCTGCTGACCTGTCATCAGGACTGCCAGACCAGCTTCTTCCGCTCGCTGGGCGGGGCCGAGCTCTGTGATGTCACCGCCGTCAGCCTGGACGCCGACAAGGAGTACTGTGTTGTTGTAAGTCAAAAATAAAAGGCAAATATTAGTAATAAATAAATAATATATATATATTTTTTTTTTTTACTCAAATGTTTTTTTCTGTTTAGGAGTTTTCAGTAGACCGGGCCCACTTCCTGCCTTCCTGGGTCCTCTACTTCAGTGGCTGTGAGGAGAGAGACCGCCTGCTGAGGGCGCTAGAGAGCTCCTGGAGAGAGATCTTCCAGGTGAGGGAGAGAAACCCTACAGACATTAGTCTGTCAGTGCCTCTATTATCAAGTACATTTACATTGTCATTTAGCAGACGCTCTTATCCAGAGGGACTTACAGTAAGTACAGGGACATTCCCCCGAGGCAAGAAGGGTGAAGTGCCTTGCCCAAGGACACAACGTCATTTTGCATGGCCGGGAATCGGACTGGCAACCTTCAGATTACTAACCTAACTGCTCAGCCACCTGACTCCCGAGAGAGTCAGGTGTAAGAGCCTAATACGAGCTCCAGAAAAATACGAATCATGTAGCTTTAATAAATGAAGTGTGTGTGTGTGTGTGTACATATAAATATGGGAATGATTTTCTGGACCTGATGTTAGTTTCCTCCAGGAAAACAATGACTCTTATTGAGGGACTAACTGATTTAACTTCTTGTACTCGCTGTGAATTATATTATTGTTGCTCGCTTTCCTACAGGTACACTCTTGCACTTTTGAGGTTCATGTTGTTTAATTGTAATTGTAACTTGTTTAACTACATGCTGTTGTGTTTCTTCCCATTGGCTCTTATTTGCTTTTCACAATGTATGCATCATGTTTTGGCTACCCACAATGTTTTTGTTGTTGTTTATGATCATTGACCTATGCACTTTTGTAAAGCTCTCTCCTGGAAGTCGCTTTGGTTAAAAGCATCTGCTAAATGAATAAATGTAAATATATATATATGTGTGTGTCTTCCTATGTGCCTGCTCCAGGTGAGCCTCCCTCGTAAGAGTGTGTTGGACCCGTCTGTGCAGAAGCGCTGTGGGGAGGCGCTGGCCCTGATGAAGAGCGCCTGGCAGAGGAGTGACAGCCTGGCTCGAGGACGCTCCCAGAGAGAGCCCTGGTGCTGACACACACACACACAGGTACAGCCCTGGGAGCAGACACACACACACACACAGGTACAGCCCTGGTGCTGACACACACACACACACAGGTACAGCCCTGGTGCTGACACACACACACACAGGTACAGCCCTGGTGCTGACACACACACACACACAGGTACAGCCCTGGTGCTGACACACACACACACAGGTACAGCCCTGGTGCTGACACACTCACACACACAGGTACAGCCCTGGTGCTGACACACTCACACACACAGGTACAGCCCTGGTGCTGACACACACACACACAGGTACAGCCCTGGTGCTGACACACACACACACACAGGTACAGCCCTGGTGCTGACACACTCACACACACAGGTACAGCCCTGGTGCTGACACACTCACACACACAGGTACAGCCCTGGTGCTGACACACACACACACAGGTACAGCCCTGGGAGCAGACACACACACACAGCCCTGGTGCTGACACACTCACACACACAGGTACAGCCCTGGTGCTGACACACACACACAGCCCTGGTGCTGACACACTCACACACACAGGTACAGCCCTGGTGCTGACACACACACACACAGGTACAGCCCTGGTGCTGACACACACACACACAGGTACAGCCCTGGTGCTGACACACACACACACACAGGTACAGCCCTTGTGCTGACATGGGAGCAGACACACACACACAGCCCTGGGAACAGACACATATACTCACTCACACACACACACAGAGACAAACAGACACAGCCCCAGGAGCTGACAGACAGATAATGTGGAGGAAGAGAGTCCAGTGAGAGACTCCAGACAGGGGGCTCCCCGACACGTGGCCTCTCCACAGAAGAGTGGGGCCAGTACCATTCCCATTCAGGAGCTGATGATCAAAATGCCCGATCGTTGACTTTTCTTCAGTTCAGAAACTCGATTTTGAATGTACCGTAGTTGTAATGGACCCTGAACTCTTTTTGTGGGACAATGAAAAGCCATAAGGACAGAGGGAGAGTTGGAGTCTTATGTGTCAAATGAAGTGGTGGTAATACTGTCATGGGATGCTGTGAGTTTTGTTTCAATCTCAGTTCACACACTCCTGGTTTTGCACACATCATGTATGTCATGCTGAACTACTAAAGACAGCGGTTTTCAACGTTACATTTTGGACTAAGATGAAGCTGCTTCCTTACAGAAAATAATGTTATTTTAAATGATAGTGCAGCTGTGTTATGTTTCTAGTGCGTAAACATACAGCTGCATATATAGTGCAGCTGTTTTATCATTTAAAAGAACATTATTAAGCTGTACAGTGTTAATGTATAATCTGTCCATATTAAGATGTACTGTTCTGATTTCAGTTCTCAATGCCTCCCAGTCTCTAATATAGGAAGCAAAATTATTGTAGCCTTTTCTGACGATGCACAAGTTTTGGGATAATTGTATACCAAGGTCATATGAAGAAAGGATATACATGGGGTGTTTACAGTTGATCTGTTACAGCATTAAGTTAATCTGGGGGGTGTTTTTTTATCAATTTGGTGTACTTGTTTCTCTATTTCAAAAACGGGTGGCGTGGAGACGGTTGTCATATGGAGGACAGGAGATGGGCCTGTGTTGTGGGATGCATCTTTGCACAACACTTTGACTGTGGTCTTGAAGTTACACAGTACTTTGTTTTGTTTTTTAATGGGTACTGATAAAATAACTATGGTTGTGTGGGAATTAATACGATCTTTAAACGCTGCTTTTTAAATTAAAACATAGTGGGAGCAAATAATTGTTTATTTGTATTGCAACTGCTCTAGTACATGTATGAAGGGGATATGTTGACGGTTACTGGCTGTGTCTATTGTCTGGTACACGTGTGTGATTGGTGGCCAGTGTGAAGGATAGGATTCAACTGGGGTCTTTGTGAGGTTGATGTTATGATAGTCGGCCACTGTTTCATGTGGGATAAGTGCTAATGTTTCTGTCTAGTATTATCTGACCAGTCAAATGGTCTGCAGAAATGCTCTACTGGACATGTGGCTAAAGGTTAGTAGTATTAGTTTTGTGTATTTACTTGTATCTAAAAATGGGTTGTTGAATATGCTAGTGTTTCATATGCATTCAGAAAATGAGGAGGGCTCATTTTTAACTGGTCACTACAAAGTTATGGTCTCCTGCATGAATCTATCCACAATCTTTCTTTTTATTTCAAAGATATCCATCATTGCTTCCATCGCATGGTCAGAGTGCTTCTAACTTTCTCACAATCTTTCTTTGACAATGAATTTATCTCTGGTGCATAAAAATACTTCTTGGTTAATTCAACTGTTTAAAAATGTACGTAAAGTCTGTCTAATAATCTGGATTTGAACAAGCAGAGTATTTTTGTTTTTAAAGGCTGCATTGCCAATTTCTCCATATAATGATGTGGCCTTTTCGATAGTCTTCTTGATTGGACATTATAGCCTATAGGGGTACACCAAATAAAGCCCTGTTGCTGAATGTGGCCTTAATCTCCTCTTGGCTATTGAAACATGGCTTACAATCAGTGCTCTTTTGCGGGATTCAATGTTAACTTTTTTCTCCCCACACCGGCCCTCCGATCAGTACAGTAGGTCTGTGTGTAAGTGTATTAGCCAACTGTGAAATATTATGACACAATGTAAGACAATAAGTATTTGCCACACCCCTGCAAGTCATTTCTGAATTCACTCTGAATTCAACTGCCCCAAAATGTTGGCCATCTATGTAAAATATAATTCTATATATGTTTATATTTGTACACTCTCAACACTAGTGTGCAACTTGGGTAGCAGTGCATAGACGTGCTTTGACTGTCAGTGAATCGTGAATTGTGGTTGTTTGCTGGAACAGCAACCACTAGTGCAACAGACTGATAGCCCCAGGTTTTAGAACTTGGGGAAGGATATGGCACCAAGCAGCTGGCGTCAGTGCTGAACCTGTGTAGCTGAGGCGGTGTGTCAAAGTGTGTTCATCCAGTGTGTGTGTGTGTGGCCACTGTCAGTCCAAACACATGTTGTTCACTGAACATGTTCTCTTGCTCTGAGAAGTGGGAAGCGCCACTTGGTCCCTCCACTGTTCTGCTGTTTTTGAAGGACACTATTATCTCAGGTTCAAAATGGTATTTCAAGCAGGAAAGACCCAACACCTTAACACATGTTTGAAATCTGATTTGCCTGCATTTTGTTTTGTTTTTAATTTATTTTAAAATCTTTACTTTTCTCTTTTTATGCGGTGTAGTTATTTTGATAACCCACTGATTTCTTTTTTAAAGACACGTCCAGTGTTGGAGAGGACTCCAATTGTAATATAAGTTGACTGTGAGTCCTAGAAAACTCCATGCGATCGGTGAAAAGAAATGTGTACTATGGAAGTCTATCTCATGGACACGTAAGTGAAATGAGTGCTTTATTTGAACAGAAATGTTGGGCATTGCTGGCCAATGATGGATTAAACCTTTTTGATTGAATTGGACATTTATGGATGGAATAACATACTTGGATTTTTTTTATATATATGTTGGATTTTTATTTTGTATTAAGTTTAGCTGTTTTTTTAATTTGAGTTGTATAAAGATTTAGGATTAATTCATTCTAATACTCTGTCACACTAAAACCTGCATGTCCTGGTTGTTTTTATAATGTACATATGATAACGAATGTACACATTTACTTTGTGAATAGGACAACATGAATAAAGAATCTATACCACCTCTTTTTAAATGGTTCTTCTCTAAAATGTATATATATCTATCTATCTTCAAATACAAATATCCATCTTACTGCAAGCAACTTCTCCTAGTTTTATTGCTTCTGATGTTAGTCATGAATTAAGGATCATTGCTAAACTACATTCCCAATCCCCAATCTGCATCATCATTTTTACATTTACATTTTAGTCATTTAGCAGATGCTCTTATCCAGAGTGACTTACAGTAAGTACAGGGACATTCCCCCGAGGCAAGTAGGGTGAAGTGCCTTGCCCAAGGACATAACGTCACTTTGCATGACCGGGAATCGAACTGGCAACCTTCAGATTACTAGCCCGATTCCCTCACCGCTCAGCCACCTGACTCCCTGACTCCTCATTTACCTCAGTTCACAGACTTTCAAAGAGCTCTTCGCCCCGATTCCAAAACCAGGGTAGAGTGGCTCTGTGAATTCCTTAACAAAAAACGTATAAAGTTGAGTCATGGATTCAGAAATGCTGTAGAAAGTCAAAGTGCCTGCTTGGTGGTCCAAACACACTCCTATCCTCGGAGACGACACCTCAGCCATCAGTCTGGTCTCCTCGTTATTGTGCCAGGCTGAGTAATTGAGCTCAGAACACGTCAAACTCCAGGACTTCTCATTGCGGCCCAGCATGCTCTGCTCATCCTTTCCTTTCCTTTGAATCCTCTCATAGGTCACACCCATAACCACTTCCTTGCCAGTCCATTCTGCCTCCCAGTAGTATTTTTTGCCGGTCAAGCCCTCCAGACACAGTACTTGTTCCCAGTGGTTGAAGTTCCTTGAGGAAGGTCTTCTCAACTGCTTTCCTGGTTGGGCCGTTGCTTTGAGGTTGTGGTGAGAGAGGATCAGGTTGGGGTGGGCCGTGTCTGGATCAAGGGTGAGTTGACAAGCATCTGGAGGAACATGAAGCGGTTAATGAAAAGTTATTCACCATTTCAGAATTGTCACTATTACGGTATGTCGTCACGTCACGCGTTTGACAGTCAGACGTTTTAGTGTCAGTATTTCAAATGCATGATTGTATCAACGTGGTGACTCACTCTGTAAGAAGTCCGCTCTGCTTCTCGGAATCGGAGGTTTGATGACATGCACTGGAAAGACAAGAGCAAGACGATCTGTATCCCCTCATTCAATTCTTAAAATCTGTCTTGTGTTCACAATCAGGGTACGAATTACAGGTGGATTGGGGGGTTTGGCCCCCCTAATTAAGACCTGCCCCCCCCCCCCTTTTTTTTGGTAAAAACAACAGGTCGGGGAGGTCGATAAATCTATATATCGTTCTTACCTGTAATCGTAACCCCCCCGATTGTCATTGTATAATTCGCACTCTGTTCACAATGAACAGCGATAATAATTAAGTAGACTCACTAGAGCGTGATCTAGGAAGGGGTTTTGGTGGTGGTGGTGTTGGCAGGAGTTGAGTTTCCCCTCGTCTCACTGAAAGAACAAAAAGATGAAAAGTATACGAGGGAGGGAGGGAGGGAGGGAGGGAGGGAGGGAGGGAGGGAGGGAGGGAGGGAGGGAGGGAGGGAGGGAGGGAGGGAGGGAGGGAGGGAGGGAGGGAGGGAGGGAGGGAGGGAGGGAGGGAGCTGTGTGTACAAAAGTTCTTACAGTTTTTGGTCTGAGGTTTTGCCATGGTCACTGGAGGTTCCAAAATCAGCACGTTCCCAACTGAACAGATCACATACAACATTCAGCACAGTAAGATAGGCCTACTAATGAACTGAAACATTACATCCACATCATAGATTGTGGGCAAGGGATTTTAGTTTTGGTTTTCAATAGCGGGAGCCTTACTTACGTGTGTGCGTGAATAATTCTAAGGATTCATTCGAAATGTCATCAAAGAGCTGCTTGTATTCACTGATGACAGTCTTCACACTATCAAATGTAGCTTTCTCACTGATAACGATGTAGTCGCGTTTAGGCAGCGTGCTGATTGGCTGCCACGTCTGAAAAGAAGGGAGACTTGTCACACGGACTTACAGACATGCACTGATTTTGTGTCGGCCACGTTTAGCAAGCTAGTTCGAAACCGTCCTATTTCACCTTGACCTGCATGTAAACACTGTGTCATGACTCATGAGACTAATCACATGGTCCTTCCTGTTCATCACCTGCAGGAACAGGGTGCTATCTCGCATGTTCCTCAGTGTCTCCAGTTCCATGTCTTTCCTCTGCAGGGTCTCGATGTCCAGTCTGAGACGGGCCTGTTTCTGCTCTGCCTTGTCCACCAGAGCCCTCGTCCTGGATCTGATACACTCCCTCACTTCCTGTCGCCTCTGTTTCAGACAGCTCATCATCTCAGAGAACGTCCCGTCACTGTCCTCCTCTGCAGCCTGCGCTGAGGCCTGTGGGAGAGTGCAAGGCATCATGGGTATCAGGGAGTCAGGTTAGGGAAGCGGGCTTTCCAGTTCGATTCCCCGGCCGTGCCAAATGACGTTGTGTCCTTGGGCAAGGCACTTCACCCTACTTGCCTCGGGGAGAATGTCCCTGTACTTACTGTAAGTCGCTCTGCATAAGAGCGTCTGCTAAATGACTAAATGTAAATCTAGTCTGTCCAGTTCGGTCAATTTGGTGAGTTAATCAAATCACAATTATAAACACTCGGATTTGACAGAAAGCAGAATCGAAAGGCCTTTAATATTGAAAAATGGTGGATTATGTTATACTTGTCATTTTATCATCATTGTCTTTTTACCTTCAAAGCCTCCACAGCCTTGTCCAGTGTCCTCAGTAGCACCTTTGTGTCCTGGAGTTGACATCTAGAATTATCCTGCACTGTAGTCAGCTGGGCCTTAGTGCACACACAGTTATATGGATTATTTATATTGTTGATGCTTTATTTTCAATGGCTTCTTAGTTTAATACTGCTTTGTGCTTAGCTGCAATCATCCAAAATATTTTTTAAAGGTTAGATAAATGCAGTTGATAAACAGTGTTGTTATGGAGCCAATATATGGTTTGTTTGAACTAGAGACACGTGCAAAAACTTCAGATAGTCATTTAAGGATCGAAATCACTGGATATAGTTACAAGTTGGGCTTTTACATGAGCGTTATGCAATTCTGTGAGTGGCTATAATAACAATTGTTTCATTCTGATGAAATGCTAAATGTTAGAATGATTTCACAAGCAATCCCAAGGCCATTGGTCTCCTACCTGTCTTCTGTGTCTCTCAGTCTCAACAGGGACAGTCTCATGGTTCTGGTGTTCTTCTGCATTGCACTGCTGACAGATACACTTCCTCTCCTCTCGACAGTAAACATCCAGTAGCTCATTGTGCTGGGGGCACAGCTTCCCTTGAGACTCCAGCTCTGCGTCCACGAGGGTGTGTGCCTGCAGCAAAGGGCACACCCGGTGGGCTCTGAGATGACTCTGGCAGTACGACTTCTGACAGTCCAAACATGTCTTTGTGGCTTTGCCTTTCCTCCCTGTGCACACAGAACATACGGACGTGTCATCAGGCGCACGGTCGGGAAGTGGAGGGCCGTCTTGAAGGGATATCTTGCTCAGCTTGACCACCATCTTCTCCAGCATGGTATTGTTCTTCAGAGTGGGCTTTGGGGTGAAAGTCTGTCGGCAGCAGGGACAACAGCAGATACCAGTACTGACAGCCTGGTCCCAGTATTTGGTGATGCACTCCATGCAGAAGTTATGCCCACATGAAAGAGTAGTAGGATTTGTTAGAATATTCAAACAAACCAGGCAGCTGATTTCTTCCTTTTTCCAAGGGTTGGTGTCCATGTTGTAGGCTTGTATGCTGACTGATAAACTGAAAACTGTTCAGAATTGTTTGAATGTTACCAGTCAGGATCTTCAACATGATCTGCATGGGCGGAGTCTCACTGGGCAAATGTTTCAGGTACTTTTCTTTATGTAAACATTCCAAAAATTAGTTTTGTGGACTGTGACCAAAGCTTCTGTGATGTTTCCCCATTCTTTGCTAGCTGTGTGCTTCATGACTTTGTTTACTGTAATAATGGACACATCATTTCCTTGTAAAGGTATTTACTGTCACAATTGTTGTTGCAGCTCTTTTGGGAAAACGTATCATTCTGCATCACTGGTATGGAATGTAGTTTCTCCTCTCTCTTATATACCAAGTTTTCTTTCTAACAAACTTGATTTCCTCTTCAAGCCTCTTGCACTCAAGATAATGTGTAGTATTTCAGCCCCTTCTTTTTCTTCCTAGTGTGACTGAAGCAATGCAGAGAAAAGATGAGTTATATAGATATCACCATACAATCAAGATAGAGTAAAAGTGAGGAACAGAGAAAGCAGGAGAGAGAAAGTGACAGAGGGGAAGAGAAAGTCACAAAAGAAATATCAATAAATCAATATAATCCAGACAGTGTCAATATTCTGCCACAAGGCTTGACTCAGAGTGGGTCTGAATATTGACTGTTGACGAGAGACCTGCCCCAGCTTTTGTTAACCCTGCTGTGTAAATAATGAATTCGATTTTTTTTAAACGTTACGGTTACGTTAAATATAACGTTATATTATGTTCAACAGTTGGTGGTAATCAAGGAAGCATGTAGTCTGACAGTGAGATCAGAGAGGCCCTCATCTCTCCTCCAAGCTTCCTGGGATTCCGCCCTCTCAGATTCTCCTCCTCAAAATCCTACTCAGTAAAACCATGCATTATTTATGACCCAGGCATCTGTGTTCCTGTACAGTGCGTTTCTTCTGCTGAAACAAAAGCCTTCTGCCCGTATACTGGGAGCTTTACGGTATCCCACACTGCTCCGGTATCTCCCTGTGGAGTGGGAGAGATAGAGGGATGCATGCAAGGAGAGGGAGGGAGGGAGAGAGAGAGAGAAGGTGGAAGAGAAAGAGAGAGAGGATAGGCAGGGAATGCACCATACCCACTCTTTCATCTTCGTCCTGCCTCCAGGACCATTGACACTGATGCTTAGGTATCTTGCTCTTTTCTTACTTATTTCTATCTGTGATGCAACAATTGTATGTTTTCCTGTTTATTTCATTGAAATGATAGAAATGATGAGACACTAAACCCCGGCATGTGAACCGTCATGAGGGGAAACACTGCACAAGACTGTTTTAGTAGAGAGTGAGGGAAGAGTGTTTGCATTCCATGTTCTGTTTATCTCTGTAATGACTAAATGCAAATGCATCTCTGCAGCCTGACCGAGACTCACTTTTAGCAATTTTGTCATCATCCTTCCATCGTTCTCATCATTTTGAGGAAGACTTCAGAGTGGATGATGTCTGACAGGGAGGTTCTGTTGGATCTGGACTACGCGGGCGAACCACAACCCATGGACAGTTACGGGAGCCTGCACAACGGGGGCTTCATCCCCCAGCGATATGTGAGTCCCACTCTCACCCCTCCCCCTCACCCCTTGGCCCTCCCCCAAGCCCCACCAGGACTCCTCTCCCTGGTGTCACACTGCACACGCTCCACTGACCTGGACGGCGCAGTCAATCTTGAAAGGGGCTTTTACGCTGACTCCAAAAGAACCTCGCGGTTTTATCGAGTCCCAGATGATCTTGGATTCAAGCAGGGTTTTGACTCATCTGACCGCGGGTCTCTCCACTTGGCTGTATTGATTTTCCTGTGATCTGGAAGACACTTGGTTAATTTCACCCAGTGTTCTTTTTATGATGATGGAATCTTCAATCGATATTGTGAAGTGTAGGCTTTCATCGCAATGCGTTTTAACAAGAGATCATTACAGAGTTAGATGTCGCTCTGTGGGAATGCATTATGTTATTGCTGTGACAGTAGGTCAGATTGACATAATATAGTAAAATGCATTCCAAATTCTCATCCAGAAGTGTATTGTTTATTACTGATCCTATTCATTACAAGTCATTGGTGTAAGATGGCGGATGTGAATGTTGTGTATTCGTCTGACTTGCTTTGTGTTCTCATGGATCTGATATCTGTTCAGCTCTCCACTGCGGCCACAGGTGACAGCCTTGAGGAGGATGATAATGACCCCATCTACATCCACTGTGACGCCAGAACCAGCCAACCAGCCCCCCTCGTTGGGAACTACTTCAGAGACGGAAGAACCAAAATAGGTCATTCACTGTTGTGGAGTAGTGTAGCACTTTATCAGGTGTATCAAATCACAAAATGTTGAGTTGCACTGTGCAGTCTTTCAACACGTTTTTTGTAACTCACTTCAGAGCTGTATGTTAAATGTTCCTCAAGGAACTAAATAGAACCAGACAGACTCTAACCTGTAGCTCTGTGTGTTTGACCCTGCGTCAGATTTTGTGTTGGTGTGGGAGCTGCGTTCCCGGAAAAAGCGTCGCTCCAAAGGGAGGGGGGCGGGGGCAGCCGGTGAAGGGGGGGGGCGGGGGGGATGAAGGCGGGGACGAGGTGGGCGCTGAGGAGGAGAGCAGGTCCGAGAGGCACCATGCCCAGCTAGCTCGCTGGAGGGACAAATTCACCCATAATCTATGGACTGCTGGTTTACTGGTGGAGAAGGTATGACGATGGTTACTCTACGGCAGGGGTCTCCAACCCTGGTCCTGGAGAGCCACCTGCCTCTTGGTTTCTGCTCCAACCACACTTGTTTGACCTGATTCAACACTAGTTACCTGATCCACCAGCTAATTATTTGAATCAGGTGTGCTCGATTAGTGTTGGACTGAACACCTACAGGCAGGTAGCTCTCCAGGAACAAGGTTGGAGACCTCTGCTCTGTGGAAACTTGGTGTATTCATGTTTCCCGTGTTGACATCCTTTGTTTAATTGTGCTGTTCTTTTGGGTTGTCTTTGGCCACTGCGCCAGGAGGTAACATCAAGTGAAAAGAAGACCATCCATTATCTGAAACTCAACGCTCCCTGGGAGGTGCTGCTGTACTACGCGGAGGAGCTCTGCCTTAGAGCGCCCCTACAGGTCAACGCTTGTATTGCAATTTGGAGAGAAAAACGTCAACTTTGAAAGTTAATCGTCTCACTTGATGCTAATGACATACCGTTTGTTTAAGGTTTATTGATTGAAATGTGTTTGTCAAAAGTGCATTTTGTTATCTAGGCCCAGCCGAACCCTGACTTCAACTCATCTGCTCGGGTTCTGAGGAAACTGTGCATTCCAAACATCATGGAGCAGTCGGTTCCCAACAGACCGCTGGACTACTACACGTGTGCCTTCCGAAAGTCCAAGATGGAGAAGTGAGTTTCCACACAGACCGTAAACAGCCATGGTCAGTCATAGCACAGGCCCACCTGTAGTCCATCCTGTTACACTGAATTAAACATGGAACTAAGGAGGGTTGCATTCTATCCCAGAAATGTATAGAAAAATTACTTATTTTTGAGAGTACATCCTCGTATAAATGTCTGAGCTTGTAACCCACAACTAGTTTAACCTCACACAATTTTTGTTCCCTTTCAGGTTTTTAGGCTGTGAAAAACGTGACACCTATTTCACAAACACGCAGAGACACCGTATTGTGAGTCTGTTGTTTTCTACACCCCAAGTGTTTGGCACACAGACACACAAACATGTCAATTTGAAGCTATAGATTTTTGTATAGATCTATCTATTGCGGTTTTACAGGAAAAAAAAACTATCCGCATAGCTCTTGATCTGTGTGTGACTGCAGGTGTATGAGATTCTGTCGAGGACCTTGTATGGCAAGAGGAAGCGTGCGGAGGTGGGCGTGGCCCGACTGCTCAACGAGGGGGCATTCACCGCGGCCTTTCCCCTGCACGAGGTCAGACACACACTGTGTGTGTGGGGGGGGGTTCTGTGTGTTTATTTGTGCTACTATGTGTGTGTACTGTATTTGTGTGTGTGTGAGTGTGTGGGTCCTGCTTGATGCCTTTCTGTTGACTCGTGTTCATTCACCAGGGTCCCTTCGAGCTCCCAGACTTTGAGGTGCGTCCAGACGAGCTGAACCAGAGGCAGGTTCTGTTCCACTACTGGGCCCGCTGGTCCAGGTGGTACAAGTACCAGCCCCTGGACCACATCAGAGAGTACTTCGGAGAGAAGATAGCCTTGTACTTTGCTTGGCTGGGTAAGCAGGACCCCTCACCCACTATGGCATGCTCAATGGAAGTCCAGATTGTTTACAGTAATGTATATCTTGTTGTACTGTGAGCAGCAAGACATGAAAAAGACCTGCGTCAAATGTGAGGGGATGGTACCCATTTAAGACCCTCATCTGATACCCGTTCCCCAGTATAGAGCTGTCACCGGCAACATGATACCGCTATGAAGCGGGTTAGCCCCTGCAGTGTTGTGTGTGAGCCAGGGGCGTTGAGAAGGTTCCTGTGTCTCCGCAGGCTTCTACACCGCCTGGCTGCTGCCCGCTGCGGTGGTGGGCACCTTCGTCTTCGTGTCTGGAGTCATGTCCATGGGGAGTAACACACCTGCGTAGGTTTGCACCTCCTCCTCAGGCCGTCGCTCCTCCTCAGCCCTCCCCTCCTCCTCAGGCCGTCGCTCCTCCTCAGCCCTCCCCTCCTCCTCAGGCCGTCGCTCCTCCTCAGCCCTCCCCTCCTCCTCGGCCCTTCCCTCCTCCTCAGGCCGTCTCTCCTCCTCAGGCCGTCCCTCCTCCTCGGCCCTCCCCTCCTCCTCGGCCCTCCCCTCCTCCTCGGCCCTCCCCTCCTCCTCGGCCCTCCCCTCCTCCTCTGGCCCTCCCCTCCTCCTCGGCCCTCCCCTCCTCCTCTGGCCCTCCCCTCCTCCTCGGCCCTGCCCTCCTCCTCGGCCCTCCCCTCCTCCTCGGCCCTCCCCTCCTCCTCGGCCCTCCCCTCCTCCTCGGCCCTCCCCTCCTCCTCAGGCCCTCCCCTCCTCCTCGGCCCTCCCCTCCTCCTCGGCCCTCCCCTCCTCCTCGGCCCTCCCCTCCTCCGGGGCTGGGCAGCGTGTGCTTGCTTTGAGAGATCCAGTGGGTTGCTGCCGCCTGTGCTCGTGTGTGCGTGTGGTTAAGAAGCTGTGCGGAAACGTTGGAAGAATTCCGGTTCCTTCTTGAGTGTTCCGCTCTGTCTTAAACCAGGCAGTACGCTGGCATGCTTTCACATTTTTTACAAGAGCGTGTTTGTGTGTGAGAAAGTGTGTGCGTGTGTATGTCTGTGAGAGAGATTGTGTGAGTGTGTGTGTGAGAGTGAGTGTGTGTGTGTGAGTGTGTGTGTGTGTGCGTGGACAAGGGGAGAGAGAAGGTAGGTCTCGTTGATGTTCACTGGGCTCCGATGTGTTTCCTTGGCAACCGCAGTGCAACCACTGTCCCGGGGATGTGCGGCGAGGGGCCTTGGTTGACCAGCGGTAGATTTATAGAGCCATAAACATGAACAACTCAAGGAAATAAGACGGTGGAACGTTAAGCCATTGTCAGAGGAAGCGAGGGGAGGAAGAAGGAATAGGAGGATCGTGTTGCAGACACAAGGGCATTACTGTAATTACCAACATATCCCTGAGATTAGAGACATTCATTATTGGCGACGAGCCAAAGAACATTAGCTTGGGCTGATGTAGTGTAAAGTCTGTAGGCAATCAACAGATAATGATCTTCCCATTACATCGACGGCAGACAAGAAGTTTCTCAGTCAGCTAAGTGTATGTCGATATCTGGATATGTGACATACTGTATATTTTCTCCATGTACCTCACATCCTTCCAGATTAGTGTAGAAATCATCTTCCATCTCACCCTCCTGTTTGTCCTTTCGTCTCCTTTGCCCTCTGTATCTCTGCCATCAGGTGAATTCTGCTTGTGTGTGTGTGTGTGTGAGTGTGTGTGTGTGCAGAGATGGGAAGTAACAAAGTACAATTACTTTGTTACTGTACTTAAGTAGATTTCTGGTATCAGTACTTTGTCATTACACAACTTTGTATACTTTCACTCCTTAAACCTTTTACACAAATATCTGTACTTTCTACTTCTTAAATGTTCAAGCCAGTCTCGTTACTTTAGTTTGAATCTGTATTTGATGGCATGACCTCTGTCTCTCCTTTCATTGTGTGTGGAAAAAAAAGCTTTGAAAAAATAGTTTCAAAAAGTTGAAAAAAAAAAGGTTTTGAAAAAAGGTTTTTGAAAGGTTGAACCTATTATTTAGAAGAAAAAACAATTTTTGTGTCGTGTTGAAATTGTCAGTTTCAAAAAGGATTCCTGGCGAATGCGGTGTGTCTATAGTGTATTTTTGTATCATGTTTTAATATGGTGTGAGGTCCAGTTACCAGCGTGACACTAAAACACTGTAGTAATGCCTACTTTTTACTTAAGTATGTCAGAGCCCACATTTCTTTACTTTAACTTGAGTGAAAAAGTGTTGTCAGTGCTTCAACTTTTTAAACAGTATCTGTACCTCTACTGGAGTGAAGGATGTGTGTACTTTTTCCATCTCTGTGTGTGTGTGTGTGTTCCTGTCTACAGCAAGGAGATATGCTCCAGTGGGTCCAGTTTCCTCATGTGTCCTCTCTGTGAGAAGTGCCAGGCTTGGAACATGTCCGACATCTGCCCCATGGCCAAGGTACACCCAGCCAGCCTCCGCAGACGTTCTCCTAAAACGGGACCCAAACCAGGAAGTTTAAATCAATTCCCTGCTTCCATGGGAGCATACAGTAAATCCAGAACAAAGGACACGATACCGAAACTTAACAATATCATTGTTCTCTCTTCACAGAAAGGCCGTAATCATAATATCTATCCCCCCCAATATTCAAATCTGGTCAAAATGTCCCCCCCAATATATTGATATAAAAATATAAATGTGCTACGCTACGACAGGCAACCACGCACCCCGTCTGAAATTATCATAAAAAAGGTAATTTGTCCCCCCCAATGTTGTCTCCATGGATACGGCCTTGTTTCCCAGGACCACATATGGTGTCTTACCAAATACGACAAGAATATAATGTGGTGCCTTACTGTACTGTGTAACATGACAACATTGTATTGTGTGTGTGCAGATGGGCTACCTGTTCGATCACCCTGGTACAGTGTTCTTCAGCGTCTTCATGTCCTTCTGGGCCGTCACCTTCCTGGAGTACTGGAAGCGCAAGATGGCCACCCTGGCTCACCACTGGGACTGTATGGACTTCCACGAGGAGGAGGTCGGCCATTTTGCACGGTCATGGTTTCACTGTATCAACAAGGCTTGTAGAAGCATTTAGAGACGGTTGTTTGCATGTTGACATGTTCAGTGATTTTGTCTCAGTCTTGACTGGCGATTCCTATTCAGGTAGACTTTTACAGTAAAAGTACATCCACATTCATTGACATCCGCCCCATGTCCTCATAGCAATCTTTCTGTAAACCTCTGTGAGTGATGTGTCTCTACATGGCCTGCGTGTTTTAGGAGCGGCCAAGGCCAGAGTTTGCAGCCATGGCCCCTGCCATGGAGCACAACCCAGTGACCGGCGTGAAGGAGCCCTACTTCCCTGAGAAGGCCCGGCTCTCCCGCATGGTCACTGGCTCCATGGTCATCGTCGTCATGGTGAGCTACTGTAGGAGTGTGTGTGTTACAGTTGGTGTTTCTCTGTGTGGTGTGTGGTTGGTTTGGTTGGTTGGTTCCAATAATGTAACGTATCGTGTTGTCATAGACAGAACCGTGTTTCTTATATACTAGTGTAATAATTGGACCAATACGCTGTTCCTATTGGTCCAGAAGACGTTCTCAAAAATTAATAAACTCATTTACATACCTCCTGAAAAGTTCGCAGAGGTAAATAAACGTTTTTACGGACCTAGCAACAAGCGGTTGCCTTGGAGATGTACCCATTGACCTTAACAACGTGGCATCTGCTCGGCAACAAAGTAGCCTAAATTGCCCCCAAAAAAATCTAACTAAAACAACCAGGTGTTTCTACTATCTGGATATACTATAGAGTGTGGAAGCGTCCGAGTGTTTCCCTGCGTGTGTCTGCCCACAGCTGTGCGTGGTGATGATCTTCCTGGTGACAGTCATCATGTACCGCGGCATCATCAGTGTCAAGATGTACGACACGGGCAGCGCTGTCTTGCGCACTCAGGTACGCTGAGCAGTGTTGCCAATTTACTTTACTGCTGAGCAGTCTTGCGACTTTTTACCTTTCCTAAGCCAAAAACTCTCATCTAGCAACTAAAGGCAAATCTTGCGACTTTACACTATTTTGGCAATCTCCGTTTTTGTTGTAGAGCAGCAGGAAAATAACTGGATATGTACTTTCGTGTTGTCATAGAGAACTCACCTCCAGAGATTTTTTGTTTTTAAATGTTATATATAGCGATGGTGTGGATGAGGGGCCCAGTGTGTTTTGAATTCATGTCACATAATCTAGCTACTTTTCAGAGAGCCAATAGCGAGTTCGAGGGAGATTTTCATTTTGCAACACTGATGCTGAGTCAGCAGCAGGACCTTCCAAACACATGGCTGAGACGTGGCTTGTGCCAGCACATGCATTGGTTTTGATTAAAATATTTTAATTTAGTCTTAGTGTCACTGAAACCTGTATACTTTGATCATGTGGTTGACCTTCGTTGTGTGTATGTGTGTGTGTTGCATGTGCGTGTGTATGTAACGTGTATGTGTGTGTAATACTTGTGTGAGTGTGTATGTTAAATGTGTGTGTGTGTGTCTACATGTGTGTGTCCTCCTCAGGCAGGCAACATTGCCAACATCTCGGGCAGCATGGTGAATCTGGCCCTGATCCTGCTGATGGGGCAGGTTTATACAGCGTTAGCAGAGCAGCTCACAAAATGGGGTGAGAACAGCTTTGCTTCTCCACCCTGGCCCCCTGGGCTAGCCCACCCAGGCCCCCTGGGTTGACCCACCCAGGCCCCCTGGGCTGACCCACCCAGGCTCCCTGGGCTGGCCCACCCAGGCCCCCTGGGGTGCACCACCCAGGCCCCCTGGGCTGGCCCACCCTGGCCCCCTGGGCTGCACCACCCTGGCCCCCTGGGGTGCACCACCCAGGCCCCCTGGGCTGGCCCACCCAGGCCCCCTGGCCCCCTGGGCTGCACCACCCAGGCCCCCTGGGCTGGCCCACCCAGGCCCCCTGGGCTGCACCACCCTGGCCCCCTGGGCTGCACCGCCCTGGGCTGCACCGCCCAGCCCCTGCAGGGGAAGAAGTGCTAAAGGCACAAGGTTCTAAGTGTCTGAATTTATTCACAGAAGAGGTTTCAGGGTCGAAGATTTGTAATCACAATCTGTGTTTAATCGGAAACGCTGTAACTCTGCCAATACCCGAAGCACTGACCGATCCAGTAGGGCCTCTCACAGTAGTGGGCACTTACTTTTATTTACTGACCATTTATATCCACACTTAGACAGGGCCCTGTCACTTTATTTTACACCGTAAAGTCAAGCTGTATTCGACTCCCTGGTTGCTCCTCTTCTGAATATATCTCTGTGATAACTGTACACATGATGCTGCTGCTGTTGTTGTCGTACAGAGATGCACAGAACCCAGACCCAGTATGAAGACGCCTTCACGTTCAAGGTGTTTGTGTTCCAGTTTGTCAACTTCTACTCATCTCCCTTCTATGTGGCCTTCTTCAAGGGAAGGTGAGAGAAAAAAAGTAGAAAATGTCTCTTTTAAACAAATGTTCTCCTTCTGACAACCCATTGTAAACTGGTTGTTCGTTCCTTGTCATTGACAGGTTTGTTGGGTTCCCGGGTCATTACGGAACTCTGTTTGGGATGAGGAATGAGGATGTAAGTGTCACTTGAGGCTGTTGAATTCTAGACACATTTTTTAATGATGATTAGATTGTGATTGTGAAAAATGATGTTGTAAGTGTGAGCATGTATTTTATTGAAACTGTGTGCGTGTGTGTGTGCACGTGCGTGCGTGTGTGTGCGCGCGCGTGCGTGTATGTGTGTGTGTGCGCGTGCGCGCGTGTGTGCGCGCGTGTATGTGTGTGTGTGCGCGTGCGCGCGTGCGTGTATGTGTGTGCGCGTGTGTGTGCGCGCGTGCGTGTATGTGTGTGTGCGTGTGTGTGTGTGCGCGTGTGTGTGTGTATTTCAGTGTGGCCCCGGCGGTTGTCTCATTGAGCTTGCTGAACAGCTCTTCATCATCATGGTGGGGAAACAGCTCATCAGCAACGTTCAGGAGTTTGTAATCCCGTACGTTTCTTCAGATCCTGTAGAGTCAGGAATACGACTGCTTTTGTTTTGTTTTTGCATCCCTATTGCTTCACTGCAGTCTGACTAGACTGTCACACTAACAGCCTTGGGAAAAACACACTTCTCTCAGTTGGACTTTTCTGGAAACATAACAGATAATACTTATTTGGACTTATTTAGATATTGTTGTCACAGTGTTTTCTATATCAAACACACCTCCAGCATGCTCTGCATATAGTGTTGTATCTCTCTGTATGTATGCCCAGTAATGTCTCACTGGAACACGTTACTAGAGAGCTGAAAGGAAGCTTTCACACCCAGTGGTGCGCTGGTGCTGCATTATGATGTTGTCAGCTTTACTGTTATCTGCTCTTGAGTGTCTTGGGTCTGCAGTGACTGGAACAGTACAGCACTCACTGCTGCAGCATTGGCACAGCCAGCATATGTGGTGTGTGTGTGTATGTGTGTGTGTGAACATCATCACCTCATCTCTCCTCACCATCTCTCTTCTCCTCCACCTCCTCATCATTCCTCTTCTCCTCCACCTTCTTACCCTCTCTCCTCCACCTCCTCCACCTTCATACCCTCTCTCCTCCACCTCCTCCACCTTCTTACCCTCTCTCCTCCACCTCCTCCACCTTCTTACCCTCTCTCCTCCACCTCCTCCACCTTCTTACCCTCTCTCCTCCACCTCCTCCTCATTCCTATTCTCCTCCACCTCCTCCACCTTCTTACCCTCTCTCCTCCACCTCCTCCACCTTCTTACCCTCTCTTCTCCACCTTCTTACCCTCTCTCCTCCACCTTCTTATCCTCTCTCCCCCACATCCTCCTTCTCCACCTTCTTACCCTCTCTTCTCCACCTTCTTACCCTCTCTCCTCCACCTCCTCATCATTCCTCTTCTCCTCCACCTTCTTACCCTCTCTCCTCCACCTCCTCCACCTTCTTACCCTCTCTTCTCCACCTTCTTACCCTCTCTCCTCCACCTCCTCCACCTTCTTACCCTCTCTCCTCCACCTTCTTACCCTCTCTCCTCCTTCTCCTCACCCTCCTCTCTCCAGGAAGGTGAAGGCGTGGAGACAGAAGCGGGCCCTGGACAAGGTGCGGGGCCCGCGGCTCTCCCAGGAGTCTCGGCGTTGGGAGGAGGACTACCAGCTGGTGGAGTGTGAGGGGCTGTTTGAGGAGTACCTGGAGATTGGTGAGCAGCCCTCCAATCACTGGCCTGCAACCAAACCGTCAATCATTTGGACACCCACTGGACAGACAGACAGATGGATGGATGGACAGAGAGAGAGACACAGAAAGAGAGAGAGAGAGAGATGGCTGCTCAGTGTGATTCCCCAGCAATATGATTGTTGTTCTCTCCCCTGTAGTGCTCCAGTTTGGCTTCATCACCATCTTCGTGGCAGCGTTCCCTCTGGCTCCGCTCTTCGCCCTCCTCAACAACTGGGCCGAGGTTCGCCTGGACGCTCACAAGTTTGTGTGTGAGTACCGCAGGCCGGTGGCGGAGCGCGCCCAGAACATAGGAGTGTGGTTCAACATCCTGGAAGCCCTGTCACACCTGTCAGTCATCGTCAATGTGAGTCTCCCTGCCTCACGCAAGTCAGCAGAGTCATACCGTTTACCTACAGGGTTAGTGTACATTTACATTTAGTCATTTAGCAGACGCTCTTATCCAGAGCGACTTACAGTAAGTACAGGGACATTCCCCCGAGGCAAGTAGGGTGAAGTGCCTTCCCCAAGGACACAACATCATTTTGAACAACCGGGAATCGAACCGGTAACCTTCAGATTACTAGCCCGACTCCTTAACCGCTCAGCCATCTGACCCCCATCTGATACAATTTGCTTACAGGCTTTCTTGATTGCCTTCACGTCCGATTTCCTACCTCGACTGCTGTACCAGTACAGGTTTGACAACAATCTGACTGGATACGTTAACTTCACCCTGGCCTACGCACCACCGAGCTACACAAACCACTCCATGTGCAGGTAACACCATCAGTTCTCCCGGTTGACAGACAAGTCACCAGCAGAGGGCAGTATTGGTATTCATATTCTTGACTCATGTTCATTTTGCCGCCTCCTGCTGCTGTTCTATTCCCTTTTAGGTACAAAGCGTTCCGGGACAACAATGGAAGCTACACCCTTGTTTACTGGGAACTATTGGCAGTGAGGCTAGGCTTCATAATCGCTTTTGAGGTAGAGAAATGACCCTCTGTCTCCGTCTATAGGGTTCCTCCTGTCATAAAATTGTATTTCGTCTTTCTGTTCTTCTCTAACTTTTCTTTTGTTGCCCACGTTCTCTGTCTCTCACCTGTTGCTTATTCTCCTCCTGTATGTCAGTTGTTCCATTCAGTATCACTGCTGCCCATTCCCCGGGCGTTATTGTGTTTCTAGGATACTTTGAAGCTTGCCGGCGTTATTGTGTTTCTAGGATACTTTGAAGCTTGCCTCTCCCTAGTAATCTTCAGCCCTCTGTCCTTGAAATGGTGTTTATCTCTTTCAAGTTTATCACCTTCACTCCATACATTCAGTTTTCTTCACGCATGCTCTATTGGACAGTTCCTCTGTAATTTTACATCTACCATCCTCCCTTACTATTTTCCTCCCTC